>NC_043715.1:56661952-56689026 GCF_006229205.1 Suricata suricatta
TGCGCCGGCCGGCTGGAGGTGTGGCACGGCGGGCGCTGGGGGACCGTGTGCGACGACGGCTGGGACCTGCGGGACGCCGCGGTGGCCTGCCGCGAGCTGGGCTGCGGGGGCGCGCTGGCCGCCCCCGGGGGCGCCTTCTTCGGGGAGGGCGCGGGGCCCGTCCTCCTGGATGACCTTCGGTGTCGGGGTAACGAGACAGCCCTGCGCTTCTGCCCCGCACGGCCGTGGGGCCAGCACGACTGTCACCACCGGGAGGACGCCGGGGCCGTGTGCGACGGTGAGGAGGTCACGAGGCACAGGCCGGCGGGGCTGTGGCGGAGCCACCGGCAGGGGCACAGGAAGGGGCGGGCTTGTGTGGTTTCATAGCCTCCACCCCACGGGCCCCCGCTCTCCTGGCCGGACTACCCACTTGCCCGGTCTCGTCCTCATCCGGGAGACCTCGTCCCGCATCGGGTCCTGGGCTGGAGGGCGGGGGTGGGGGTGACCGCCTGTTCCCCCGCAGGGATGCCTCTCGGATACGTCCCCCCCACGGCCCCGGCAGTGGACAGCAACCGCTCAGCGTCCCGGGCCCCGCCCCCCGCGGCGGGCCAGGCCCCGGGGACCGCAGGCGTGTCCCCTCCGCCTGCCTCTCCCACTGCCCCGCGGGAGCCCGGGCCGGAAGCCGGTGAGTCTGTGACGCTCCCCAAGGAAGCAGGGCTTCCCTCTGCTTCCTCGCCCTTCGTCCGCCCCCAGGCACCCTCTCGCGCTGCTCAGAGACCCTCTCAGCAGGGGCGGAGGGTCGGGGGAGGAGAAAACGGAGCACCCAGAAGGGTCTGTGCTTGGTTCAGTAGTCTGCGCCATCTCGAGTTTTTGGAGGCTGACTCCTCATAAACGCCGAGAGGACTGGGTCAACAGTAGTTGTCTAATTTAAAAAAAAGTTTATTTTGAGAGAGGGTGAGCATGAGTTGGGGAGGGGCAGAGGGAGACAGAATCCCAAGCAGGTTCTGAGCTGTCAACGCAGAACCTGATGTGGGGCTTGAACCCACGAACTGTGAGATCATGACCTGAGCTGAAATCAAGAGTCAGAGGCTTAACCGCCAGAGCTACCCAGGCGCCCCTCATTTTAATTTTTTAAATGTTTATTTATTTTGAGAGAGAGAGAGAGAGAGAGAGGGAGTGGGGGAGGAACAGAGGAAGAGAAAGACCCTCAAGCAGGCTCCAGGCTCCGAGCTGTCAGCACAGAGCCTGATGCTGGGCTCAGTCCCACGAAGCATGAGATCACCACCCGAGCCAAAATCAGGAGCCAGACACCTGGCTGACCAAAGGAGCCACCAGGCGCCCCAATGGTTGTCATTTTTAAAACACAGGCCTTAGTCGTATTCACGTGTGGTGTGGCCAGCAGACCAAGACCGGACAGCCACTGGAGAGAGAGTGGGTTTCCATCCCACACAAGGCAGGGGCGGTGCAGGGAAGCCCAGGGCGGTGTGCAGGCAGAGGGAGCGAGGGGGAGACGCGAGGGGGAGCCTCGAGCCGCAGCCGTGACTGGGGTCTCCGTGGGAAGGGTCCGGCGAGGCCCAGTGAGCAGGCCCAGGACCGGCTGGCTGGCATCATTGCCACGGGCCGTGGGGCGCAGGGCTGCCCCTGGACGTCAGGCACCCGGACGTGGGGGCCGGGGTAGGTGGCCGGGGGCCGGAGTGTGAGAGGCGGTGGGGGGTCGGACTCCCGCAGTTTCCTGTCTCTAGGAATTAGCTGACCCTCGGAGGGACAGGCTCTCCGGTCAGCAAGGCCCCACGACGTGGAGCATGAGAAAAAGGAAAACAGGAAGGTGTCGGGGGGACAGCTGTGCCCTCATAGCCAGGAAGGGCTGCAGGGGGTGGAAGATGGGTTCTCGTGCGGGAGGCTCTCCCCCCTTTTCCTGAACAACAAACAGCAACTCTGGCCATTCACTCCGCGCTCACTGGTTCGTGGTGCCGCGGCTGCTCCAGGTGCCCGCGTGTCTACATGAGGTGAGGCTCCCAGCACTGGGCCCCGGGTGCTGCCTGGTCTCTGTGTGTCACAGGTGAGGCCACGTGGCTAAGAAAAAAAGGGCGAGTCAGGACTCAGGTGAAAGCGTTTGTTCTAGGACCCACAGTCTCTCTTTCTCTCTCTCTCGTGGTAAATGGACCGTTTGAGTCATTTTCAAGTGTACAGTCAGTGGCCCTGAATACGTTCATGAGGCCGTGCAGCCACCCCCAGCTGTGGGACCCTTCCGTCACCCAGACACACCCCCCAGCCCTTTGAACACAGACCCCCCCCCAGCCCCTGCTCCCACCCTTCTACTTCCTGTCTCTATGAATTTGACTCCTTTGGGGACCTCACAGCATTTGGGCCAACGTCCTCCAGCTTCAGCCGTGCTGGGGCGGTGTTCGAATTCCCTTCCTTCTTAAAAAATTTTATGTTTTATATTCTATTAGAGAGAGAGAGAGAGAGAGAGAGCGCACACACACACACGTGCGAGTTGGGGAGGGGCCGAGAAATGGAGACAGAACCCGGAGCGGGCTCCAGGCTCCGAGCTGTCAGCACAGAGCCCAACAAGGGGCTCAAACTCACAAGCAGTGAGATCATGACCTGAGCCGAAGTCGGACGCTCATCCGGCCGAGGCACCAGGTGCCCCCGAATTCCCTTCCTTTTAAAGGCGGAATCGCATTCCATTATGTGCGTGTACCTCATTTTGCTGTGCCTTCCTCCAGCGCCGGGCATGTGGGCTGTCCCCACGCTTGGGCACTGTGAGCAGTGCTGCTCGGAGCATCTGGGGCAAGTCCGTGTGAACAGCCGCTCCCACTTAACCTGGGGTTTAAACCCCGGGGGGGCGGGTTTCTGGGTCATATAAGTAATTCCACGTCTAACGCTTCGAGGAGCCCAGACTGAGCCGGCCTCTATCCCTTGCGCCACACGCAGACGATGGCCCAGCAGGGCACTAGCGTGTGGCCGATGGAAGGCAGGTGGAGGGACACAGCTGGACGGCCTCCTGACTCTCGTTCTCTGGGTCTCTTCCACCCTAGGGTCCCCCCAGCTGCGCCTAGTGGCCGGGCCCGGCAGGTGTTCGGGCCGGCTGGAGGTGTGGCATGGCGGGCGCTGGGGGACCGTGTGTGATGACAGCTGGGACCTCCGGGACGCTGCCGTGGTGTGCCGCGAGCTGGGCTGTGGCGGGGCTCGGCAGCCAGACCCTGCCGCCCGCCGCTTCGGCTGGGGGGCCGGCCCCATCTGGCTGGACGACGTGGGGTGCTTGGGGACCGAGGCGTCACTCTCTGACTGCCCCGCCGCGCCCTGGGGGAAGCACAACTGTGCTCACAATGAAGATGTTGGAGTCACCTGCACTGGTAAGGAGGCACTAAGCGTCTACTGAGTGCCCGTCTCCTGAGCCCGTGCTCTGGGCTGGGTGTTTTTCACACGTGTGACCTGCATTCACACCTCACAGTAAGTTCACGTGGGTGGATGTTAGGCTCAATTTACTGATGAGGCTGAGGCACAGAGAGGTTAAGTAACGTACACAAGGTCACACAGCTGCTAAGCGGATTCTTTCTCCTCCTCCCATTCCCAAGAACGCTCCCCAAGATGAAAGGAAGTGAAGACAGGGCCTCTGGGAGACGCACAGAAGCCAGAGTGAGGCCAGCTGCAGGGAGCTCGGGCATCGTGTTTGCCGTTCGCTTCCAACATTTCTCGAGTGCCAGGCACCAAGCCAGGAGCTGGGGCCTCAGGATGCAAAGCACACAGTCCCGGCCTTCGGGAAGCTCACAGCTCACTGCAAGCCTGTGTGACGTGTTCCCATTTGGGAGGTCCCCAAGACCAACTTCAGGTTCCATCATTTTCTAGAAGGACTCACAAAACTCAGAAAAGCTGTCCTACCAGTATGCAGTACTGCCGAGCGGGGACGCTCCCCAGACTCGGGGTGCAGGGTATTTATGGGAGCTCGGTTACAAGCTATGGCTGCCTCCCTGTCGCCTGTCCGTAAGTCACAACCTGGGTACCACCTCTGGGTAGCCCCAGGAGCCAGCAGCAAAGGGCCCAGCGTTCTCTGGGCACAGCGAGCATTTTCCTGCACGCTGGTGAGAACAGCGCGGCCCTAACACTGGAGTCACCGCAGCTGAGGCCCCGCCCTCTCCTCTGGAGGCCACGGGAGCGACCTGTCAGATCTGGCACCACGCTGGTGACGGGTGAGAGGTGGACGGTGAGATGTTACAGGAAGTGAGGCCATGCATGGCCAGAGAGGAGGAGGACAGGTTGGACGTGAGAAGGGCAAAGAGGGCCAGTCACGAATGAGTGAATGAGTGACGGATGGGTGAACAGAAGCTTGGTGACCGCAGAGATGGGAGGTGTGGCCAGATACTCTTGTCATTATGGTGTCTGTCATCTTCCCTGTCTTCTCCTCCCACCTTCCAGAGACCTCCGGCCTGGATTCTATCTCAGACCCCTTCAGTTGGAGCTGGGTCCCTGGCCTGGGTAGAGACCCGGATGCCACCAAGCCCTCGGCGAGGCTGACCCCCAGCGTTCCTGGGAAAACCACCACCAAGGCCCCAGGGAAAATGCCCAAGAGCACTAAGAAGTGGGTGACCAAGAATGCAAAGCGACCAACCACTCAGCCCCCCGTGATGCCAACCACTAAACATTCCAGGGTCCTGGGCACCCAGAGGCCCCCTGAACTGACCTCACGGACCACCACCACCCTGACCACTGAGGTCCCCCACAGGATGACCTCACATACCACTGCAACACGGACTCCCCGGGCCCCCCGCGAACGGACCTCTAAGACTGTGGCAACATCAACCACTCCAGGCCCCCGGGAGGTGACCTCTGAGGCCACTATAAAGCGAATCCCTCTGACCCCCAAGGAGCCACTGGCTGAGATCCCAGCACAGAGTTCTCCAGAGTCACCCACAGACCCAGCCCCCTCCCCCACTGGGAGCACCGCTGGGGCACCAGGTGAGTGGAGGGGACACAGGAGGAGAGGCTGGCCCCTCTTGACCCCTCCTGACCTGGGGTCTTCTACCAGCAGGCCCGTTCCGCGTGCGTCTGGCCGATGGGCCCAACCGGTGTGCTGGCCGGCTGGAAGTGTGGCATGCTGGGCGCTGGGGGACGGTGTGCGATGACGGCTGGGACCTGCGGGACAGTACGGTGGCCTGCTGGGAGCTGGGCTGTGGAAGGGTCCGGCACCGAGTGGGCAAAACCCACTACGGCCCCGGGACCGGCCCCATCTGGTTGGATGACGTGGGCTGCAAGGGAATCGAGGCCTCGCTGAGTGACTGCCCCGCTGGGGCGTGGGGCCAGCACAACTGTGACCACGAGGAAGACGTGGGGCTCACCTGCACTGGTACTGGGGATGGGGTGGGGGACCCAGAGTCACTGCAGGAGATCCTGGAAGGGTAGTGTGGAGCTGCAGCAAGGACCTGAGACAGGGCAGGGCTCAATCCATGCCCCACTTCCTCCCAAGGCTACGCCGATGAGGATGATTATCCCCCCTGGACGTGGGATCCCACCTCCGGAGAGGACCTGGCCAAGGGGACCACCGCTGCAGCCGTCCCCGGACACACGCTCTCCTGGGGCACCACCAAGAGCCCAAGGGGACCCTCCCCAGCACCAAGGAGTCTCCCAGACACAGGTGAGAGGCACAGCCAGGGTGCGAATGGGGCCATCATCCCTAAGAGACTCTAAAAACGGTCCCTCCTTGGAACTCTCGTGGAGAGCCTTGAAGGGAGACACTCCCCCTCTCCCCCGGCACCGTATGTCTCCAAGAATCAGACCAGGCTTTGCAGGGCCTGAGCCCAGGGTCCTCCGCAAACCAGCCGTGACATCTGAGGCTGGGCCCTTCCACCCCGACAGCTGGCCCAGGTCACCACGTCGCCATCTCCCCAGCACCCTCCACCCCGTTCCGGTCTGGGTCTGGCAGTGGGTCCGTGGCCTGGTGAGGAGCCCTGCATGGAGGGGTCTCCTCCCTGTGGCCAGCGGGGCGGCCTTCAGCCCCAGAGCCAGGCCGTGGCCCCTTTCACTGCAGCCGGGACTGTCCTTCCGCCTCTGTGGCCACATGTGGGGCGTGCCCCTCAGCCCTGCTCTCCCGCAGCGCCCCCGCCCGCGCCGTTGCGCTTGCGTGTATGTGCGCGCGTGCGGCGACTTTTTGCGCCGGCCACGGGCCTGTGCTTGTGTGAATGTGTGTGCGCGTGCCCTCACGGTTTCTGCTTGTCGCGCGCCCCTGCGTGTACGTGCGTGCGCGTGCTTTCGTGGGCATGTGCGCGTACGTCTGTGCGCATGCTCTCGGGGCGTCTGTGCGGCCCACGTGCCTGCGCATAGGCGTGCTGCCGCGGGTTTCTCAGCGGCCCCCGTCCCTGCGCATGCGTGCCCTCGCGGGTTTTCCTTGGCCCGCCTACGCGCGCGTGCACGCGCCCTCCCAGCCTGTCGGCCCTGCCCACTCTCCCATCCACGCCCCTCCTCTGCGCCGCCTTGTGCTACCGCCGCTCTCTTTTCCCGCGGTCCGCTTCCGCTCCGTGCTCTCGCATCCATTGCACGCTCCCAGCCCTCCTCTCCGCGTCCTCCCTCCCCCCTCCCCATCTGCCCCTCGCGCTCCTTGTCATCCTCGCGCTCCTTGCCTCGCACCGGTGGCTTCTTCGCCTTCCCCTCACGGCTGTCTCCTCCTGCCCAGGCCTGGCCCTTTCTGTCCCGTCCAGCCTGCCGCACCCGCTGCGCCTCCAGCTACTCTCTCCCTCTGCTTCTCCGGGTGCTCCCCTGTCCCCCGAAGGTCACGCTTCTGCCTGTCACCTTGCACCCCTCTGCCCCTCTTCTCCTGAGAGACCCGTCCCCTCTGGAGCACCCCTTCCTTCGCCCCCTTTCCCGCCTTTTCCTGGCGCTCAGCACGCACGCGCATTCCGCTGCCCTCGGCAGGAGAGCCGGGCTCCAGCGGCCTTGCGCCCGTCTGACGTCACGAGCGCGCTGCGCCTCCTGATTGGCCGGCTGGCCCCGCCCGAGGTAATAAAAGCCGGTGAAGCGCCGGCTTCCAGAGCGGCCAGCTGTCTGCTGGGACGGGCTGTTGTTAGCGACCCCTCGGCGTGGAGACACGGTCAGACGCTGGGCAGGGAGTCCGTTGGGGGGGGTGCGGGGGAAGAAGGCATTGCATGAGCCCAGTAAGTGCAGCATTGCGACCTGGGCCGGGGGAGTCTGGGGTAGTCACGTGTCCGCCCTAACAGTGAGGCCCGCTGGGGAGCGGGAGCAAGCACAGATGAATTCCTGTCCTCACCGCAAGGGGACCTTGAGAAAAAAATGAGCCCACTTCTTTGAGCCTCCGTTTCTTCTTCTGAAGAAACCGTGCAGGAGAGTCACCTGTTCTGTGCCGGGCACGCGTGATGCCAAGATTCGGGAGCCCTGGGTGCTGTTGTTAACGCCCGTGTTTCAGGCGGGGGAAATTCTGACCCAGAACGAACTCAGGAGCCACCCCTGAGATCCATTTGAAACGATTTCACACACATTTTGCTCACTGGATTGGGAAAGACCCCTGAACTACTGAAGGTAATGAGCACTGAGTTCTGGAGTCCAACTCCTTGCGTTCCAGTTGTGGCGCCACCAGGATGAGACCTAGCTGGGTGACCTCCGGTCGCAATCCAATGAGCAAAACGTGTGTGAAATAGTTTAAAACCACAGAACATTGCTTGTTAGCGTGTCTTACCGTAAATGAGCAACAGCTGCAGGATCCCAGGGGCGGCGTCGTTCTTTCTAGCAGAGCAATCAGGACAGGCCTCGCGGAGGAAGTGGCGTTCTCTCCAGCGGCAGACACCAGGAGGAAGGCAGTTCTCAGAGGAGCAAAGTCCAGCGTTGAGGAAACTGCTGTGCCCGTCGGGCATTGTCACCTCCGCCGGGCCTTTAGCTCCATCATGTGTTTAGTGATGTCCGTTTGTACTGCTACCGTCACTCAGAACGGCACAATTAGGGGCTTATTTTGCGGTTCTGTAGGTCAGAAGTTCAACAGGAGCCTCCTAGGGCTAAAACCGACGTGTCAGCAGGGATGTGTTCCTTCGGAGGCTCTAGGGGAGGCTCTGTCCGTGTACCTTGTCCAGTGTCTGGAGGCACCCACATTCCTTGGCTCGTGGCCCCTTCATCCATCTTCAGAGCCAGCAAAGCTGCATCTCTCTGACCTGCCTTCACATCTTTCTCTGTCCTAAATTTAGGGATTTGTGTGATTGGATTGGGTCTCCTTGGACTGATGCAAGACAATCTCTTCATCTCAAGGTCTGGCCTTTAATCAGATCTGCAATTTCCTGCTTGCCACATTAGGTGACATATTCGCAGGTTGTGGGGATTAGGGCACGGACCTCCACGCCTTTGGGGGAGTGTTAATCTGTCTACCACAGAGGGTGTTGTAGAGACTCAGTAGAGACTTGCACGTTTGTCGATTGAATGATTGAATGAGAAACCATAATGTAAGTCTGGAGCCCGTGTACTGTCACTTCCTACTTCACCGAAGTAACATTTCTTGAGGCTTCTCAGAATTTGGAGACACAGACATTAACTTTGTGTGAAATGTCCGTAGTGTGGCAGGCGTGGATACAAACCCCTTGGGACGTAGCAGTGATGAGCAAGGGAAAGGGAGGCCGAGACTGGCAGTTTAGAACAAGACGGCCGAGAGCAGTCTTACCGAGAAAGCGCCCTGTAAGTGATGACCTCACGGAGGAGAGGGAGAAATCCATGCGGATATCTGGGTGGAGACTGTTCCATGCAGAGGGAACAGCGCATGCAAAGGCTTTGAGGGGGAAGTGTGCTTAGCTAGTTCAAGAAACAGCAGCAAGGTCAATGGGGCCAAAGTCGAGTGGCTGATGAGAATGATGGCAGGAGAGGAGATCTGTGATGGGGAGCCTGGAGGGAGCCGAAGGGGCCTTCCAGGCAGAGGGAGCAGCATGTGCAAAGGCCCTGTGGTGAGACCTTGAGAGAAGGGCAAGGACATCAGCGTGGCCGGAGCAGAGTGAGCCAGGCAGGGGGAGGGTGATAGGACAGGAGGCTGGATTTTGAGTTTTATTCTACATGCGTGGTGGAGAATTTTAAGTTGGAAAGGACATGCTCACCTGTGTATTTTCAAAGCAGTCACTCAGGATGCCACAGGGGAAGTGGATGGAGGAGCTAGAGGGCGTGGAGGGAGACCCCGAGGTCTGTGCGAGGTGACAGTGGTCCTGCCTGGGGTGGTGGTGGAGGCCGAGGGAGAAGTGGATGTCTGCAAGCTGTGTCCTGGGAGGTGAGCTGATGGATTTGAGTGATGGGTCGGATGGGGTGCGACAAGAGGAAGGTAGGGGATGGGGACCTTTCACTGGACTGGGGACACTGCGGAGGATCCACAGGACCACAGTGGGAATATTAGATCCACAGCGGGTGCCTCGGACACACTTGAGTGGAGGCACTAGATACGCCATCCTGGAGCTCTGAGGAGTGCCCCGGCTGAAGCTATAGATCGACAGGATGGAGGCCACCACGGTACCTCTGGAGGTCCAGGAGGGGAAACTGAGTCGTGGGGAAGTTGGGAGAGGTGCTCACGCAGCTAGGAAGGGACGCATCCGAGACGGAAGCTGCGAAAGGCGTGGGCAGTGCGGACGTGGATGTGCGCGGTCTTGAGCGACGAGCAGGGAGCTAACGCGTGGGGAGACTGTGCGGCCCCGGGGAGGGGCCTCCTGCGGAGCCAGACGGCAGGGACAGGCTTGGGAACGGTGAGCCGGCCCTCAAGCCGCGGCTCCCCCGTGCAGGGAAGGGGTGTGGCTGGGTCTCACAAGGGCCTGACGCTGCCGTGCTGCTGCTTCGATTAAAAATGCATACATTTTAATGAAAAAGATCAAGTCCGTGGCACACTAATGGGCCATGAGCAGGTGGGCATACCTTAGAGTGCACTTCGAGAACACAGACCCCAGGAGGGTGCTTGCAGTTGGGGGACTGGCATTTTAACAGGAGGAGAGCTTCGATTTGTGTTCCTAAAGGAGCCCTTCTAAAGGCCAGCATCCTGGGAAGAGATCTTCACTGCTAAAGGGGTTTTTTTCCCTCTAAACTTTTTTCCATTCTTAATTTTTTAAAATGATTTTTATTTATTTTTGAGAGACAGAGAGTAAGCAGGGAAGGGGCAGAGAGAGAGAGGGAGACACAGATTCTGAAGTGGGCTCAGGGCTCTGAGCTGTCAGCACAGAGCCCGACGCGGGGGGTCGACTTCACGAGCCGTGAGATCACGATCTGAGCCCAAGTTGGATGCTTAACCAGCTGAGCCATCCAGGCGCCCCTCCCTTTTTAATTTTTTAACTAATAATGCTGCTAGTGGTTTTAAAAATTCCTAAAGAGTATGACCATCAGGAACGATTTCATAGCTGTCCTCTTAAGGTATTTAAAAGGCTCGGGGAAGGTATTTAATTCAGAACAGTTAACAGGGAGACATGACTACAGTGTGTGCACTGCCGGGCGTCGGGATGAAGACTGACCCTTCTTCTATTAGCATGTAATGTATTCGGGGACAAAGCCAGGGATTTTGCACCTGGGACAGCCAGCCACAGAGCTCAAAGTGACCGGGACAAACATGCCCAGGGTGTCAGACACTGTCCTTTTGCCTGGTTTCATGTGCAGAGTGGGAAAATAACTTTATGGGGGAGAAGGGGACTCCAGAGGGGGAAGTAACAGCGCGAGCAAAGGCCCAGCGGTGCACAGAGGCTAGATGTGAGCGCCTCACGGTTCGGGGTCCAGTGTGGAAGGCGCTGGAGAGGCGGGCAGGGCACAGTTAGTGAAGGGAGACGCGGAGCGTGGGCTTCATGGCTGCACGTTTGAATACACTGAACCCACTGGATTGTACACTCTAAGGCATGTGGGTTATATCTCAACAAAGCTGTGCTTAAAGTAAGTTTTTTGATCAAGCTAGGAGACTGAATTCAGTCTTTCTGTTCTCCCTATATAAAATGGTATATTTTTATATTACACAGCTGACCATTGAACAACACGGGCTTAGGTGCACCAACTCCCACGTGGTTGAAAATCTACATGTAACTGTTGATTCCCTCAAAACTTAACTACTAGTAGCCTCCTGTTGACTGGAACCCTTACCAACTACAGAAACAGTTAACGCATTTTGTTTGTATGCATGTATGAATGTATATGTGTGTGTGTTTGTGTGTATGTGTATTACACTGAATTTTTACAATAAAGTAAGCTAGAGAAAAAAGTTATTAAAATCATAAGGAAGGGAAAACGCACTTACAGTACTGTACTGTATTTATGGAAAAAGTCCACATATAAGTGGACCTGTGCAGTTCAAACCCAGGGTGTTTAAGGGTCATTTCTATGTTATATAAAATTGCTGTCATGTAGAGATTATCCAAAAGACACAGGAAAAATACTATGGAAATATTCCTGGTAGTTCATGACTAAATATATTACAGGGTTTCCACCCCCCCCCACCTCCCCCAGGAAAAAATAAAGAATGAGGAGGGGCAGGGACTTCAGGAAATTGAAATAATAACTGTTCTTACTTTACAAGCGCGTTTAGTCCCAGGTTCTGTTCTTGTCATTGAGATGCTCCCAGTTGATCACCACGGCGGCTGTGGGGTCAGGGAGACACTGGGGTGGTCCAGGTGAGACAGGATGAGACCTGAATTGGGGTCCAGGATGAACAGAGGTCAAAACCAAGAGACATGAGACTCAGTTGTCCCTGTGTCTCTTAAGGCGACGCGGATGGTTACGAGCCTTCCCGGACGTGGGATGCACCTTCTGGAGGGGCTCTGCCCAAGGGGACACCCGCCACTCTTACCACGGCCACCACCCGGGACCCAGGCCCCTCCTCTCGAGCTCCAAGGATCCCTGGAGACACAGGTGAGGCACGTGGCTGTGGCGAGGGGACCAGGGTGGTTGTGTTCTGGGGCAGAGAGACGGACTCCAAATTCCCTAGTGGTGACCCTGCTCTTACCCCACAACCAACAGAAACACGCCGAAACAAGGGGTTATTATCCACATCAGCGGTCCCCAGCTGGGGATGGCCAGCAATCCTGGGAGATGTTGGGGCTTGTCACGACTAAGAGAAGGGGGGCCACTTGATCCTAATACGTAGAGCCCACAGATGTTCTCACTTACCCTACTCTGCATAGGACAGTCCTCCACAGCAAAGAATCCCAGCTCCAAATGTCAGCAATGCCCAGGTTTGGGAAACCCTAACCTATACTATGCAATTCACTCTGACAAATCAATAAGAAATTTATAGGAAACCCTCTAAGAAAAGGGGGTAACAGTTATGAACAGGTGATTTACAGAAGGGGAAGCCCAAGTGGCCAACAATTATATGTAGAAACATTCACACTCAGAAGGAATCAGGAAATTCAAATTAACATGACAGGCATGGAAAGAATCAGAAAGGCAGTTACTATCAAGTGTGGATGAGGATGTCAGGAGACAGACATCCCCACTGGATATAGCGATTCAATAAAAACAATTCAGTGAAATTAGGGGTGCCTGGCTGGCTCAGTTGGAAAAGCATTCAACTCTTAATCTCGGGGTCATGAGTTTGAGCCCCACTTTGGGTACAGAGATTACTTAAATAAAGAAAACTTTAAAAAGTTTTAGTGAAATTAAATATGATTGCACATTATGACCCAGGAATCCTGCTCCTAGATCTATATTCCAGAGAAATTCTTGAATAGGCTTATGAGGGAAACATATATGAAGGTGTTCTTTGGAATGTTATGGTATCAGGGGGTTGAGGCAAGTGAAGTGTCCGGCAGTGGGTCCACATGATGGAATCCCATGCAGTAGCCAAATCAATGCCCTGCTGCACACACAGGTACAGACCACATAATATGGACGAAGAAAGACAGAACCAGAGTGAAATCTCCAGCAGAATGTCATTTACAAAAACTAAAAGCACAAAAATACACATACACTTAATATAGTAACATGTGCACACATACAATTCTGTGTTGTGTAAGAACATACATGTCTGTAAGGACACACGTCCAGTGCGTTAAAGGAGGGAGCTGTGGGAGAAAGTGAGCAGGATGCAGATCGGGGAGGAAAAAGGAGAGCAGGCAGAGGAGACCCCGCAGGACTGCTGGTGACCGTGCACAGAGGTGTGTGATCAGCTTAGCTCTCTGCACCTTGGGTCTGAGAAATTAAGACTCAATACCACTCTAGGTTCCAGAGCCCCTACAGCACCTAGACAAGCTGAGATTCTTGAAATAGTAACTAAAATCAGGTAACATTTACTGAGCAACATGCCACATGTCAGGTCCTATTCTAAGCACTTCATGTATATTACCCCTTTAACCCTCATAACATCTACCTGAGCCCTATGATGTAGGTGTTACAATTATGCCCATTTCACAGATGACAGAAACTGAGGCACGGATATCAAGGCCTATGACAGTATTAATAATCACGAGTGTCTGTTACATGCTAGGCATTGTGCTAAGTGCTCTGTACGCACATGAGCTCAACCACCTACCGAGATTCCAGACAGTTCTGTAACTTGTCCACAGTCACCCAGTTAGGAAGTGACAGAGCTGGGGTGTAGGCCCAGGCAGCCTGGCTAGAGGCCAAGCCCTTTACCAACCACTTCTCCAACGCTGAAAACACAAGGCAGGAATAAGATGCACCTCGAAAATTCTACAGGAAAACTGGAATTTTCTAGAGCTGTGTCACTCAATAGGGTGGCTCCCAACACAGGCAGCTAATTAAATTTAAATGAATCAAAAATGTGAAAAAAAAATGAAACCTTCATTTCCTTGGGCGGACGAGCCACATCTCAAGTACACAGCAGCCACCTGTGATCATTTCCATCCCTGAGAAAGTGATAGTTTAATGGTCTAAACTCTCAACGCAGAGAACATTGCTTCATATCTTGCCCCCGCAATTTGCGAACTGGATCCGGGCCACCTATGACAAGTTACCTACCTCTAGGCCTGACTCCCTGCAATCCGCAGAGAGGGAGAAACTCCACACTTAGGTGGAATCCGGGCCAGGAAGAGGGCGAGCCTTCTCACTCTACTCAGGCCCTGAATTTAAGTGCTGCCCAGACACTCGGTAATCAAGGTAGATAATACCTTTACAGTTTTAAAAATCCAGATTAATGCAAAACATTCACAATGAGCTAAATACCAAAAATTTAACTGAAGCCAGGCTCCTGTCTACCTCGACTGTCCCTAATCCTGGCCAGTCGGATCCTGTTTTGGGTTACAATTTTGACTTTTTTGTTCACAGTGGATCTTTTGCAATAATTTCCCTTAACACTATGACATAAAAATCTTGATTCTGAGATTACACTTCGGAACCGCCCTGCACCCCCCACCCCATGCTTCTGCACCGTCTTGCATCTCCGCCTTCCTCCCCCATATGCCCCTTCAGGCCCTCCTGCATCCCAGAGGTAAGCCTCCACATCCCCCACACTCCCGCATCTCCCTGCAAGCTTGCAGGGCCGCCACCCTTCCGCTGCCTCCTGCCTTCTGAGGTGGCCGGCTCCCTCCCGTCCCTCACGCGCAGTGGAGGACGCCAGGTGGCGCCTGGAGACACCGCGGGAGGTGGGGAGGCGGGGCGCTGGGCTGGGGTGCAGTCTGCCAGCGACCCAAGACGTCACGAGGCCTTGCGCCTTCTCATTGGTAGGCCTTCCCTGGAGGGGCGTGGCGGGCCGCGGGAGTAGGTGGGGCGGACTGACCTCGGCCCTCCGTCTTTCCTCCTCCTCCAGGTTCCGAGAGAAAGCTGTGGCCGGGGCCTCGGCTGCTGCGCCCCACAGCGTCCAGGACGGCGGCCCCTGCTCCTTCCCCAGCTCCCACCGCTTCACCAGAGCCCCCGGGCGCACCAGTGACCTCCGACTCTGCGCCACGGCTCCTTCCTGAGGCAGCTTCAACACGGAAGAGGACCTCTGACCCTCCTGACACTTTGCCACCCAACCCCGACCTGGCCTCCTGGATGAGCCCTAACCCCACCTTGACAACCCCTGGCCTCGCTTTGCCCACCCCCGACGCCACGGTGATTCCAGCATCCACTCCTGATCTCTCGCCCACCCCACCACCCTCCTCGCCCAAAGAGCTGACCTCTGACCCCTCTGCACCAGAGGTGGTGACCCACCTTTTTTCTACCTCAGGGTTGACTCCAGAATCTGACACAATCCCAAATGTGGACACAGCCCCATACCCTAGCTCCATTCCAGATCATTCCAGGTCCCCAGATCCCTCCACAAGCCCCTACCCCACTACCGCCCTTCACTCTACTGTGACCTCTCACCCTCCTACTACCTCTCAATACACCACCACCCCTCCCCCCACCACTACCCCTCCCCCCACCACCACCCCTCAACCTATTACACTCCCTCAACTCACCACAGCCCCTCAACCCACCACACCCCTTCACCTTACCACGACCCCTCAGTCCACCACAACCCTTAACCCTACCACAACCCCTTACTTCACCACGACCCCTCCGTCCCCCACAGCCCCTCACCCTATCACAACCCGTTACCCTGCCACGACCCCTGACTCCACCACAACCCCTCACTCTACTGCCTCTACTCTCCCCACCATGACTGCTGACCCTACCTCATCCCCTGTGGTCACTGTCAAGTCCGTTCTAACTTCCTTGGGAACAGAACTCTTCTCTCCCACGCCAGCACCAGCAGTCAAGCCCAGCCTGCACCCCTGGTTGACCTCCATGGGGACCCCTCATCCCTCTCAGATGTCCAGCCTAGCGCCTTCTCCAGCCTCCGAGTCCAGCCATCCTAGGCCTTCTCCAGGCCCAAGCATGGACACACTGTCCACTGAGGATTTCAAACCACCAAGAAGCCAGAGCCCCCATCCGACTCCACCACCCACCCAGACCCCACACTCAGACTCTCACCCCACAGTGACCTCTGACCTCCACCTGTCTTCCATGGCCCACCCCTTGGACCAACCTCCTCCTGACCATCTCACCCTAAGGCCAACCCCTGGGCAGAGCCCAGACCCCCTTGGCCCATGTTTGGCTCCAACAGCACCTGTAAGAGTCATGACTTGTGAGCCACCTGCCCTGGTGGAGCTGGTGGCTGCTGTGAGGGACGTGAGTGGCCAGCTGCAGAGGCTGACCCGGGTCATGGAGCAGGACCAACAGCAGCGCCGAGCTCTGGGACTGGGGCTGACTCAGCTGGTGGAGGCCACCCGGGGTCTGGGGCAGCTGGGGGAGGTTGTAAAGAGACTGGCCGAGAGGGCCTGGCCCCCCAGCACACCTGCACCCACCACCGCCACCCCAGAGGAGGAAGAAAGGCCTCTGCGGGGAGACGTGTGACCCTGTATGGGATTTGAGGGGCTTAACGTGCTCCCAACCAAAAAATGAAAACCAGAGTATCTAATTAAAAACCAGATCGCAGCGACATTTGTGGCGACCTAGGAGAACCCCAGAGGGTGGACTTTGGTTGGCGAATAACAGGCACCATGCAAGGCGCTGGTTTTCTGGTGAGGCTGTTGGTGATGGTGGGTGATGAGCGTGGTGGTCACAGTGAGGATATGTAGCGAGAAGGATGACGGTGATGGTGTTCGTGACAGTGGTGACGAGGAGGAGGATGATGGAGGTGGTGATGATGATGGAGGTGGAGGTGGTCACGGTCATGGTGAGGTCATGGTGGAGGGTGATGGTGTTAACGGTGATGATGGGCATGATGGTGACGACGAAGCCACCACGGGCCCTGACGAAGCCTCATGAAGGCAGAAATCTTTGTCTTGTTCACAGAGGTGAGCCTGACGCGGGGTGCACACTCCACAAATACCTTTTGAATGAATGAGTACATGACAATAGCAATAATGACAAATACGTGTTGGGTACTTCCTCTGGGTCAGGCTCTGTTTCCAGGGCTTTCTGTGCCTAACGTCACGTTACCTTCGTGAACACCTGGTGAGCAGGTGCTGTTATCACAGCTCAGCAGAGAGAGGGTGAGCTCTGGAGCCTGGATGCCTGAGTTTGAGTCCCTTAGGGTGTGAGACTGAGCCGCTTCCTTCACGGCTAGGTGGGAGTCTTTTCAGCTATGAGAGGAGGATAGTAAGTATACACCTCGTGGGTCGCGGTGCTGGTTCAGGGATGTTAATGCGGACGTGCAGGTGTGCACAACACTCGCCTGGCTCCGGAGAAGTGCTCGGTCTGGGGTAGCAGCTGCTGTGCGCGTCCCGCTTTCACAGGTCCGGGCACTGAGGCCCGGGTCGGTCAGGGAACACACGGTGGAGCCACGGCTGGGACCCAGGCTTGTCTGACGCGGGGCCCTTGCTCGTGAGCCCGCGCCGCCTCCAGGCGATGGGACTCCGGGGGTTTGTATCCTTTCTCTGAGCAGAAACGTTCTCCGTCTCTTCACTGGTGCCCGGAGATGGTGGCGGTGGTTGTGAGGATGAGAGAGGCGGTGTGGACTTGGACAGAGCTCGGCACAGCTCCGTTAACAAGGATGATCACAACTCCTCCCGGATGCACTTCCGTGTGCCTGACCCAGTGTGGCCTCATAACCCGACATTCCACCCCCATCATGCCCTTTGCAGGAGGAACTCAATCCCCATTCCAAAAAGGACACTGAAGCTCAGAGAGGGCAAGCCCTTTGCCTAAGACCACACAGCAGAGCAGGAGCTCAAACCCAGAATAATGCAATGCAAACTCCCCTGCTGTGACCTTGGCCTGGGGTTCCGGATGGCCCCTCTCTGAGTGACCTTGGGTGGGCCCCTTCCCCTCTCTGGGTCTCCACTTGTAAACTGGGGGCCGTGTTGAAAGACCCCAGCTCTGATTCCAGCTCCTGTGGCCTCAGGCAGGAAACGGTTCCCTCCTCCTCCTCCTCCTCCTCCTCCTCCTCTCCCCCGGGAGCCTGGCTCAGAGGTGCTGGAAGGACACGGAGCTGGCGCCCCCGCAGTCCTGCAAAGGCCAGCAGGGTCCAGTTACTCGCTGGGGGCGGGGAGGGATAACGTCCGGGGGTCCTGATAGATGCACTCTCTCTGCCCCCGTCAACAGGCGGAGGAGCACGCGGGGAATCCTGTTCCCTGGGTCTCATTAAGCCCCAGACTTACAGAACTGCTGACTGGCAGACTGGGGGGGCTGGGGGGCCTCTGCCTGCCTTCCCCTTCCCTCCTAGGTAGTTAGGGGCTCACAGGACGGCGCACCAGCTTGGAGGCAGGGGTCTGCTTCCCCATTTGCAGGTTGAGGCAGGTGCACCCCAACTCTGAGTCCCCCCAGAGGGCCCCATGGGGTTTTAGGCTCTGGGCTCCCCCTACAGTGAGCTGAGGTTGGGGAGGGGACTCTGGCCCAAGGTCCCTCCACCCTCTGCTGCCTTCTGGCAGCCCCAAAGAAGCAAGTGCTTAATTATCCGGTCACTCTATCCCTGCTTGGCCAGGCAGCTAAGCCCAAACATCTGGCCCCGGGGCCCAAGGCCAGGGTGGATGGCCAGCCCCCACCTACTGCTGGCCCTGACCTGGACACCTCCCACGGGACAGCTGAGCCCTCTGCTGTGCCCGCCAGTTGCACCAGGCCCAGAACAGTAGCTGCAGAGGCCTAGCAAGGTCGACTGATGTAGGAAAAAAACATTTGACAAAATTCAACACCCATTCACGGTTTACACACGTAGTCTCTTCGCAGAGTAGGAGCAGAGGGGACTTCCTTAATCTCATGAAGGGCAGACAGAAAGACGCAGATCTGTCCTTTCGCATGGGCGGTAACGACTGTCCACGTAGAAAACTGCAAAGAATCCAGCGGACCAGTGATCAGTGCTGTTGAGAGTTTAGCTAGGGTGCAGGATCAGTACTCTTGAAGTGTGTCCCTTGCACCAGCAATCGTGAGCAGAGCACTAGTGGCATGGAGCTCCCAGGCACCGCTTCAGACCCACTGGGTCAGAATCCAGGTTGTGATAAGGGGCCAGGTGGTTCATGGCTGGCAGCCTTCAAGTGTGAGAAGGACGCCTCAGGCCATTTGCATATCTTTGTACTAGCACCGATGTGCAGGTTGCTGCCGAAGAGCTTGTTTTTAGAGGCCTCTCTGCTGGCCCCGCTCGGCCGAGGCACACCCCCCTCCCCCCATGCAAGCAGGGTGCAGCTAGGTGCAGCTGCAAGGCTTTGATGCTCTGCTGTGACTGTTCCTCGCGTGATTTCATCTTGGGCTCTGTGAGGTTGATGGGACTGCAGCCCTAGCCTGGGGTCAGGCCGAGTCATTCCCTGGTGGGCTTGGTGGCTGGATTCCTGGCCCATCCCTGGGCAGAGGGAGAGGGGACGGGAAAACTTTTTTTTTTTAACGAGAAACTCCACATTTTCACTTTACGCTGGACTCCGACATGGCCCTGCTTGCGAGCTTGGGGTTCCCCAGCTGGCGGGGGCAGAATTTCCCCAGCCCGGGGAACGCTTCAGAGGTGCTGGGTGGGTTTTAAGAACAAGACTTTGGAATCAGGCCAGACCTGGTTGGAATTCAGGCTCTTTGGAAAGTAGGGTCTTCCCTCTGGGGCCTCGGTGGTCTGTTCTGTAAAACGGAGGGAATAGGGGGCCCGTCCTGAATTGAAGGGCTTGGTTTGTGATTAACTCGGAGCTATTACAAAGAGGGCCGGGCTTTTTCCTTTCTCTTTAATGGGGATTCAGAGGCCAGAGAGGGAAAGAAAACCAATCAAGGCATGAGAACCTTGGAAAAGCCTGTTTTCTGGTGTTTTGTTTGTTGGGGTTTTTTTCTTCATCTCATTGAGATGAAATTTACATGCCACAAAATTCACGCTTTCTCTGTGTACAGTTCAGTGGGTTTTAATATATTCAGAGAATTGTGCAACATGTACCCCAATCTAATTTTAGGATGTGTCCACCACCATCACCACCCCAAGAAGAAAAGCGGTGCCCCTTCCCATTGCCCGCCCCCCAACAGCCCTACCCTAGCAACCACCAGTCTTTCCTCCTCTGTAGATTTGCCTCCTCTGGACATTCCCACAAAGGCATCCTACAGTGGATGCTCTCCCGCGGCCGGCCTCGCCCTCGTCCCGCGGTGTGTGTGAGGCCCATCCACACTGTGGCAGGTTGCTCCTTTCTCGTGCTGAGTGACATTCCGGAGTGTAGACGGACCGCGTGCTGTTCCTCCACTCCTCTGCTGATGGACGTCCCGGCTGTCTCCGGCTTCTGTCTGTCGTGAGTAGCGCTGCTGTGAATATCAGTGTGGACGCATGTTTTCATCTCTTGTGGGCACACCTAGGAGCGGAATTGCCGGGCCGCGCGGTAATTCTGTGCTTGATGCTCTGAGGAACTGCCGGACGGCCTTCCACAGCGGCTGCTGCACCGCGTCCTGTCCCCCCAGCACGGCTCGGGGGCCGACTTCTCCACGTCCTCACCACCCGCGTCAGTGGGTGTGGAGGCTTCTGTGACCTCCTCCTGTCTCCATCATTTACCCCCACCCTTGATGCCCATGTCCTCCCACAGCCACAGGCACACACACAAGCCCTCACGCACACTCACGCACACATATACCCACACGCACGCCCTCATGCTGAGTCACGCTCACACAAACCCCAGCCCCTTGTCTGGGACCCTTTAGGCACTGGCAGCAGCCGGACCGCCTGGGGACCCAATCTGGGTTTGAGTGCTGGTTCTGCGCTTGCCCCTGCCCCGCAGTGGGAGCTCAGGTGCCACCTTGGCCGGCCTGGCTACCCCCGGGCCCCTCCCTGTGAAATGGGGAAGGTCCTAGCCAGTGGGCAGATGTGTCTGGGGCAGGGGGCTACTGCTCAAGGAGCAAGGCTTCTTTAGTGTTAAGTGTTCAGTTTCGTATTAATCCTACTTAATAAGTAATGAATGCTTAATTAGCACTGTCCCTGCCCCCTTCAGTCCTTTCCTGGGAATCTTGGTCCTCCTCTGCCCTGGACACCCCCCCCAGCTGGGTGATTATCACCTCCCAGTTAATCCTCAGCTGCTGCCACCAATTAACACCCTGTGCCATGCCCCATGCCCCGCTGGGGGGGCCCTGCCTGCCCCTGCCTGTCTCCACCCCCCTCTTACCAGCTCCACTCTGCCCCAGCCACCTCCAGTTTCTTTAGGACACATTCTTGGCCTGATGGCTCAGGCTATTTCAGATTCACGGAGAAGACAGCAGGAGGTCCTGATCATGCCCAGTCCCCCTCTGCCCGGCTTATCCACCTCCCCTGTCTCGTTCTCTCCAGGGATCCCCTACTCCAGGAAGCCCGCCTGGGTTGCCTAGGACAGGCCAGTGTCCCTGGTCCTCTGGATTGAACCTAGATTCAGGGGCCTTTGGGGTCACTCCGAAGCAGCCGCCCCAACCTCTGTGCATGTAGCACCTTGAGGCCACAGCAGGGGCACTGGAGGGGGTGGTAAGGGCCTGGGAGAGAGTGACACACGATCCAACTCTGAGTTGTAGCCTTGCTCTGGGCTGGTGGCCAAAGAGGGCGAGGAGAGGAAGACAGAGTGTTTGCAAACAGGGAGGCTGCCAAGAAGGGGCCGTGGTGAGGCGGGGGGGAAGGTGTGAAGGAGAGAGGGACCCAGCTGGTGACTGGCAGCGGCGCCTGGGTGACTTTTCTCCTCCTGCTTCACACACACACACACACACACACACACACACTCACTCACGGCCTCGTGGACAAACACAGGCCTGATGTGCACACACACACAGCAAGGTGCATGCAAGCTCCCACCCAGCCCCTCACACACAGGCTCAGACACTCAGACACACAATCATGTCATCCACAGAGACACGGTCACACCCCCGCCGCCTCCCCACTACACACACGGGCTCTGACGCTCACACACACCCTCCGGTCCAGCTCAGGCTCCCATTCACGAATGGCTCTGATGCTCGGTGCCTCTGCTCACACACTGGTCCGTGCAGGAGCAGGCTCACTGGGACACGCGTGCAGCCAGCCTTTGGCACGCAGCACGGCCACACGGTGGGACCGTTTTCTGCCATTCTTTCTGTCTCCCCCTCTCTCCCCCCTGATAACACAGTCCAGCACATGCATCACCCTTCTGGTTCCCAGCATCATGGCGATTTAGGTGCCAGATGAAGTCGGGTGAGAGAGGAGAGGACACAGAATGAAGAGGGCGACAGCCTGGCGCGCAGGGAGAACAGGGCAGCGGGATTCAGGGAAGCCCAGCCCGGGAGGAGAGGAAACAGGGCAGGAAGACAGACACAAACCAGATGGGTTCGTTTATTAAGCACGCATTTCCTGGCCCCCGGCTACGGGCCAGGATGCTGACGGGTACGTGGGAGGCCCCCCAGGACAGGCCAGACCCCTGTCCCCAGTAGGACACAGACCCACGTGAGGTCACAGAGGGACGTTGGAGAGCGGGGAGGTGGGCAGGCCCGGTGGGGGCCGCGCTGAGGAGCGTGCGGTGAGGGAAGGAGCCACGAGACTGCAGATGAAGGCAGCAGCTTTGCCAAAGCCCTGGGGGAGATGGTGACAGTGACACGCAGGCCCCCCAGGCCACAAGAGGGACACAGAACGCCCACATGGGAGGAAAGGAAGGCCAAGAGGGGCAAACAGGCGAGAGGGAAGCCACAAGCCACCCTGTGAGGGCAGAGGAGACCTCGGGATGTGGGGCGCACCGGCTCCCTCCGAGTCTCTGCAGGAAGCAGGCTCGGGCTGCCCCTCACTGTCCGGCCCCCTCGGCCACCCCCTCGGCCTCCCCCTCGCGCTGCCTCCAGGGGCGCCCCAGGAAGTCCCGGACAGAGCCCACCGGGCTCCTCTTCCGGGGGTGGGGGTCGAGCAGCCCCCACAGGAGACTGTCGGCCACAGGCGTCAGGCCAAACCAGGGCTGGGGACGGTCCTGGGGCTGGCCGGTCGCCTGCCACACCAGGAAGTCGTCGTAGAAGGGGTCGGCCTCGGCCAGGGGCTGGTCCCAGGGGAAGTAGCCGGTGAGGAGGCAGAAGAGCAGGACCCCCAGGGCCCAGGCGTCCAGGGCCGGCTGGATGGGCAGCCCCTCAGGGAGGGGCGGGGGGCAGCAGAGCTCGGGGGCCGTGTAAGGGATGGGCGGCCCCGTGAGGCGCAGCAGGGTCCCGCGGGGCCGCGTGTGGCCGAAGTCGGTCAGCTTGACTCGCTGGCAGGCGGGGTCGCACACCAGCACGTTCTCGGGCTTGATGTCCCGGTACACCAGGCCGCGGGAGTGGATGTGCTCCAGGGCCGCGGCCAGCTGGGCGGCACAGCGCTGCGCGGCCGGCTGCGGGAGGCCCACCTGCGGGGGACGCGCGTCAGGGCTCTGTCCCCGCCCTGCCAGCGGGGGGCGTCTCCTCAGCCCCAGGACGCCCAGGAGAAGGCAGGACCTCAAAGACGTTTGCCATGGTGAGGCCCAGGGGGCCCTGTGTGACCCTGTGAGGCCTAACGGGACCCCCCATGAGGCTCAGGGAACTCCAGTGACGCCTGGGGGGAGTCCACGAGGGCTGTGAATCTCAGCGGGCTATGCCGTCGGTTCTCTCTGCTCCAGAGGCCCCATGAGGGGCTCGGTGAAGCCCAACGCGGTGAGTGGGCCCCTCGGAGGCCTGCGCGGGCTGTGCCTACCCACCTTGGGCTGGATGAAGGCGATGAGGTCCCCGCACAGGACAGGCTCGGTCAGGAAGCTGTAGGAGGTGGCGGACTCGATGCCGATGCCGTAGGCCGTTACGATGGCAGGGTGCGCGCCCAGCGAGAGGCCCACGCAGAACTCGTACAGGAAGCCGCGGAGGGACGTGGAGGCCTTCGGGAGTTCCTTCAGGGCCAGGGTAGTGCCTGGGGGCGGCGGGGGCAGGGGTGGAAGGGGTGTGAGAGCCCGGGGTCGTCCCCACATGCCGTCGCGTGTGTTCCCGTTCCTCCCCACCCCGGACGGACGGTAACGGCGTAATAACGCACGCATTCGCGCGTTTCTGCCCTGCTGCCTCGGAGCGGCCGGAGGGGCCCCGAGACCGACCCCAGAACCAGCCCGGCCCCTCGTTCCAACAACACACCGGCACAACAGCCACGTCACAGGCCCTGGGAGAAAAGATGCCCTGCACCCGGGACTCATCCATTCACGGAGGAGTCGAGAGGAGTCGTCACCCGCGCAAACCGCTCCCTGGCACGGAAGTCCCCGAGGGAGGAACTCCGGTGTCCGCTTCCCGGCTCCCCAGCAGCCGCGGGCCCAGCCGCGCACCAGGAGGCGCGTGACAGAGAGGACACCTCCTTACCCAGAACGCTTCTCCCTCGCGCCCCAGCTGGACCGGTCTTTCCTGAGCATCTGCACGTACCCTGGATGCCCGCCATCGTGGCACACGCCACCTTCTATGTGGATGGTGTCTGTCCCGCTGCCCTCGTCCGGTGCTGAGTGCCCGCAGGGGCGCTGCGTCCCCCCCTTCATGCCTCCCAGCGCGGGGGCGGGCACCCAGATGGTGGGATGACTCAGTGCCTCCTGCACCCCGTCATCGCTGGTCCCTCCGAGTTCCGCGGGACCCCCGTCTGCATCTCCTCTCCGCCTCCCTCTCCGTCGTGGGCTGAACCGTGCACCCCCTCCCGGAATCCTTATGTCGAAGTCCCACTCCCAGTTTCACAGAGCATAACTGGATTTGGAGATAGGGTCTTGACAGGGGTAAAGTGAGGTCACAGTCCACTGTGACTGGTGTCCCAGGAAACCGGACATAGGCACGCATATGTGAGGACCCGGGGGAAGACGGCTGCATGCAAGCCAAGGAGAGACGCTTGGAGACCACCGCCCACACCGGCAGATCGGACTTCCCTTCTCCAGAAGTGCCAACAAACAAATCCGTGTTGTCAGCCACCCTGTCTGTGGGGCTTTGTAGGGGCCGCCTGAGGGCACCAGGACTTTCATGGCCCCTCTCCGTCCTGGAGCTCCTCCTTGAAGGCAGGCCTGACTCAGACTCATCTCTGGGTTCCAAGCACCAACTGCCCAGGACGGGGCAGAGCCCGCCAGGTGGCCTTGGAAGGCGTGTCCCGAGTGGACCCCGACTCTGAGTTCCATCCACGCTGCCCCTGTTGCAGGGGGAGGTCAGTGGACGTGTGCACGCTGGCAGCGGGTACCAGATGGAGGAGGGGCAGCGTGCCCTGCACACCCACTGTGCGTCAGCCTTGCTGAGTGTCCGGCAGGCAGCGCAGCTCCTAGTCATCCCCATGGTGACCGCGAAGCGGGCCGCATGTGAGCGTCAGAGGGGGGCTCGGTCTTGCTCCCCTTTCTCTCACCTAGAGCCATCGACATCGACAAGAGCACAGCCTTTTCAGAGAAGGAACCATCGCCCGCATTTCCGAAGGAGGAGGCTGAGGCTCAGAGAGGGTAGGGGAGTCCCCAAGAACACACAGCCCAGAAGGGGCAGAGGCAACGCTCGATTCATGTTTACAGACCCCCAAGCCTCGGCTAGCTTCTGCCTCGGCCCGTTCCGCCACCCACTGCCCCTCCAGCATCTGCCTCCAGGCCCTGGTACCTTTCTGGCGATGGGTGACCAGCAGGACCCGGCCAAAGCGGCCCTGGCCCAGGGGACGCACTTGCTGGTAAAGCTCCTCCACCTCTGCTCGGACCAGGGTCTGCGCACTTAATGCCATCGTGTCCTCTAGCTCCAGGGCTGCCTCCTGGCCCTGCCGGAGCTCCTCTGCCGTGAGGCCCCCTAGGTCCTCCTCGGCCAAGTTCTCCGCAGCCCCCGCCTCCACCTGTTCCTCATCTGACTGTTTGCCGGGCATCTCTGCAGAGTAGAGACCATGACCCAGGGCCGGGTCCTGCTAGGGGCTCGAGGGAGGGGGCCCTGGGGCCTGGACTCCTGGGTCTGAGGGAGGAGGGGCTGGGGCCTGGACTCCTGGGTCTGAGAGAGGAGGGGCTGGGGGCCAGGACTCCTGGGTCTGAGGGAGGAGGGGCTGGGGGTCTGGACCCCTGGGTCTGAGGGAGGAGGGGCTGGGGGCCAGGACTCCTGGGTCTGGGGGAGGAGGGGCTGGGGGCCTGGACTCCTGGGTCTGAGGGAGGAGGGACTGGGGGCTCATTGGCACTTCCCACTGTGACTCAGTCTCCCTCTTCATTAGCTACATCTGAGGAATGGGGAGAACAGTGGCTGGCTGGGGTGAGGTCAAGCCTAAGGTCACAGATGTCTCTCACCCCCGCCCCCACATTCCTGCGCCACCCAATGGCCCAAGGGTGAAAGATGAACCAGATAACTCGAGACACCCCCCACCTTGTTTCCAAAGCAAACAGACTTGGGCCCTGGGGGTGGATGAGTAGCCTCTTTCTCCTAAGAGCAAACAGGTGCTCTCTGCCTCCAGGGGCTGGGAGGGCCGGTGCCTCCGCCAGGGCCTTGGGAACTGGGAACGGGAGACCTGGATGGGGGAAAGCGCCTGGGAGAAGTCGCCAAGTCCTTGAGACGCCTGGGGTCCAACTCTGACCTTACCCCTCCTCCCTCAGACCCAGGAGTGCCAGCCCCCAGCCCCTCCTCCCTCAGACTCAGGGGTCCAGACCCCCAAACCCCCTCAGACCAGAAGTCCGGAGCACTAGCCCACCCCTCTCCTGGAACCTTATACAACTCACACGTCTTTTGACTCCCAGACTCCGTTTCCCTAACACTCAACCACTCTACGGCCTCAGAGCTCAGCCCCGGACCCTCTGAGGGACCCAGGACTATGGCCAACTTCTGGGCTTCACTATCAGGTGCTGCCCCCCTCATGCTGCTCAACCCTCGCCTCCTCCTGACCTGGGCTCCGGCCTCCAGACCTCACCTTCTCCAAAGCTTGCCTGACCCTTCGCTGCCTGCTGTGGTCAGTGCCCAGCACTAGATCCCATGCCAGCAGAGGCCTGCCCTGGAGCAGACCCCGCCCCCACCTAGGGGGTCGTAAGCCCCGCCCCTGGCCCTGCCCCTTCCATCTCGCTGGGGCCAGAGCGACATCGTGTGTTGACTCCTAGAACTGGCTGCGGCCAGAAATGTGTCCCAGACCCAGGCCCCCAACCCCTCCTCCCTCAGACCCAGGGGTCCAGACCCCCAGCCCCTCCTCCCTCAGACCCAGGGGTCTGGCCCCCAACCCTTCTCCCTCAGACCCAGGAGTCCTGGCCCCCAGCCCCTCCTCCCTCAGACCCAGGAGTCCTGGCCCCAGCCTCTCCTCCCTCAGACCCAGGAATCCTGACCCCCCAGCCCTTCCTCCCTCAGACCCAGGAGTCCTGACCCCCCCAGCCCCTCCTCCCTCAGAC
>NC_043715.1:56689126-56694198 GCF_006229205.1 Suricata suricatta
AGCCCCTCCTCCCTCAGACCCAGGGGTCCAGGCCCCTGTAGAGGATGACATCACTTCTCTAGCCAGCCCCTGCCTTGACCCCACCCAGCTGCCCCATCAATGCCCCATTGACAGGTCAGACACAAGTGTTTGGTGAGGGGTGTCCAGGGGATGAGACACTGGGGTCCTGTTTGGGGAAAGGATGAGACAATGAGATTCCAGAACGATGCAGTGAGAGATGACCTCAGACTTGGGGCAGAGGGGAAGCAGGTGGTGGAGCAACTGGGAAGGGAGGGGAGGGGAGGGGAGGTCTGTGTTCTGAGGCCGCAGACTTCAAAGTTGGAGGGAGGGGGTAGGCAGAAACTCCAGGGTCTGAGGGAGGGGGGCGGGGGGCCTGGAATGTAGCATCTACTCCCCAGGTTTACAGCAAGATGACCACTGTGCACTCACTTCCTATTTTTGAACAAACCTTTATTTCGGAATAACAGATTTCCGGCACAGCTTGGTACTGCGAACTTCCAGGCGTGTCCCCCACCTGCCACCAGGTTGACATCTCACACGGCCAAGACCCCACGTTTGTCTGAACAAGGAAATCATCAGTCAGACGCCTCCACCGACAACCTGATGCTGCCCCGGGACCGATAGGACATCCCAAGGTGCTTAGTGGACCCACTTCTTTAAGTCTGGAAGGCACGTGGGACAGATTCCCACGGAGGGAGCAGTTCCCAGTTTGGGACTCTGGGCTGCGTCCCGGGCCAGGGCCACGCAGCCACTGCCCCGTCATCGTCAGCAGGGGGCATGTGCACCTGCGCAAACCAGCCTGGGCCCTTGGCATGAACGGCCCGAGGTCCACACACCTGGGACAGTCACACACCTTGGTGTGCTCGTGGGGAGCTGGTGCAGGGCACCCGCCATGTGGGAGCAGAAAGGATGTCGAAAAAAAAAACAAACAAGTCCATCTTGGACAGCACAAGAGGTGAGGCCGAAAAAGATGGGAGACAGAGGTCCCCCAGATACAAATTCCCGAGGCTGGAGAGCTCCTGGGGAGCGGTCCACTTCGTGGAGGCACTGAGCTGTGACGTGGCATCCTCAGGGGGGACGCAGGTACTGCTGGCAGGAAGGCGTGTGTGTGTGTGTGTGTGTGTGTGTGTGTGTGTGTGTGTGTGTGTTTCGGTCCAGAAAGGATGAGTGACTTCCCCAATATGTCACCCAGAGCCCAGGGAAATGGAAGAAGTGGACAATGAGGTTTCCATAGAGTTGGATCCTGAAAGCCCAGATTTAGTGACAGGGACCATGAGAGTCAGCCAGGCCTTAGTGGAGAGGGGTGACCCATCAGAGCTCCATAAGGACCCAGCATGTCCCTGCGCTGCAGAAACGTGTCTGGGGAACCAGTACATTCCTTCACGAAGACACCTTCAGGACAGAAAGAAGGAAGAGGGGCCGGGGGATGTGGACCCTTGGGTCTGAGGGAGGAGGGGCTTGGAACCAGGACTACAGGGTCTGAGGGAGGAGGAGACGGGGTCTGGACTCCTGGGTCTGAGGGAGGAGGGCTGGGCTTTGGACCCCCCGGGCCCTCAGCTGCGAGGGAAATGGAGCGCCCCAGCCCAGCCCTCCGCAGGGAGAGTATGTTCCATCTCTGTCCTCCCGGGAGCAGCTGTCTCCATCCAGATGGCCAGGGTTGGGGGAGGGAGGCTGGGGGAGGGGCCTCTGGCCCAGGCTGTGGCCACCTGTCTCAGTCACCTGGTCAGGGAGCTCCCCCATCTGTTCCCCTCCTCCTGCCACCTTCGCCTTCCTCCTCCTCCTCCTCCTCCTCCTCTGTCTCCTCCTCCTCCTCTTCTCTCCCCTCCTCCAGGCTTGCTCCCCCCTCTTCCTCCTCCTCCCCATCTTCACCAGACATGCCCCCCAAGCCGTCAGGTCCCTCTCTGTTCCTCTCTAACCCCCAGTCATCCCCCAAGAAGTCCAGGACAGCCAGCGGGGGGCTCCGAGTCTCAGGATCCAGGTCTAGAAGCCCCTGGAGCAATGTCAGAGCGGGGGATGCAAACTGGTCCCACGGAGGGGGTGGTCGAGGTGGCTGGGGCCTGGTGGTCACCCAGCCAGCAAAGGCCTCAAACTCGGGGTCAGGGGCCAGTGCCACGGCCCAAGGGAAACAGGCGGTGGCAGCGCAGAAGAGAAGCACCCCCAGGCCCCAGGAGTCCACTGCCGGGCGCAGGGGCAGCGTGTCAGGTGGCAGCAGGAGGCACAGCTCGGGCGGGGCGGAGGGCAGTGGCCCCGGTGGGGCAGGGCTTGGACTGCCCTCTGGCCGGGTCAGACCCAGGTCACCTAGGGCCACACGGCTGCAGACGGGGTCAAAGACCAGCACGTTGTCTGGCTTGACGTCGGCATGGACCAGCCCCCGGCCATGGAGGAAGTCCAGGGCTCCAGCCAGCTGGGCCGCCACCCTCTTCACCAGCAGCTCCGGGAGGCCCTGGGGTCAAGGAGAGACGAAGGTCAGGCCACCTCGGCTCCTTCGTTATTTTCTTTCTTGGGGTTCGAGAATGCGGAACCTCAGACCAGCTCCCTCCGGTGTTTCCAGCCCAGCCCCCAGCACCTTCTCCAGATTGTCCTCAGCCACAGCCTGCAGCCGTCTCCGCACTCCGGCCCCCACGAGTGTCGTCACTGGAGCCCCAGACTGAATCAGAAGCTCGTTCAGCTTCCGCCAAGCTTTCTCCTAACCCCAATACTCAGACCCACTCCTTACGTTTCCTGTCTCCTCTGGCCTGACCACCCAGATCTCCGAGGGGAACCCAAATCTCACACTTAATCCTAATCTTCGTTCCTGCGAATTTAGATCCTGTCTCTAACTCAGACCCCATTCTAAACTCTGTTTTCATCAGCCAGTTGATAAATCTATCAAGCCAGCCCGGAAGCTCATCCAGCCATCCAGCCACCAGACCCCTCATCCACTTACTAACCCACATGGCGGGGTTTCTGCTTAACATCCATTCCACCAGCCGATCAGCGATCCAGTAGTTTATTCGAATATTTAATATCCAAAGCCCATCTGTTCATTCTTCCTTGCTTCCTTCTGTTTATCTACCATCCATCCACCCACCCACCCATTCACCTATCTTTCCATCCATCCACCCATCCATCCTTCAATCCATCCATCATCCCACCCACCCATCTTTTTAAAAATTTTTTATGTTTTTTATTTATTTTTGAGAGATTAGAGAGGCAGTGCGAGCAGGGATGGGTCAGAGAGAGAGGGAGACAGAATCTGAAGACAGGCTCCAGGCTCCAGGCTCTGAGCTAGCTGTCAGCGCAGAGCCTGATGTGGGGCTCGAACCCAAGAACCGGGAGATTGTGACCTGAGATGAAGTGGGACGCTTAACCGACCGAGCCCCCCAGGCGCCCCGCCATCTTTTCATCCATCCACCCACCTATCCCTCTATCCATTCATTGTCTCCCTCCCTTCTTTCTTTCCATCTGTTTCTCTCCAACCCTATCTCAGATTCAAAATCTGTTCTTAATGATGGCCTCACTCTGATCTTCAAACCCATGTGCCCCCCGAATCTCATGGATCAGTCCTGACCCGGTCTCCTCACCAGAGGGAACCTCATTACACCCCACCTCCAACCCAGACTGTATACGGATCCTCAACCCTACCTGTCTCACTGCACAGCCCACCCATGTCTCTGACACCCATTGCCATTCTATAATCACACCTAAACTCAGCTCACCCAACTTCACCCGTGCCCAGCACTCCCAACCCCAGTGCTAATTAAAATCCCACGCCTAACCGCATCCCACCCCCCGACTCCAAACCCCTGCCCATGCAGACTTGCGCTGGAGTGGCTGGACTGCGGTTAGGGTTAGGCACGGGATTGCCCCGGCGATTAGAAGTAAGGAGGCGGTCTGTGGGCTTTGGACAGGGCGAGGTTAGACTGCTGTGGGAGTCAGGACTGGAGAGCGCGGTGGGTTAGGGCAGAGTCGCACATGGAATGAGGGTCCCACCCTTCGCCCCCACCGCCTCACCCGTTCCTGCAGCATCCCGCTGAGGTCCCCGTGTGGCGCGTACTCCTGGGCGAAGGCGAAGTGCCGGGGGGTCTGCAGGGGGCCCGCCAGGGTCTGGAGTAAGCCGGGGTGGGACGAGACACAGCGGCCCACACAGAACTCTCTCAGGAAGGTGGTTCTCGGGACCAAGTCCCGACGCAGCAGCTTCAGAGCCACGGCAGGACCTGGCCGGGAGGTGGTGCAGGAGGGAACTCAGGGACCCCGGGCCTCCCTGTGGGCCTTCGGCAAACTCGGCCTCCCTGAGCCTCAGGTGCAAACCAAGCGCGGCAGAGTCTGACCTCTCTGCTTCCAGGTTGTCCTTGTGTGAAGCAGGGGCTGAAGGTGACTTTCCCTGAGGACTCTCCCTGTTCTCTGTGGCCTTGCACACCTGTCTTACCCTCTCTGAGCCTCAGTTTTGTCTAGAATAAGGTAGGGGGTGTGGTGACTTGGTTCCTGGCCACGGTGCACGCCTGCCTTGCTGTGTGGCCTCAAGGCAAGTCTGCTACCTTCTTGCGAAGAGCCCTGCTCATCGGCAGGTCAGAGAGCCCTAGCTTTCGGAGAGCCCCCACCATCTCCTGAGCATGCTCCGTGTCTCAGTGCCTTCCGAGGACCCCGTCATGGGGAAGGTCCACAGTGTGGCATCCGGTGGCCAGACTCACCTCCCTGGCGCGGCCGGGCCAGGAGTACGCGGCCATAGGAGCCGGAGCCCAGCTCTCGGATGAGACGGTACCGGACACGCAGATTTCTCAGGGGGGTTACCCTGGTGGCCGTCAGCTCCACGAGCCGCTGGAGGGCCGAAGACGTGTCCTCCTGCAGGAGAGGAGCAGAGGTGGGGAGGGGTGAGTCTGGGGCCCACTGGGAGCAGTGGGGGAAATTGGAGGCCCAGCCCAGGGCTGATGTGGGGTGCCAGGTTACAGGGTCATTGTCCCCAAGGAGGAGAATGAGTCATAATGACTCACTGGCCTTTGGGCCACCTGTTTTTGTGTCCTAGCGGGGTTAAGGGTGATTGTCTCAGAGACCCTGCCCACCTCCATCAGCGGGATCCACCAGGAGCCCCCCCC
>NC_043715.1:56694298-56709265 GCF_006229205.1 Suricata suricatta
CAGCCCTGTGGTCTGCCCAACTCGGTTCCACTACTACTTAGAGCCCTGCTATTAATAAAGACAGCAACAACGTTACCCAGACTCTGGAAGGATCCCGAAGAAACTGGCTGCAGCGTGGCCCCTGGGAACCCAGGCCGGGGGGTGGGGGGCAGAGGGAGAACCTTCCCTTTTTGGTTCTTGGGGGGTTTGGTTGTGAAAAGTTGCAAACATGCAGAAAAGTCAAAGGAAGGCCACAGTGAGCAGACTTTACATGTTACCTTCTTCTTTGGAACTGGCGTTATCTCAGTTTTCTTTTGGGGGGAATGAAGTATTTTAAAGTGAATTACAGCCTAAGGGTATCTTTCCGCAGTGGTGTACTGCTAGGGTTTGCTTTCGAATATTCCAGCAAGAGAAAATCCAAGAACGCTGGAGGGAGGGAGTGGGGGGCGGGAGGCTGCGGGCGGGAGAGGGCTCCGGGCACTGCGCTGAGAAGAGAGGGGTTTCTTGCCCTCTTCAGTTTGGGTTAGGCTGGACATTTCTCCTCCCACAAAGCTAGAAGTCGTGAAATTCGCTGCAGGCATCTTACGAAGTTACTGCCACGCGGGTGCGGCCTCCGTGGACGTCGGGGCGGCGTCCAGGCGCCGGCAGGGACCCACCCGCGGGAATTCCGCACACCCCGCCGACTCTCTTTACCCCGATGTGTCCAAAGACGCCTGGGTGCCGGCTGTTGTTGGGTCCGTTTTCCGCGTCACCGCGCAGCTTTGGGGGCGCTTCTCCCCACAGCGCATGCTAGCTGCTCAAACACCGAAGCTAAAATGAATAAATACCGCGGTGACTATTCATTCAATGCTTATCAGAAGCCAGATGCTCCGCTCTGCCTTTTTTTTTTTTTCTTCAAGACTGTAGAGTCCTCCCTACAAGCCCTGGGACCGGTACAATGATGCTTTCCAATTTACTGATGGGGAAACTGAGGCAAGGAGCAGCCGGGCGTTGGCCAGCAGACGGTGAGAAGCAGGCCCAGGACTCCTGGGGCTCTGTGGACTCCAGGCCGCTCTCTGCTCCCCGCCCAGGTCTCTCGAGGGAGATAGAGCCCTGAGGTCCGACCAAAGCTGCGTCCCCCGCACTGCGGAGTCGGACTGGACTCAGCCGGATGTGCGCCCGCGGGGGGCCGAGGGGACTCCGCAGCTGTTCCTCCCGGGTCTCCTGGGAGGAGGGTGAGAGGGGACGCTGGTGCAGGGCTCTGGCCCTCCCCGGCCCCCTGACAGGCTCACCGATGATCCGGGGAGCTTTGCACCTCCCCATTTAGCAACGCCACCCCACAGGGTCACCCGGAGTGACCCGGAGAAGGCAGGTGGGGGGGGGAGGCCCCAGTCCTGGCCCCCGGGTGCACACACCCCTCATTAAAGCTGGCCTCTAGGCCTCCCGCCTGCCCCTCCTGCGTCTCCTGTCTGCCAGTCCCCAAGGGCTCCTCCAGTGACTGTCCCCGAGCTCAGTCCCTGCTGGCTGAGGGAATGCTCCCGGACAAGTGTCCAACTGCTCCCATAACTCGGCTTCCTCCTAATGTCATGAGAGTAATTGCACATTCTACTCAGGGCATTATTGCTAAAGAAACATTTAACATGTTATATTTTAACATGATATATTTAAAAAATATATCATACATTGTATATAATAAATGTAATGTATGTTACCTTGTATATAATTATATTATTATTATATATACCATTATCTATTCTATGTAGTTGTGTATACATCTTATATATATTATATATATTAAGTTTTTATTTTTTTTTATTTTGAGAGAGAAGCAGAGAGAGAGAGGGAGAGAGAAAGAATCCCAAGAAGGCTTCACACTGTCAGCACAGAGCCCGATATCAGGCTTGAACTCATTAACCATAAGACCATGACTTAAGTTGAAATCAAGAGTCAGTGCTCAACAGATTGAGTCACTCAGGTGCCCCTTTATTTGTTTTTATTTGTTTTTAAATTTATTTATTTTTGAGACAGAGACAGAATGTGAGAAACGGAGGGGCAGAGAGAGAGAGGGATACCCAGAATCTGAAGCAGCTCCAGGCTCTGAGCTGTCAGCACAGAGCCTGACGCGGGGCTCGAACTCACAAACCGTGAGTTCATGACCTGAGCTGAAGTCAGACACTTAACTGACTGAGTCACCCAGGTGCCCCAGTGCCCCATTATTCATTTAAAATGCATTTGTGGGGCGTCTGGATGGCTCCGTTGGTTAAGCGTCTGACTCTTGGTTTCTGTTCAGGTCATGATGTCACAGTTCACGGGTTCGAACTCCACTTCGGGCTCTGGGCTGACAGTGTGGAGCCTGCTTGGGGTTCTCTCTCTCCTCTCTGCCCTTCTCTCTCTCCCCTCCCTCCCTCTCTCTCTCTCTCTCTCTCTAGTAAATAAATCAATAAAACGTAAACGTGCATCTGCTACCTATAAACACAGAATGCTGTAGAGGGTCTACCTGCACGTGGCTAAATGCCGCATAAATACTATCGTGTCTGGGGCCTCCCGTTCCGCAGCTTGCTTCTGTCTGGGAGTTCCATCCGCTTGGCACTTGGAGCTCCGGCTCCTTCCCCTGCAAAGGGTGGGAACATGCCCTTGTTTATGGCCCCATTCTACTGACGAGGGACGCTTTACGTTTCCTCCAACCTCGAGCTCTTCCGAGCAGGGGTGAAAACTGTTCTCATACGTGTTGCCTTGTGCCCTAGGGCGCGTGCTCCTTGGGACCGCCGGTGCTTCCAGGTGGCTGTATCTGGCATTGACCTTTTATGGTTACTCTTTGAGTTCACGGGCCCCTTCGAGACTCTGAAGAAAGCCAGACAGCGGCCTGTGGCTCTCGAGCACCTGAAATGTGGCCCAAATTGAGAACTCCTTTGAGTGTCGAACTGACCTTGGATTTCAAAGACTTAGCACCAAAAAGAGAATGTAAGTGATCCCACTGGTGATTTTCATATTACTTGCATGGTGACCCGATGATGTTCTGGATGTAGTCAATTGCATTCATCGTGGGTTTCATGTTTGCACACCCGCCTACCCACTAAAAATTCTCGATAGCCCTCGAATCTGGTCACGGCACTGTGATGGGCATGTGCGGGGCCTTGAAGGGTCGGAGCCGCTGGCACCCACGTTTCCCACTGTGGGGGCGCGGCGACTCTGCCCTCTTGCCTCCCCTTTCTCCCCGTTAGTAAGTGTCCTTTCTGCAGCCTGCTTAGTGCCAAGTGTCTGCAGTCTTGTGCTTTTTGTTGCTGATTTTGCGATTAAAAAAAAAGTAATGGCGTTTATTTATTTTTGAGAGACAGAGACAGTGCGAGCAGGGGAGGGTCAGAGAGAGAGGGAGTGATTTTGCGGTTTAAACTGGCCCCAAACACCGTGCTGCAGTGCTGATGGCAGCTCCTGAGTTCTAGGTGCCTTTCAGAGAAAGATCTGTGTTCCATTAAGTTTCCTTCGCAGGAGTTCCGAGTTGGTGGCTGGGATTTCAATGTTAGTGAAGCAACAATGTATCTTAAGTGAGGCGTCTTTAAGCAGAACACGTGTAAAACAAGCTTGCCTATCCATCAGTTAGGGAAAATACTGTGCCTGCGCTCAGGGGAACCTAACCCCGTATTTCTCTCTGGGTGGGGGGTGAGGGGGTGGGGGGCAAAGTTTCCATATTCACTAACTCAGCATTCACTTTACAGGCCCGAACCTGCTCCCTCGGATAAGGAGAATCAACTGTATCCAGTAACCCCAGTAACAAAGATACGCTGTATTGAATGAAATAAACATCAAGATCATTTTCGCCTTGTTTCTTTTTTCACTTTAGGAAGAACAGAGACACAATTGGGCAGACTGCCTCTAGGACTACAGACCCCGTGGGATCTCTCTAGAAGTCTAGAGACCATGGGTTAAAAATCATTGCATTCTCCACACCCACTGGGCTGCAGACCAAGGTCCCTCACACATGTGGACCATATATGGACCACCTTCCTCTTGGCCTCTTGTCTTTCCCCCCTGGAGTGGCCCACCCGCCACCCCTAACACATCTGATCCCCAGAGACTGTCCCTCTCCTTCTCAATAGCCTCCCATGGCTTCCTATTACCCTTGGGATGGAGTCCAAGCTCCCCAGCCTGGCCTCTGAGCTCTGTCTTATCTGCCGCCCCGCCCTATCCCCCCCCCGCCGCCGCAGTCACACTTACAGTCCCCTGGAGCACGCTGGGTTTGCTCTCCCTGTCCTCAGGAAATGTGTGTGGAACAAGACTGACGGATGGCCAGAGTGCACTTGTAATGGCTTCGCAAATCCCGCGTGATTACGATAATTATAGCTGCATTTACTGAACTCTGTGTATTACCAGCCCCCGTGCTAATCCTCGCAGCAGCTGGGGAAGGTGGGTCCTATTATTAGCTGCGTTTTATAGTTGAGGGAAGGGAGACTCTTGAAGAGATTAAATCTCTTGCTCTGTGTCCCGCCCGCCCCGGGGTCAACCGCACAGCTGGACCCCGAATGTCACACCCCTCCCCCAGCCGCCCGAGTGTGTACAGATGATCGCAGGCCAGGAGCTAGGGACAGATGTGTGTCAAGGTTGCTGACTTCTCATGTTTCCATTCAAAGTCAACACACTTTTCCTGGGGCCTGAGCTGGAGCAAAACTCGGCAGATGGGCTCTGTCCCTGCCCGGAGCGGGGGGGGGGGGGGGGGTTCTAGAAGGTGGCCTGGACACGGATGTAAGCAATCGTGAAACAAGGTGTTATCTGTTCTAATGGAGGTGACAGAGTGCGGCCCTGAGGTGACTCTGAAAAGTCCTGATGGGATGGTGATGGGTTGGGGACACAGAGGCCTCGAAGCTGAGGGCCGTTCTATCTGGGATTCCAAGGGAGACAGGGGCGCCTGGCGGGCTCAGTCCATGTGGAACGTGCGACTCTTGATCTCAGGGTGCAGAGTTCGAGCCTCACGTTGGGCATGGAGTCCATGTTGAAACAAAACAAAACAAATTAAGACAAACAGTGAGTTGGATAACTTGGGAGTGCTTGCGTGCATGTATGGAGCAGGACTGCAGGTTCTGGGGGTACAGCTGAGAGGAATCGGAGTGACCTTGGACTACCCATCTTCAGGAACTTACTATCAAAATGAGTGCATGCAGTGGAGTCTGCGTGTATTGATGCCGGCTGTAAACTGGAGTTCTCGGAATTAGCTTCCATGTGTATTACAGTGCTTTATTAAAGGGTAGGGACTAAAAACAGCCTAATTATATATATGAATATGTACACATGGTGTATAGATTTTTCTATATGCATTCTATGTCTGTATGTATATATTTAATATATATTATATCTCAAACTCCATGGTCACATCTGCAGCAAAAGTTCAGGACTTAGACCGATGAGAGGTGTTTCCTACGGAGAGGTCTCTAACCAAACCCGGTTTACCATTGCTGGCGCCTGACGTCAGTGAAAAGTGGCCCCAACGTCTGGTTTGGTTTTATTCTTTTAAATTTTTTTGAGTTTATTTGTGTTTGAGAGACAGAGATACAGAGTACAAGTGGGGGAAGGACAGAGAGAGAGAGAGAGAGAGAGAGACAGATAGACAGACAGACAGAGAATCCGCAGCAGCTCCAGGCCCCGAGCTGCCAGCACAGAGCCCGATGCCGGGCTCGAACCCAGGAACGTGAGATCGTGACCTGAGCCGGAGTCGGAGGCTCAACGACTCCGCGCAGGTGTCCCTGTTTTATTCTTGTTTTTATATCCTCTGCGGCCGCCGTGCCCCTGATTGCCAGCATCCAGGGCGGCTGCTCCCACTTTGCCCGATGGCACACCGCGCAGGGGTGCCGCCGCTCGACAGGCAGAAACCGGAAGTGGTTGAGGCGGTGGAGAACCGGCCGCAGGGCCCCTCCCCGAGGATTCCGCTGGGGTGTATCGTCTGGAGAGATTCTCCTGCAGGAGGCCGTCGGACGTGCCGGCAACGGCCCCCCTGCGCACCTGTCCCCTGTCTGACCAGGTGAGCCCTTCTGACCGCGGGGCCTGGGCTTCTGCTCAGGCTCAGCCCAGGGAAGCGTCAGCAGGTGACCGGAAGGCGGGGGCGAGTGACAGTAAGGTCTTCTGGCCAGTTTGACAGTGCCAATGACCTTAAGCAACTCACTTCCCCTTTCTAAGCCTCAGTTTCCCCCTCTGCAACGTGGGGTGGAGTGACAGCCTCAGTCATTTGTCGCACAGTTATTTGCTGTGTATCTACAGAGCGCCAGGGACTGTGCTGGGCGCTGGGGACGTAGTGAGGTGCCACACGGGGACCTTTACGTTCCGGTGGGCGGTGGGGGGCGGCCAATTTGTAAACCAAACAACTTAGTGAACGAGGAGAAAGCGGCGAGGGCAGCGGCCTTATCCTCACCTGAGAGGTGTGGGCAGAGGCGCGGAGAAATAACTCATCCGACGATTGAACAAACAACAAGGCCACCAAACTTCTGCGCCTGCTCTGTGCCGGGCGACACCCTAGGCTCGGGCAGCCAGCGGCCCAGGCAAGATCTGCACACTGGGAGACGGCCCGTGTGGGCAGGGCTGCCCCCCACCGAAAATGTGGTTTGCACCCCCAGTACCTCGGAACGTGACCGTGTTTGGAAAGGGGTCACCGAGGATGCAATTCGTTAAGGGGAGGTCGTAACGGAGTCGGGTGGATTCCGACACGATTTCCCCCAGAGCACGTGGGAAGGCGGCCACGTGAGGCCAGCAGCGGGTGAAGATGCTCAAGGTGACGCGTCCACAAGGCCAAGATGGCTGGGGAGGAGAGGGAGGGCCCTGCCGGCACGTGATCTTGGACTTGTAACCTCCGGACCGGAGAGAGGCTACATTTCCGTTGTTTGCAGCCCCCTGGCTTCCGATCTAGCGAATTACTACCTGCACATGGACAGTGGAAACAAACAATGAAACAAACCGACTTATTTTAGACAGTGGGTGCCTTCAAGGACACAAACCGATCACATTGGTTGTCTCTGCTGGGTAACAAATGACTACAAATGTAGCAGCTTCAAAAAGCACCCCCTCCCCCCACCCCGTTAGCTCCTGGCTCCTGAGTCAGAAACTGAGGCACCAGGGGGCGCCTGGGGGGCTCAGTCGTTCAAGCCGCAGACTTCAGCTCCGGTCAAGATCTCAGAGTTTATGGGTTCGAGCCCCGCACTGGGCTCTGTGCTGACAGCTTGGAGCCTGGAGCTGCTTCAGATTCTGGGTCTCCCCCTCTCTGCCCCTCCCTGCTCACGCTCTGTCTCTCTCAAACAAATAAACATTTAAAAAAGGAGGCTGAGGCACCAGTGACTAGGTTCTCTGCTCAGCGAAACTGAGTCTCATTTCCTCGCGGCTTGGGGAACAGAATCCACTGCAGTTACTGGAGGCTGCTTGCATTCCCTGCGTGGGGTCCCCCTCCTCCCTCACAGCTAGGAACGGAGCATTTGCCTCTTGTTGAATCACTCCTCATGCTCCGAATCTTTTCTCCGTCCCTTTTATGGGGTCGCCCACAAAAATCATCTTTCTAGCTTTTTTTTTTTTTTTAGTTTTTATTTAATTTGAGGGGGAGAGAGAGATAAAGTGGGGGAGAGGCAGAGAGAGAATCCCAAGCAGGCTCCACACTGACAGTGCAGAGCCTGATGCAGGGCTCAAACTCGTGAACCATGACCTGAGCTGAAGTCGGACACTTAACCAACTCAGCCACCCAGGTGCCCCAATCATCTTCCTAGCTTAAATCAACTGATTTCAGATTTTTTTTTTAAGTTTATTTATTTTGAGAGAGAGAGAGAGCGCCCGTGAACGAGCATGAGCAGGGGAGGGCTAGAGAGAGAGGGAGAAACAGAACCCCAAGTTGGCTCCGCACTGTCAGCACAGAGCCCAATGCAGGGCTCGAACTCATGAACTGTGAGATCACGACCTGAGCTGAAATCCAGTCAGATGCTTAACCAGCTGGGCCCCCCAGGCGTCCCATCATCTCCGGGACTTTGTATCTTGTAACTGGAAGTTTGTACTCTTGATCCCTTTTATCTATTTCACCCACGCCTCCACCGCCCTGCCCTAGCAGCCAGCACTTCTTCTGTATTTATGAGTCTGTTTCTGTGTTGTTTGTTTTGGGTTTTAGATGCCACATATGAGTGCAATCACTTGTCTTTCTCTGTCTGACTTATCTCACTGAGCATAACGCCCTTCAGGTCCACCCACGGTGTCTGATTTGGATTCTTAACACCACGAGCAACGTCCCCTTCAGGGCAGCACCTACCTGAGCCTGGGGAGGAGGGGTGTGCGCCCCAGGAAGGCAGGAATCTTGGGAGCCCCCTGAGAATTCGGCCTCGAAATGAGGGATGGGTGGAGGCGCGAGGCGGGAGGGAGGGCCTCCTAGGGGAGGCATAAAGGGAAACAGAATTGTCCATCCCAGGCCTGCGATGCGAGGGCGCGGCGGGTGCCGGAGCCTGCAGAGCTGTTACAGGGGAAAAAGTAGCCAGTGCGCCGGACAGTGGGCATGATAGTGAACAGTAGCTACAGTTATTATCCTGATATTAGAAGCCGTGAGGCGGCCAGTCTGGAAGGACTGGCTCTCTCTCGGGTCCCCTCTCCCAGTGACCTTGGATGGGTCGCTTCCCTCTCCCTGGCCCCATGTCTGGTGCTGGCAACGCCCCCTGCCTCCTTGAGACAGAGTTGCTGATTCGGGAGGAGGGCAGAAGCTGGGCAAAGGCCCAGCAGTGGGAAAGGAGAAGCTGGGCGAGCGGCAGGAAATATTTATGCAGCGCAAGTCTGTGCCAGGCACGGTGCCGGGCGTGGTGAGATATGGGGCCGGGAGGCACCGGACTTGGCCTCCGGGGCTGAATTCCAGACCGCCCCCCAGGAGGCCAGGAGCAGGCAGTGGAAACCGCCCGCAGTGGGCTTGGTGCCCGGAGGAAGGCAGAGCTCCACAGGCTGGATGTCTGTGGGCGGGCGGCTCGGAGCCCCTCTGCGAAGGGAGGTGTCCCTGCTTCTGACTCATGTGCGGGGTCCCCTCGCTCATCTGCATCCCGGCTCAAATACTCCTCCGAAGCCCTCCAGGACCACCCAGCTGAGGTCACAGCACGAGCCAGAAGCCCCTGCTTCTCCATTAGCGTTTATTTTCTTTCTCTCTCTCTCTTTTAAATGTTTATTTGTTTTTGAGAGAGAGAGCAAGCAGGGGAGGGGCAGAGAGAGGGAGGGAGCATTCCAGGCGGGCTCCAGGCTCAGCACAGCCTGAGGTGGGGCTTGAACCCACCGGCCTGAGGTCATGACCTGAGCCGCCATGGGAGGCTCAGCTGACCGAGCCCCCGGGGGCCCCTGCTTTATTCGCTCTCGATGGCGTCAGCACAGGTGGGGCAGAAATAACCTTGAATGGCACTCTTACCAAAGCACAAACCTCCGTGAGTGCATGTAGGTCCAAATCCATGATGGATTGATTGAATGAACGAATGAGTAGGGGAAGGAGACAGGACAGTCTTCAAAACTGCATCCGATGCTTCTCCCTCCCTCCTCCCACGAGGGCTGGGCTGACAGGGGGAGGGGTCCCTTCCCAGTGAAGACCCCTGTCAGCCCCGAGAGGCTTCGTCTGCCCGGTGACGGGGCAGCACCATCGGTGGCCCCGTGGGGTGGCCCCTGGGCGCCCCTCTGTGCCGAGAAGCGCTTTGCTGGGTTTGGGTCTCTCCTCAGGACGCGCCAAAGCTGTTAGGTCATCAAAGCTCAAGTTTGAGGAATGATCCCAGAGAAGGCGTGTCGCAGCTGGCGGTCGCCTGGGTGGGGTCTCGGAGCAGAGAGGGGGCGTCAGGGGAAAGTGAGCTCAATCGGAGTCACGCCCAGTGTTTGGTTTTGAGAGACGTGCCGGGGGGACCCGGGTCAGGGACTGCAAAGCCTCTGTAAACCTCAAACTATTCTAAAAAGAAAGGATTATTTATTTACTTTTTTCATGTTGTTAATTCATTTTCAAGGAAGAGAGAAGAGAGACGGGGGAGGGGCGGAGAGAGAGGGAGACACAGAATCCAAAACAGGTTCCGGGGTCCGAGTTTTCAGCCCAGAGCCGGAGGCGGGCCGAGCCCACAGAATGTGAGATCATCACCTGAGCCAAAGTCAGACACTTAACTGGCTGGGCACCCAGGTGCCCCAAGGAAAGGTTATTTAGAAAGCAAACCAGGTGGGCTTAAAGGGGCCTCTGCCCGCCTCCCCACTGGTTGATTCTCCAAACAGAAGCCAGAGGGAACCTTAAATCCGCAGATCACAGATTTGATCTGTGCTGTTCAGGGGTACGTATTCCCCCAAATTTATCAAATGGTAACAGGTAAATTGCGAGCATTTCACCGTATTTAAATTTTACCAAGGACAAGAAGCTTAAATAAATATATCTTGTTACAATATGCATGCTGCAGTATTTAGGGGTGATGTGATCTAATATTTGCAAAGTGCTTTGAAATGATTTTTTTTTAACATAGAGATACAGGATCTGTCTGTAATTTCCACTCAATTTTTTTTGCAAACGTAAAACTGCTCAAAAAAGGAAAACTTATTAATTTTAAAAAGATGAGGGGCGCATGGTGGCTCAGTGGTTAACTGTCCAGCTTCGGCTCAGGTCACGATCTCACAGTTCGTGGGTTCGAGCCCCGCGTTGGGCTCTGTGCTGACAGCTCAGAACCTGGAGCTGCTTCAGATTCTGTGTCTCCCTCTCTCTCCGACCCTCCCCTGCTCGTGCTGTCTCTCTCTGTCTCTCAAAAATAAATAAATATTTAAAAATTTAAAAAAAAGATGAATGTTGGATAGATTGCGGATAGACAAATGAAAGGGTAAATGAAGAGACAGGTTCCTTATGAAGCAAATAAATAAAAATGCTCATTGTAGACTCTCTGGAGTTAGTATATGTATTTACTTCTAATTCTTTCCATTTTCTTTTTATTCCATTTTATTTATTTTAGAGAGTGTGAGCAAGTGGGGGGAGGAGCAGAGGGAGGGAGAATCCTAAGCAGACTCCACGCTCAGCCCAGAGCCCGATGCAGGGCTTGATCCCATGACCCTGGGCTCATGCCCTGAGCCGAAATCAAGAATCGGACTCTTCACTGACTGAGCCACCCAGGCACCCAATTCTTTCCATTTTCTATGTATTTTAAAATTTTCAAATATTGGAGCACCTGGCTGGCTCTTGATCCCAGGGTCCAGAATTTGAGCTCCATTGGGCATAGAGTTTAGTTTAAAAAATTGTTTATTCAAGGGGCACCTGAGTGGCTCAGTTGGTTAAGCATCCAACTTTGGCTCAGGTCATGATCTCGTGGTCTGTCTCTCAAAAATAAATAAGCATTAAATTTTTTTTTTAAATTCAAATATTAAAGTATGAAGTGAAGACAGGTTGTTCCGTTCTCCTCATGATCCCCCCTCAGGGCTCTCTTCCCATCTCAGTGGAGTAGAAATCAGAGTCCTCGCCGTTTCTCTACCAGATCTGGACCCCCAGAGGCTCCTCGGTCTCCCCTCTCCTTCCTGGTGGCCTCCGTGCTCCCTGAGCACAGCAGTCACCTTCCTGCCAAGAGCCTCCGCACCCACCTGCCCTCCCTGGGGACCTGCCTCCTTCAGTGTCTGCTCCGATGCCTCCCCGTCTTGTCCTGCACCTTGCTCCGCTGCATGGTCCCCTCCTACGATGTTTTCTTTTACTATTTTAAAAACATTTTTACATATTTAATTTGATGGGGGGAGGAGGGTAAGAATCCCAAGTAGGCTCTGCACTGTCAGTGTAGAGCCTGACATGGGCCTCGACCTCATGAGCTGCCAGATCATGACCTGAGCCGAAATCCGGAGTTGGATGGTTAGCCAATTGAGCCACCCAGGGACCCCCACTAAGATATTTTCTATTGTTGACCTGCTTTGTTTGGTTTTGTGTCTGGCTCCTGCCTCTCCCACGGAAGCCCCATGTGGGCAGTGATTTGTGTGGGTTTCATTAACCAGTGAGTGATCAGCACCTAGGACAGAGCCCAGCACATAGTGGGGGCTCAATGCCTGCCCGCTGAATCAGTGTCCTGAGTGTATTTGTCTATCTGTGCCTCCTGCCAAAATGTAACCTTGTCTGATGCCTTCCCCATGTCTAGCACAGTACTTTGCACATAGCCAAGTGCTCAACAAAGAGTTTTAGGATGGGGGCACCTGGGTAGCCTCAGTCTGTTAAGCATCCGACTTTGCTCAGGTCATGATCTCCTGGTTCAAGGGTTCTATCCCCGCATCAGGCTCCGCACTGACAGTGTGAGCTTGTTTTGGATCCTCTATATCCCTCTCTGCCTCTCCCTGCCCTCTTTCTCCCAAAAATAAATAAATACTTAAAAAAAAGAGTTTTAGGATGAATGAATGAATGAATGAACAAATGAACAGGTAAGAATGAATCTTTGTGTAAGAGTTAAGAGCACAGGCTTTGGGACTGCAAAGCCTGGAGATAGCAGATCTGCTCCTTACTGGCCAAGCGGCCCTGAGCAGGTCAGCTCACTGCTTGAGCTTCCTTCTCCGATGGCGGAGCCCCCATGAGGAGCCCTCACATGCCCCTGATGGGATGTAAGTGGTGCAGCCACTTTGGGAAACAGTCTGACAGTTTCTTTTTATTGTTTTAAATTACTTTTTAATGTTTATTTATATTTTTAGAGAGATAGAGTGTGAGCAAGGGAGGGGCAGAGAGAGAGGGAGACACAGAATCCGAAGCAGGCTCCAGGCTCTGAGCTGTCAGCACAGAGCCCCATGCAGGGCCCGAACTCACAAACCGGGAGGTCATGACCTGAGTTGGATGCTCAACAGACTGAGCCACCCAGGTGCTCCCAGTTTCTTAAAAAGTGTGCCATGAGCATCTCAGCCAGCCAAACAGTTCTGCTCCTGCGAGTCTGCCCAAGAGAGCACAACCCACATCCACGGGCAGGTGGTGCATTCGTGTTCCCGGCAGCATCATTCATAATGGCTGAAGAGCCAACTGACTCAAGTGTCCCTCAGCAGATGAATGGGGGACAAAATGCAATATATCCACACAGGGGAATGTCACTGAGCCATAAACAGAGGTGGGGTATGGATAAAGTGCAGTGTGGATGACTGTAAAGACAATGCACTGAGTGACCGAGGCCAGACGGGGAAGGACACACAGTGTAGGATCCAAGAAGGGCGATCCGTAAGACACAAAGTAGATTCATTGTCCCCGGGGCTGCGGTGGGAATGGGAGTGAGTATTAATGGCACAGGAGATCTTTTGGGGATTCTGGACATGTTCTAACATTTGATTTTGGTGATAGTTGCACAATCCTGTAAATGTACTAAAAATCATTGCGTTAGTTGTGCACTTACAATGAGCAAATTCTATGGGAGGCAAACGGTATCTCAATAAAATTGTTTAAGGAAAAAAAAACTTGGAAAAGCACCTGCGTGGCTCAGTCGGTTGAGCATCCAACTATGGCTTAGGTCATAATCTCACTGTGAGTTCGAGCCTCATGCCGGGCTCTGTGCTGACAGCTCAGGGTCTGGAGCCTGCTTCGGATTCTATGTCTCCCTCTCTCTCTGCTCTTTCCTGCCTTCTCTCTCTCTCAAAAATAAATACACATTTAAAAATTTTTTTAAAATTGGAGCCCATACCAGGATCTATTGATGTCGTTGTAAAGACTAAATGACCTAATCACGTCATCCCTGTAGAATCAGATGTAGGGTGAATACTCTAGAAATCTATTTTCTATGATTATGAACACATGTAATTGAAGCCATGAGTGTAAAATGCTCACAGGAGGAGCGACTAAGCTACCGGGTTTGATTCGTGACCACCAGTGCTCCTACCTTCCAAGAATAGTAACTGTGTGGGCGTCTTATCATTTCCTGGGTGTGTCCCCCACATCAGTTTTCTCCTCTGCAAAATGGGAGAACTGGGCTTCAGCTTTAGGAAACTTTTCTCACCCTAAATTCTGTGCTTTATTCTAGGAACATTCCTCCCTGGATACAGCGGATCCTCAAGGCAGAGTAAGTGTGTGGAGCGGGGAAGGGGGAGGGCGGTGAGCAAACCAGTGCAGGGGTGAGGGTATGATGCCTTGGGGCCCAGAGGCCGGATGCAGGTAAGGAGGGGACTGTGTGCCTGGGCACTGATCCCGAGGGTTATATTGGCCTGGTGAAGGGTGTTCAGGGTGTGGAGCTGGCCCAGGCTGGGTTCAAATTCCATGCCCACCGTTTCCTAGCTGTGAGATTTTGGACAAGGGACTCCCTCTCTGCATGACGTTTTGCCCCTACATAAGGGTGAGGGTGTTTCCTAGTTCCTAAAGGAGAGGGGAGGCTTCCGAGGTCATGTCTACACCAGCCTGGGAAAACAGCAGAGCAACACCACCAATGACCCCCTCCCGGATGGCATCCACTGTTTCCAGCCTTTTCCACAAAGTACCTCATTGGATACAAAGGGCTCAGTTCATGGTAGCGATTTCAAAGTAGGACGAATGCCTTCACTTCAATCCTGTTTGCCCTTCCGTAACGTGGGCTGTGTGGTCTCCTCCGTCGATGAGTTGTATCCGTGTGATTGTGCCAAAAAGGTGTCTGGCCCTGGTAGGTGCTCGCTAAATGGGGCCCGTGTTTGGATGTGGTAATAGGGAGCCGCTGAGGGTTCCTGGGGAGGGAAGCAGCTTTGATGTGATCAGAGCACTCCCCAGCTCCCCACACCTGAGGCTTAGTTGCAGGATCTGGTTTGCTGGAGAACTGGCTCATTTGGAAACCCTAGTTTACTTGTGCCAGTCTGTGATCATTGTCCATGTCGCCTGCTCGCCTTACGTTCCACGAGGCTGGCACCCAGGTGGTCCTCACTCCCGGCATCCAGGCCTGGGTGACGCGGGGATAATCCAACAGACTAACATGTATGAATCCCTACTATGTGCCGGGCCCCATTCCAAGGGCTCAGCCAAGACGTGTTAAATCTTTGACAAGGGGAATTCTGCAAAGCTCTGCGTCATTCACCTCCTTTCCTAGACCCTCAACCTCCATCCTCTGGCTTCCCTCCCTCTGTCCCCCC
>NC_043715.1:56709365-56719154 GCF_006229205.1 Suricata suricatta
AGGGGTGCCCGAGGGGCTCCGGCGCCCCCCCTGCCACGGCCTCGGCCTCGGCCCCGGCCCCGACCCCGGCCCCGGCCCCGACCACGGTGAGGTGGGCTGCCCTGGGCGGGTGGAGGGGGCTGCGGATCCATGCCTGTAAGGAGAAAGGGGAGACAGGGAGACATTGTGGGGAGGGTGTTGGATAAGGGGAGATGGGGGGGGGAAGCAGAGACAGAGAGAGATGCAGATGCAGAGACGGTCAGAGATTTAGCCAGGCAAAGGAGAGAGCCAGCAAGACGGAAGACAAGACGAGAGACAGACATGGGGACAGAAGGACAGACGGCAGGAGAAGCGGTCAGACAGGATGGTGGGAGACAGCAGGAGAGAGACGGGACTCCCAGCAGAGACAGAGATGGAGAGAAAACAAAGAGATTGAGGGAGAGAGGGTGCAAACACGGAGATCAGAAGAACCACAGCAGGGGGAGGTGGGGGAGACAGCGAGACAGACAGAGGGAACAAGCCAGAGACACAGACGGAAGAGGAGACCGGAGACAGTGAGCCAACTGCTGTTTCTCCAGGGGCCCGGCTGGGAGGGGCTGGGAACCCGCCTGAGGTGCCCGAGTGGAGGGGGAGGAATTCCACATTGTGAGGCCCCGGAAATGGAATGTGGGTGCCCAGACCAGGTGTCTGGGAGAGGCAGGGAATAGGGGGCTGGCTCAGACTCTTGGCCAGAGAGGAGGCTGGGTGGCTGTACTCCTGGGACCGAGAGGAGTGGGCGCTGAGGCCTGGAACCCCAGGTTTGGGAGGCGGCTGGGATCCACCCCTGTACTGAAGGGGTATGGATTCCTGGGTCCCAGTGGCAGAGAGGGTTGAGGGAGGGGGCTGGGCTCCGAAGACAAGAGAGAGGAGGGGGCTGGGGGCTCAGCTGCCAGAATACTCCAAGGAGGCGGCGGCTGGGGGCCAGGCCCCTGGACGCCCGCCCCCCATCAAGGCTTCTGGGGTCCAGATCCCTAGGTCCCTAGGGGGGCCGATCTCCCCACTGGGCCCAGCTTGCGGTTCCCCACAGGCTTGATCAGCAAAATTGGGGCCGCAGGTCGAGGCCTCGCAGATTTCTGGGCCCGGGGCCTGAGTATCGGACCTGATCGCTGGGCGCCAGGTTCTTACCTCCGCCTCCTTTGCTCCTTTCTTCCTTCCCCGAGGCCGGCCAAACGCGGACGCTGGTGGCGGGGAGGGAGGGAGGGCCCCAGCGTGGTGGGGGGTGGAGGAGGCTGGGCTCGGTGTCACCGCCTAAGCCTTCCCCCCGGAAACCCGGCCTTTCCACGGAGCCCCAAAGAGGAAAGACTGGCTGGGAAGCCGGAAGCGGGAGGACGAGGGGACCCAGGGGGCGGGGAGGGAGGGCGGTTTGGATTCCTGGGTCCTGCATGGGGAGGATGCTGCGGGCCTGGGAGGCCAGGACCAGCTCCCCTCCCCACCCCAACAGACACACACACATTCATTCATGGCTTCAACAAATACACATTTATCAGGTCCTGTCTGTGCCAGGCACTGTGTCGGCGAGGGGGGTGCCAGGGGACCGCGATGAATGAGGTGGTGGCAGGGGCCTCAGTGAAAATGGGGGCACTCTGGACTAGAACCCGATTCCAGCCACGTCTTGGCTGCCCGAGCAAGCGACGTCCCCTTCTCCTGGCCTCCGTGTCCCCTTCCATGATAAGCCCTGAATATATTCATTGGCTGCCGAGACCAATATTTACTGAGCACCCACTGTAAGTCTGTTCTGCATATATATCTTGCTACACATATGGACTCCCTCCTAAGCTCCCAAGATCTACTGAGCACCTACTATGGGCTAGCTCTGTCCTTGGTGCTGGAGCTTCAGAGGCCCTTGCACCCTGTCTGAAGGAAGCTCACCATCTGAGGGAGGACACAGTCAGACACAGATCCGGTTGCTTTCCTGGAAAATGTGCTCTGATGCAGGAAAGAGGGTTTGGTGGAAACACAGAGAACAGAGGGCACTGAGCTGGCCCCAAGGTCTTCCAGGAGGTAACAGTGTTTCAGCTGAAGCTTGTGTGATGAAAGTCAAGGGCTGGGGATGAGACGGACGAGTGAATGGGAAGGAGAGAGACGCAGGCCTCCACAGGACATCTCAAATCCCTGATGCGAGCAGAAAAGCTGTGTTGTGGAGGTATGGCTGCAGCTAGTCACTGTTTGTTGAAGGTGAAATACACGCCAGCATTGTTGGGAAGAGTGTGGGAAACAGGACCTCTTGTACATGGCCGTGGAGAGTAAAATTTGACATTTATTCATTCTTGAGAGACAGAGGATGAGTGGGGGAGGAGCGGAGAGAGAGAGGGAGACACAGAATCTGAAGCAGACTCCAGCTCTGAGCTGTCAGCACAGAGCCTGATGTGAGGCTTGAACTCACAAGCTCTGAGATCATGAGCTAAGCCAAAGTCAGACGCTTAACCGACTGAGCCCCCCAGGTGCTCCAGGGTGAGTGAAATTTGGAACAGCCTTAATGCGTGAGCAATTCCAGGAGCTCATCCGTCAGATAGACCTGTCTGGAAACATGCAAAATAACATGTGGGTGAGGTTGGTCAGGGCAGTATTGCATATCGCTGCCAAGGACTGGAGATGAGCTAGCTGCCCATCGGTGGGGGATTCGAGTGATAAGTCGTGATTAATGTGATGTCATGATCTGCCCAGCCGAATGCTGTGTGTCATCATAATAAAGAGAAGATGAAGGAACGTGCTGGGTAAAAATCTGAAAGGCTCCAAGTGATAATGCGAAGGGAAGATGGAAAGAAAGGCAGGTGGCAGTCTGTTCCCTGTTCCGTCTGTACTCACCAGTGGCTTGTTTCTGGAAGAACTCCATGAGGAGACAGGAAACTAGCAACACTGTCTAACTCTCTGGACTGAAACTTACTATACTCCATCCTTTTGTACGTTTTGAATTTGAAGTCGTGGATGTGTCCCATATTCAAGGAAGTAAAGGCACAAGAAATACACGGGTGGGGGCGAGTAATAAAAAATAAAATGAAAATTACTAATAGTGTGGCCATGTAAGTGCCTTACAGATACACCCCAGCTGTTCCTCCTGCCTTAAGTGGGTCACATTATTCTCCTGTTTTATTTTATTTTTAAATGTTTGTTTATTTTTGAGAGAGAGTGACAGCATGAGCTGGGGAGGGGCAGAGAGAGAGAGAGGGAGACACAGAACCAGAAGCAGGCTCCAGGCTCTGAGCTGTCACCACAGAGCCCGACACAGGGCTCGAACCCATGAACCATGAGATCATGACCTGAACCAAAATCAGACACTCAACCGACTGAGCCACCAGGTGCCCCTACTCCCATTTTAAAGAATGGTAAAGTGAGGTACTAAAACATTTCAAAGCGACTCTGGGAGCCTTTGCATTTCACAAAGAGATGGGACAGATGACAGAGGCCTACAGCTTGATTTTTAAAAGCATCTGGTCAATAATACGACTTTTTAAAGAATATATATATACATATAAGTGAAAGTCTAAAAATACCCTGGAAATAATAAGCACCAAATTTGGGGTGGGGGGTACCTTTTTTGTTTTATTTATTTATTTATTTATTTTGTGGCAGCTTTAATTTTTTTTAGAATATAACACTATTTTTTTAACATATGCAATTATTTTCCATCATTTACAATACAGTAGTTACAATGACACTCCAAATGGGTAAGCGAAGTAAAAAATCAGAACCCCAACTTCTATTTCATGTAATTAGACTTATACAGAAATTAGAAGGTTAAGTAACAACTAGTTAATCACCTAATTTCACAGTTGTTTTATTTTTTATATTTGAGACAGAGACAGATCAAGTCGGGGAGGAGCAGAGAGATGGAGGCAGAATCTGAAGCAGGCTGCTGGCTGTCAGCACAGAGCCCGACGTGGGGCTTGAACTCACAGACCTTGAGATCATGACCTGAGCCAAAGTCAGACACGTAACCGACTGAGCCACCCAGGCGCCCCGGGATAAGGGGTACGTTTTAGCAGGGAGAAGCAATCAGATCCAAGGGCACCTGTGGAGAGTGAGGTCTATCTCTATGTTTCAAGGCTGACAGTATGTAGGGGTGGGTGTGGATGGCTGTCAGGCATTAAGTACATTCTCGACGTCATCCAACCATCCCCACCATCGAGTGTCAGAAGTTCTTCGTCTCCCCAAACAGAAATCTAGATCCGTGAAGCTGTCACTCTCCATCCCCTTCTCCCAGCCCCTGGCCAGCAATGGCCAGCGTCGTCTCTCATGGCTTTGCCTACCGTGGACATTTCATATTGACTGAGTCATATCATACGTGATCTTTCATGACTGGCTTCTTTCACTTAGCATGTTGTTGAGATTCATCCGTGTTGTGGCATGTATCAGTATGTCCTTCTTTTCATGGTAGAATCACGTTCCACTGCATTGGTAGACTGCATTTATTCATGGACATTTGGTTATTTCTACCTTTTGTTTGCTCTTGTGAATAGTGCCGTTATGAACGTTCAAGAATACGTTTTTGTCTGAATGGCTGTTTTCAGTTCTTCTGAGTCTATAACTAGGGGGTATGTGTGGCTATTTTATTATCTATATTTTAAAGGCTTAACTTTTTTTCCTTAAAAAGAAGGAAGGAAGGAAGGAAGGAAGGAAGGAAAATGCAAGAATGGAGAGGTGGGAAATAAAACGTGAAGCAGAGAGAACAGCATGGTTTGGGAGGAGTGCGGGAGGGGCTTTTGTCTTGGGGGAGACTGAGGGCTTTGGATTGTGACATCAGAGGCGGTCGTGTGGTGGAGAGAGCCCGGGAGCTGCATGAGCCACTGTGTCCCGCCTCTGAGTCCAGGCGGAATGCTGGACGCGTTTCTAGTGCACTGAGAAGCCATTGAAAAGGTTTTAAGCTCAAGAGTCACATGATCCGATTAGTGTTTTAAAGAAATTCCTGTGGGACCCACGTGGAGGCCCCGCCGGATGCAGGGGAGACCCAGGCTGGGAGGGGGGTGCGGGGCCCAGGTGAGAGAGAGGGCCTTCTGCGCAGGGGGCGGGAGCTGGCTCTGATTGGCCCAGGGCTGTACTCCTGGGGGCCAGGCCCACTGCAACTGCCTCCTCATTGGCTCTCCTGCTTCCAGCCTCTTTACCTCCCTGACAGCCTCCCGCGCCCAGAAATCACAGCCTGTCACTCTAGAGCTGAACAAACAGCCTCCCTGTGCTCCTCATCCCTTCCTCTCGTGTTCCTCACCCCTCCCTATAAGGCCCCCGGAGCCTTCTTCAACTGATTGCCACCTCTCTCCCCCTGCTTCACTCTCTGCTCCAGCCACACCGCCCTTTTTGCTCTCTGTGAACCCCAGGGCCTTTGAACATGCCCTTCTCCCTTCCCGGAATGCCCTTTCTTCAGATTTTCATAAAGTTTCCCTTACTCTTATCATTTCTTTCAAATGTCCTCAGAGACACCTCTCCTGCCCGCCCTAGCTAAAAGAGCCCTCCCATCACCCCCTGGTCCTTACTCTGCCTTAATTTTCAACCTGTTCTTATAGCAAAGTAGCATCAGGCTACTCACGGATTACCCACTGATTGCCTATCTCTCTCTCCACCAGAATGGAAATAATTCCCTGAGGGCAAGCGTCTGCTTGGCCGGTTTGCTTAGATGCTCACCTCTCAGTACAAATCCCCGCGAGTAAAAGTGGATGAGGAGTGAGGAGGGGCGAGGCTGGGGGTTCAGGAGAGGGGGACACCCCTGAAGGGAGAAGACTGAGGCCGGGTAGGGGGGGCGGGGCAATAAGGAGCTCAGCGACAGTGCAGGTGGCTGGCTGCGAGGGAGTCGGCAGCTTCAGCCCAGTAACTGGCTCTCTGGAGGGTAAAATCCTCCCTCGCCCCTTCAGAGCCTCAGTTAACACATCTATGAAATGGGGCTACAGTGAGAGGAGTTAGGTTACAGGGTCCAGCTTGGGGAAATGATGAGTCCCTTTTGCTATTGTCTCAGAAGAAAAAGGATTGGATTGGAGGGTGAGGTGGGCAGAGCTTCAGCTTCCACAGGTCCCTCCTCACTAGCTCCTGGCATCTCCATGACAACCCTGGCTCCTTTCCAGACCCCCTGGGCTCCAGGCCGTGCAGTCCTCCCAGCGGGCAGATCTTGTCCCCCGGGGGTGCCTGAATCTACGGGGGGCGGGTCTTGTTTCTTCAAGACAGATTTTTTTTTTTTTTGGCCCCAGGGAATGGCTGAGCGTGGGTCCTGCTTCCTGGTTCCCGGGTGGCAGAGTGGAGAAGATGTATCTCTAAGGTTGAGCCTCCCCAGGAGCTGACCAGGAGCCTTCAAAGGGATAATTGTGGACCTCCAGGCAAAAAAAAAAAAAAAAAAAAAAAAAGATAAAAAATAAATGTCTTCCCCTTGTTTTCTTTCCTAAATATATGTCTCCCTCCTTTACATTTTTTTCTCGTGCCAGATGAAGGCATGGAATGTTAGTTCCCAGCCCAGAGTCGGTGGAAGATTGTGCATGTCCTACTCCAAGCTTAACCCGTCCAAGCCCACTATTCTGAGTGTTATGGGAAAATGTTTTCCTGGCTATTCTAGATGGTTCACCACCCACAATACATCCTAAACAACTGTTTTGCTGGTTTTTGAATGTTCTATAAATGGCATCCTACTCCATGTATTTGGCTTCTTGCATTGGGTTTCTTTGTAACTTTCCTCCGTGCAGTTGTGGATTTCTGCACGCCTTCATTTCATTGCTGTATAGTGTTCCATAGCACAACAACGCACTGTTTCTTGGCCTGCTGTGTATTGTTGATGGATGGCTTATTCTGTGCTGGCTGCTGTAACAAAATACCAGAGACTGGGTGGCTTACATACAACAGAAATTTATTGCTCACAGTTCTGGAAGCCAGAAGCTCAAGATCAAGGCGTCAGCATGCCTGCCTTCTGGAGAAGGCCCTCTTCTGGGTTTGTGGCCACTGCCTTCTTGCTGCGTCCTCACATGGTGGGAAGAGCTAGGGATCTCTCTGGAGCCTTTGCAATGTGGACGCGAACCCCATGCCCGAGGACTCCAACTGTCACGACTTAAGCACCCCTCGAAAGCTCCATCTCCACATAGTGTCGCCTTGGGCTTCAGGATTTCAACATGTTGATTTTGATGGGGATGCAGACATTCAGACCTGAACAGTGAGTTTCAGTTGCTCAGAGTTTGAGGCTGTACAGATTTGCTGCTGGGAATGTTTTTCTACGTGTCTCCCAGTGCAGGGGAAGGAATTTCCCCACCCTTGTGCCCAGCACTGGGCTTACAGGATATGCCCATCTTCAGCCTTGTTAGAGAATGCCAATCTCTCTGGCATCTTATATTTAAGAAGCTCGAAATGGAATCCTTGATCCACATAAGCCCCTACCCAAACTGGATCTTCCCCTTTTCTGTCCTTAATACAAAATCCCACCACTCAACCAGACCCTCCTGATTCCTCCCTTTCAGTTACTCTCTCTCTTTCTCTCTCTGTCTCTCTCTCACACACACACACACACGTACCCTACAGAATTCATCTTGAATGCACCTGTTTCCACCGCTAAGGTCTCACCACGCCCCCCCCCCCATCTCCTGCTGGACGACAATAGTCTTCTGACTCCACTGTACCCCTCCAGTTCCTTCTCCACTCAGTGGCCAGTGAGAACTTTGTAAAATGCCCCTATGTGACCTGACCCCTCCGCCTCAGGTCCTCCCTCCCTCCTCTGTGCCCATCCAGGCATCCTCCCCGCTGGTCTCTCGTCCCTCTTCAGGTTTCAGACCAAATGCTACCTCTGCAGAGCTCACAAGACATCTGGACTCAGCCATTCACTCACTCATCCCCTTTCCTCAGCTCCTTCAGAGTGCTCAAAACCACCTGAAAATCACTCTCCTGTCTTTGATTACTCTTTTCTCCACCCTACCGCCCACACACTAAAAAAATATAAACCCCATGAGGAGTTATTTTCTTTACTGGTGGATCCCCAGAGAGGATTACAATGCCTGGCACAGAATAGGCACTTGGTACAAGAATGTAATCTACTGCATAGAAGACAGTACAAATGGCTGACCCCATCCTTTATGGGTGAATCCTATCAGGGGAGTTGGCTGTAGCGTCTAAGGTACATATTTGGACACCCGGAGGTGGAGTCTAAGAGATAGGGTCTCTGCTTAGGGGCAGGACTTTTCCGTAAGGAGACAGTTTGGGTTTCAAGGGGATTAATGGTTTCTAAAGAGCATGGTTAGCCCTCTGGAGATGGATCTTGTGTTTAAAGGACAGGGTTCCATGTAGATGAGATGAAGCCATTTCTGATTTTAATGGTCGTGCACTCACTAAAGGACTCAAAATTTGTCAGGAGGGAGGAAGGAAAGATCTTTATTTAGGGGGGGCCCTGTCCTAAATCAGGGAGGGAGAAACCCCCACCTCTCTGGAGCCAAGGATCAGAAAATGAGACCGCAGTGACTGACAGGACGAGGTTTATTGGGGTCCTGGAGACATTAGGGAGTGGGATGAGGGGGCAAGATCAAGGCTCACGGGGGACCCCCTAGCCAAACCCCCTTCCCCCTTGGGGTTGAGGGGAACACAGAGACAGACAAACCGACAGAGATGGAAAGACTGACAGGTGCTACAGCAGAGCGGGAGGAAAGCCCAATGTCTGCCACTCCCATACAGATGAGTTCACAGGATGGGTGATGACTGGCCTGGCCAGGGAGGAGTGTCTGCCGTTGTCACCTAAGGAGGGTGGGGGGCTGGCCCCAGTCCGGACCAGCCCATTCCAGTGGACAGGGGTATGTATCTGATTCAGTTCATTCTACCGGGCGGGAGGGATTTCAAACCTGCCTATTCTAGTGGTTGGGGTGGGGAAGATCGTCAGGGTTGATCCATTCTGCAGTAGGGGCGGGAGACCTAATTGGGGAGGTGGGTTGAGGGCAGGGGACATCTACCCTGGTCCTCTTTCAGCATAAGGAATGAAATGGGGTGGGAGTGGGGGAAGGCAGATTCCGGCTATATCCATTTTTGGGGGGCACCAGTTGACTGGTGGGTAGCGTTTGGAGGGGATCTAGGGAAAATTCGGGGACATGATTCCCCCACATTCTCCAGATCAAGGTCGTCGGGAATGATGGCTCTTAGGAAAAGGGGCAGCCTTCCCTTAGGGGGAACGGTGCCCATCTTTCATTATTAGGGCCCTCAAAATAAGTACTGCGGAGACCCATTTCTCGTTACCAGGTCCCCACAGCCTGGAGGCTGCCTACTGATTTGGGGATGCCCAGCATGTATTCCCGGGGCCTCAGGCTCAGGGGTCTCTTCATGGACCCCGGACCCCAGAGCTGAGGAATCCGTTTCTTTGCTGCGCTCCAGCGCAGGGTCCTGTGTGGGCGTCCGGTGGCCCCGTCTCTCCAGCCAGGGTCCCCTCGCTTCAGGGCCCGTGGACCTGGCTCTGGACCCGGCTAGGGCCCGAGGCCAGCCCCCGGGGAGGGGCGGATGGGCGGAGGCGCGGCCCGGCCGTGTCAGTCCATGCCCCGGTGCAGCTTCAAGTGCCGGGAGAGGTTGCTGAGCGTGATGAAGCCCTTGCCGCAGATGTGGCAGGGGAAGGGCCGCTCGGTGCCGTGCAGCAGCCGGTGGCGCTTGAGGTAGCACTCGTGGCGGAAGAACTTGCCGCACTCGAGGCACGGGAACGGCTTCTCGCCCGTGTGCACCAGCACGTGCCGCTCCAGGTCGCGCGGCGAGCGGAACAGCTTCTCGCACTCGGAGCAGCCGAAGATCTTCTTGCCCCGGCCCGAGCCGGACGCGGCCTCCCCGGGCGCGGGCTCCCCCTCCGGGGCC
>NC_043715.1:56719254-56720900 GCF_006229205.1 Suricata suricatta
CCCAGGGGACAGACAGTGGGTCCTGAGTCCAAGCAGCCCGATAGGAGAGGGCTGATGAGGAGCTGACTGCTTTACCTGCCCTCCATGTCTCCCCCTGCTCCAGAGAGAGCCTCCACTCGACACTGCCCTCGCACCACGCCACCATGGATGATGCCCCGCTGCCAGTGCCCCCGGTCCCCGCCCCGGCCCCGGCCCCCGCACCCCCCGCTGCTGCTCCCCGGGTCCCATTTCACTGCAGTGAGTGTGGCAAGAGCTTCCGCTACCGCTCGGACCTTCGGCGCCACTTCGCCCGGCACACTGCACTCAAGCCCCACGCGTGTCCGCGCTGCGGCAAGGGCTTCAAACACAGCTTCAACCTGGCCAACCACCTGCGTTCGCACACCGGCGAGCGGCCCTACCGCTGCTCTGCCTGCCCTAAAGGGTTCCGAGACTCCACCGGCCTGCTGCACCACCAGGTGAGTCCCCGCAGGCTGGGCGCAGGCTGGGCTCCCTGGGCTGGACACACCCTTGGAGCCGCAGGGCCCCACTTTGGGCAGCAGACAGCGCTATGCTTTCTCATTTAGCTTTACAGTTCAACAGGCAGGCACTGCCAGTCAAAAAGAATGGACGCTCAAAATCTGTCGCTAGGTCTCCCAGACTTGAAACCACAAGGGCCAGCATCTGTAAGGCACAGGCTTGTGCATACGCTGGCCACATACCAAGTGTTCAACAGCCAGGTGTCGCTGGTGGCTGCCATATTCAGTGCCATCGGTGAAGACACACAACATTTCCTTCACTGCAGAAAATTCTCTTGGACAGTTCTTGCTCTAGAAGGCTGGACATTTACCTTGAAATGCCACCTCTCACCCCAGGGGATTATAAAAGATCCTCTCCACCTCTTCCCAATGTCTACCACCTTAGAGGACATCACTAGGACATTGGAAAGTTTATCAACAATAATTATAATTTCTAGGAATTGAGTAGCTATTTAGTGATGATTTAATCCTATGCCCACAACGACCCTGTGAGAGGGCACATCTCTTGTCCGTGCTACACAGGAGAAAAGCAGAGCCTCAGAGATGATGTTAACTTGTCCAGTTTTCACTGAAAGTAGAAGGCTGATCTGGGATCTGAACCCAGGTTTGTTCATGCTCAGAACCCTAGTACCTAGTCATTCTCCCAGGAAGTCCCAGCCTCATAGGTGGGCTTGTTGAAAATAAGAGTTAGTGCCGAAGAATGAGAGGAAGAGTTCTCCAACCTAAGGGAACAGCACGTGCAAAGGCCCTGTGAGGGAAGGGACAGAATGCCAACATGACCCGATTCAGAGAAGGCGAGGGAGGATATCAAAGCTAAGTGAGGCGAGGTCCCGGCGTGCAGGATTCCGCCCTGTGGTCTGGACCCTCGTCCCTGACGTCGCACTCTCCCTCCCGCCCTCCCAGGTCGTCCACACTGGCGAGAAGCCCTACTGCTGCCTGGTCTGCGAGCTGCGCTTCTCCTCACGCTCCAGCTTGGGCCGCCACCTCAAGCGCCAGCACCGCGGGGTGCTCCCGTCGCCGCTGCAACCCGGCCCGGGCCTGCCCAGCCTGAGCGCGCCCTGCTCCGTCTGCTGCAACGTGGGGCCCTGCTCAGTGTGCGGGGGTGCGGGGGCTGCAGGCGGAGAGGGCCCG
>NC_043715.1:56721000-56725387 GCF_006229205.1 Suricata suricatta
CCGCGCGCTCGGGCCGGCGGGCGCGCGCCTGCACGAGGGTGGCGGAGGGGCAAGGGGCGAGGGCACTGTTCCCGAGACCCCGGTTCTAGTCCAGGCCTTTCCACCGGAGTAAATCATGTGATCGTGGAAAAGTGGTGGCACCTCTATGGCCTTCAGTCTACGTGCCTGTTCCAAGGGCACCTGCAGCCCCAGCTGTTAACTGCACCTCTTCCTTCCTCACCCTCTCGTTTATTACACCCTTGTCTCGTGGTCCAGGCTCTGTCGATGGAAGTCATGGTGGCGATGCTAGTTTACTGAGTGCTTACTGTTACCCACCGACAACCTGCCATAGCCATTTTACAGAGGTGGAAACTCGGCCAGAGAAGCAAAGTCACTTGTTAATTAGTGGCAGAGCTGGAGTCCAACCTCGGTATTAGGGGCTCTATGGTGTCCTTTTGTCTCCTTGGGTCCATTTCTTCTCACTGCGTGTGCCTTTGGGGTCCTGGAGACCTAGTTCGAGTCCTGATCCTGCTACTTGCTGACAGAGAGGGCGTGGACAAGTGACTTGGCTTTCCTGTGCCTCCGTTTCCCCAGCTGCAAAATGAGGGTGATGTACCATTGTTCAGAAGGTTGCTGTGAGGCTTAGCCAACACCATGGGCTGATATCTCCCAGGCACTTCTGTACACTGAGCACTTCATGTATATTATCTTCATGCCATGTCTGGAGGAACTGTTCGACCTATTTTGCAAAAGGCTTAACAGAGGTTCAGAGAAATGATTGCCCCAGACCCCACAGGGAGTGAATGACAGACTCAGTAGTTGAACCCAGACCCTCTGACTCGGGAGCCTTAACAGTTCCCATATATTTCTTTTCCCACGACTCGGGGCCAAACACCACCCGGGACCACCGGTCCCTGTCTTCTCCCAGTCCTGAACTCCCACACTCCTCCCACTTTGCCAAACAGAAGCAGGACAAAACATTTCTGGGCCTTCCTGGCTCGGGTTTGATGGGCTCTCTGTTTTGAGCATTGAAATACTGGCTCGTACCCTTAGTTGGACTCTATCCTATCCTCCCATGAGGATTTTGCTTTATTTTGGTTCAAGTTGACTCTGAACTTCTAGGAAGAGGGGTGAGGGAGGCTTAGGAGACACCTGTGTGGCTCAAGGTAGTGTCTGTTTACCAAACGGGTACAGAGTTATCTTGCTATTTTACCCACCAGTGTAGCTCTAACTGTTCAGGTGGATGTTGGCCATGCCCAGGTCAAGAGACTCAGACAAGGGATGGGCGAGGTGTTGGGGGACAGGGGATACTCCAGACCCTCCCTGCACTGACGGCTGCCCCCTCTCTCCTCTTAGCCCGGCTCCAGTGCCCAGACCCAAGCCCCCCACTGCTCAATGGACACCCCCAGCCCAGACCCGTTGCCTTCGCCTTTGCCCGGGGAGGAAGAGAAGCCTTTGGCCTTATCTCCTCCTGTTCCCCGGGGCCGCCGAGGCCGGCGCCCTGGGGGGGCCACCTCCTCGAATCGGACGCTCAAGGCTGCCCTCCCTCGCAAGCGGGGCCGCCCCCCCAAGTCAGGGCAGGAGCCCCCGCTGGCACAGGGAGTGCCAGCCCCTGTGGGCAGCGGCGGTGGCAGCGACCTCCTGTTGATCGATGATCAGGGTGTGCCCTATACAGTCTCTGAGGGGTCAGCGGCTGGTTTGCCAGAGGGCTCCGGCCCCAAGAAGGCCCCGCACTTCTGCCCGGTGTGCCTGAGGGCCTTCCCCTACCTCTCCGACCTGGAACGTCACAGCATCTCGCACTCAGAGCTGAAGCCGCACGAGTGCAAGGATTGCGGCAAGACCTTCAAGCGGTCCAGCCACCTGCGGCGGCACTGCAACATCCATGCCGGCCTGCGGCCCTTCCGCTGCCCGCTCTGCCCTCGTCGCTTCCGAGAGGCGGGTGAGCTGGCCCATCACCACCGTGTCCACTCGGGGGAGCGCCCCTACCAGTGCCCTGTCTGCCGGCTGCGCTTCACGGAGGCCAACACGCTCCGGCGCCATGCCAAACGCAAGCACCCTGAGGCCATGGGGGCACCTCTGTGTTCCCCGGACCCAGGGCCCGAACCACCGTGGGACGACGAGGGCATTCCGGCTACGGCAGGGGCCGAGGAGGGAGTGGAGGAGCCGGAGGGCAAAGAGCTGGCTTGACCCACACCCTGGGCCACCTGTCCCCGGGTCAGGTTTAGAGCTGGGAGTTCAGCTGGTGCTGAGCCTGGGCAGGAAAGCTGGGACACCCTCATACCTGGTGGTCTTCCCGTTGTGGGAGGGGGTTCAGGGTGAGGACCTAAACTCCGGGGTCCTGCTGCCTTCCGCCACCCTCCCCCGGACTGACAGGACCCTGGAGGCAGGGGCCTTGGAAATAAATATCTGCCTACTGGCTTCCTGTGTGTATTCAGTGATGGTACCAGGCACTCCCTTCAAATGTACTCTTGTCGCTATGCCACCCTGATGGGAGTGCATCGAATTTGGGAGAACCCTATGTCATGTGCCTTGTTAGCTTGCCGCTAAGGGCTGGCTTGGAGGAAGCCTTTGCCCCCTCTCCCCGCTCCAGCAGACCCCAAAGTACTCCCTGTAAATATCCACTCTAAGTAAAACATTGAACCTCTGTGCAAACGTGGATCTAGGTCCCCAACCCCCATCCCATCTAGATTCCTGGAAATTCTGCCCCCACTACTTCGCCCCATCATTTTATCCTGACACTGTAAGGAAAAACTGACCTGAAGGTGGTGAGCAGAACTGACAACTTTGGTAAGGCTTAGGGAGATTAGAGGCGTGGTCAGGAGTGGGCGGGGCTAGGGAAACGGGGCGGGGTTGGGACAAGGGTGAGGCAGGTGAGCGTTGTGGGCGGGGCTTAGGGCAGGTGTTGAGAATGAGGGTGGGGTTTGACTTGGTTTGGGGGTTGGCAGGCCGAAGGTGGGAGTGATTTAGAGGCAATGAATAGGCTTTATCCGAGAGGAGAGGTTTCAAGGGGGAACTGCAGAAGAGCAAGGTGTTAGGACAGGCGGGGCGTAACTGTTAAGAGAAGGGGGCATGACTGTTATTCAGGCCCAGGGAAGAGAACGGGGTACCTAAGAAAGGAGTTGGGAAGGGGAGTCCCTGAGACGGAGGGCGCCTAGTTAGGCAGGGGCTAGGCTAACGCAGGGGGCTTGGTGCAGCCTAAGACCTCTGGGGGGCACTGCTTAGAAGAACGTCTTGGGGCCGTGGGAGGGGCTGAGGGGGGATAGGGGGAGTTCTTGGGGACTTGGATGTGGGGAAGAACTGGAGGAACATCGTGGGTGTCGGGGCGAGGAGGATGGAGTTTAAGGCAGTGGGCGGGGCTTAAATCGTCAAGTGGGCGTGGCTCGAATGGGCGGGGCCATGCGACAGATTTAAGCGAGGGGCGTGGCCTAACAGGTTGTCGGGCGTGTGGGCTGTGCCCTGGGGGGGCGGGGCCTCAGGGCGCAGGCGCACGTTGCTTCGCTCGGCTACCGGAAGCGGCCTTGGCTTTCCCCGTCCGCGTCCCCGAGCCACTGCGCAGGCGCACTTCCCCTTCCCGGTGGCCGCCGCCGCCTCCTCTTTCCGCTCCTCCACGCCGGCGCCTCGGAGACGGGCGCGACTTCCGCTTCCGGGCGGGCGGGCAGGCGGGCGGCGCGGGGCTGCCGGGGAGGGGGAGGGGGCGGCACTTCCGGTCGGGCCCTCGGGTCTCCCCGGAGCGGCGGCGCCTCCTCCGCCTCCTCGGCCTCCTCCCGGCGGAGACCCCTGCGCCGGTGAGTGACGGGCGCGTGGCCCGGGGGCCCAGGGTCAACGGGGGCGGGGGGTCCCGCCCTGGCCCGCTCTGGTCCCCAGAACGTTCCCGTCAGTGCCTCTCCCGCCGGGCCCTCGCCAGGGGTCTCCCCAGTCACTCCTCCCTCATAAGATCCCTCCGGACATCTGCCCCATTAACGCCCCCATGCAGAACGGCTGCCAAAGCGTCCTTATTTGTGGCGATCCCATAAACTGCTGCCAGAGCCCCCATGAATGGTTTCTCATAGGACCGCTTCTGCATAATCCCCGTCATCGCTTCCTCCCGGACAGCCCTCCCAAATGCCACCAGCACTGCCCTCCTTCATGGAGGGCAGCTGCCGGCGAACCCTCCATTAGTATTCTCTGTAGGCTGCCTTCAAAGAGTGTTGCCTTAGTGCTTCGCTGCAGAACTGCCCCTCTTATCTCTGTCCACACACAAGAGCCCCCAAATCTCCTGCATACTCCCCACCTCCTCCTGTGTAAAAATACTTCCCATTCTGGTTTGCAGCCGAGAATTCCTTTTATTTTCCTTTTGCCCCCCGCCTTCCCCACCGCACTGTAGTGAGACTACCCCTTTTAACCCTCACCCCTCACCGATCCGGCCCCC
>NC_043715.1:56725487-56730620 GCF_006229205.1 Suricata suricatta
CCCCCCCTTTACTGTGGCCTGACGTCCCCCCCCCCCCCCAGGCATGTGTTCCTTCCTTCCTTCCTTCATTTATTCACTGTTCTAGGAGCAGGGCGTACAGTAGTGAAGGAGAGAGATACACATGTTCTTTCATTTTGTAGGCTTTACAGTCTAGTTGAGAGAGTTCAAACACCGGTGAACAAATAAGATAAATGCTGTTTTCTGGGTTCTCCCAGCCCAATGGGCTACCTCAGAGGTCAAACCTGAATTAGCAGAGGTAACCTAGCCATGTAGAGATCTGGATGGACGATCTCAGGCAGAGAGAATTGCAAGTGCAAAGGCCCTGAGGTGGCCGTGATCATGGTGAGTGGAGGAGCATCAGGGGAAGCCAGTGAGGTTGGAGCAGAGGAACTGAAGAGAACAGGAGGAGAGAGGGTTTGATGTCACAGGGCTTTGGGCGTAAGGGCACCGTGATCAGTTTTCTGGCTTTTGTCAGCTCTACCAGGCCCAAACTGTTCTTCATTTGTTCATTCATTTGTTAAACAAGTGTTTGATGAGGACCTGGTACACACGGGTCCCACGACAGAGAATAAAATAGACAAAACCCCTCCCCTCGCGGGATGCATATGCTAGCTGATGGGAAAATTAACAGACAAAATGCGTGTGTGGCTAAAATTCAGCAGGATCAGGGGAGAGTGGCAAGGGCTCATTCAAAAGATTCCCAAAAAGCCACACACGACCTGTGTGTAAACTTCAATCCTCTTGGACAACTGTGGGCGACTGGGGGCTGCTCTCACCAGCTTCCCCCAAGAGTGAAATGGTTAAGAGGGTGAGTCCTGGATTCCACTAGTGTTCCTGTCTCTGAGCAAACCGCTCCCTCTTTTCCGAGCCTCATTCATTCCTTTATTTCACAAATGTTTCTGGAGATAAACACTGTTCTAGGTCCTGGGATAGAACAGTGAACAAAACCAATAAAAGGCGTTGCCTGTACGGAGCCTGTCCTCTGGAGCGGGTGGGGGCCGGCAACAAGACAAGCGGAATATGGTTTAGCAGGTGATGCCGACAGGTACGGACAGAAGCGACGCAGGCTGGGAAGAGCCAGGATGTTGGCGTGGGTGGCAGGTTACAGTGGCCATAGAGAGCCTCACTGAGGAGACGGCCTTTGAGCAGAGGTGAAGGGGAGAGAGGTATAGATAGCAATCAGAGGATTCCAGACAGAGGCACCAGCCAGTGCAAGGGCCCTGGGGTAGGAACGCTGGCACATTGGAGGAGCAGCCAGGTGGCCGTGGAGGCTATGTAGGTCATCATAGAGACTTTAAGTAACATGGTGTCATTGCAGGGTTTGAACAGAGAAGGGACATGGTTTGCCCTTAGTCGTCCTGTCAATTAAATGCGAGGAATAGTAATGCTGATCTGCTGAGTCTGTTATGAAGGTGGAGACAAACCGCTTAAGACTGCGAGTTCAGGGCTTGTTCACGTTCAGAAAGTGCCGGCGGCTCGTTCTGGGGTCACATATCAGGGAAGTGGGTGCGGCGAAGTGCATTTCTCGTATAAGGCGGAGCGGGGGCCTTTGTTGGTTTTGGAGAGAGAATACTGAAAGACAGCATGCTGGGGGGCGGGGGGCGGGTAGCAGCACGCATCCTGGAGCCCCGCCACCTGCCTCCTGTTCCTGGCGCTGCCACGGCTTGTTGCCGGTACGGCTTTAGGAGATGAACCTACCCCTCTGGCCCTCAGTCTCTTCCTCTGTGAAACAGAGTTAATAAAGGTCACCACTTCTTGAGTCAATAGGAAGATCCGTTGAGGGATTTACGAGAGCGCTGGGCGCGTGCACAGAACTTCACGGTGCGCCTTACTCTAGGTCAGTGTCGCTGTTAACAGACGACAGTGTCGTCCCAAGTCGAACCTGTTGCAACAGAATGGCCCACAGGACCTGGTATCAGAGAGACTTGCTTTCCCCTTGCCTGGCTACATGACCTTGGGGAAATGACCTTCCCTTCAGTTTTCCCACTTACAGAATGGGAATGATAACAGTACAGGACCCTCGTGGGACCTCAGGGGGATGCTGCACCTCAGACTGGTTGAACAATAAACATAAACATGAGCTGTTCCGATTAGGAGTGCAGTCGCTGTCCCCTCGGGCAGTCGCTGTCCCCCTCGGGCAGAGCTGCCCCCATCATGCTTCTCTCCGTAGGACACGTTTCCCCTTGGAAAGACACCGACTTAGGGCTGGGATCCCCTGAAACAGGAGATGCGTCTTATTTCCCAGTGGAAATACTGTGAGCTGGTCACGTGGGACCCCCGGCCCCTCCCTGCTCCTCCCAGCCCCTCCCTGCTCCTCCCAGCAGCAACCCTTCACGGGCCCCACTCTCTCCTTACACCCCGCCGCCCTTGAGTTCCTTCTTCGGGGATGCCCCCCCCCCCCCCCCCCGTGTCAAGTCCGTCTCTGCTGAACGTCCCTCCCCCTCCCTCAGGGGGATCTGCTCAGCTGAGTCTTGTTCCTTTGCTCATTCAACAAGCATTTCTCAGTACAGGCTATCAGTTTACCTCTGAGCCCTACATTAGCTGCATCTTCTCTAAGACTTGGTATGTTGTGTTTTCATTTTGATTCATCCGGGGGTCCTTAGTCCTGCGGTTTCTTGGTGGCTCCAGTGGGAATTTAAGAAGGTGAGGTTTAAGTCCCATATATCAGCAAATACTTGTGAAGCAACCACACTGGATCGGGTGCTGTGCTTGGTGCTGGGGGCACAGCAGCCAGCAAGACGGGCCAGACCCTTGTTCTCTCAGGTGGGGAGGCCAGACCTTAAACACACAGTCAACGAAATAACACAGCAAGTGCTGGCAGTGACAGTGATGAGAAAATGCAGCGAGACGAGGGGTTAGAGAGGACCAGGTGGGATGGACAGGACGTCGAGCAGAGACCTGAGGCCTGGGCAACAGTCTCACCGCATCACTGCTCCGTCTGTTCAAGACGGTGACCCGCCTCCCCTTCCATCCAGCCCCCTGCATAAGCTCCTCCCGTCACCTAGAGAACACCCCCCAACAAGGCTCCAGCCCCCACAATCTACCCCACCTTTGTCCACCTCAGGAACAACCCTGACAAAACAACCTGTTGGCGAAGCAGGGAGGCTGAGCCGCAGACTTGCTCTGTGACCTTGGGCAATTCACTTGACTTCTCTGTGCTTCTGTTTTGTCAAATGTGGATAATACTTTCCACGTCATAGTCTCGTAGATTTGTGGGGATTGAGTTAATGTGTGTAATGTGCCGGGGACACACTGGGCTGGCGGGAAATGCCCAGTGAACACTCACTGTCACTGACAGGGGCCCTGATGGAGGTAAGCCAGGGCGGCAGGTCTTCCCTGAGCTGCCTCCCCCCCGCTGCACTCCTCTGCCACGTGCTTTTCTCTGCCCACCACCCCACGCTAGCCAGGCCTCCCCGGTTCCGGTTTCCCCCACAGGCTCCCACCACCACAGCAGCCATGCCTTTGCTCCTTCTGGAGAGCAGATTCCCCAGAGGGGTGTGAAGGGCATGGCACGCTGGGTCTCATCCAAGGACACCCAGAGCTAGAGGCTAAAAATACTAACCTCTTGGCGGAGGGAGTGGAGGAGACACTCACCTTTCACCTGTGGGGGGAGAGAGCCGGCCGGCTTGGGGGCAGATGGGCCCTGGCCTCGGTAGGCACCACTGACCTCTGTCGTGCAGAGGCCCCCTGGGCCAGGGATTACGGGCAAGACGCCAGCTACACGTCGGGGGCCCTTCTCCCACCGGCTCTCTGCGGACTCGGTGAAGGTGTTTCCCCGGCCCCCTGGGTGGCGCAGGTTCAAAAATCACCTGTAGGAGCCAAGGTTCAGGTGGGGGCCGGAATGTAAAGGAGGAGCCCAGAGACCGACCACCGGGGCAGAGGAGGCAGGGAGAGCCCCACCTGGGGCGAGGACGGGGACCTGCACCCCCTGGGCCTTTGCTGTCGGGGTGCCCCCGGTGTGTGATGTCACCGAAGGTACACATAATGCTCCTTCCATGCTGGGGGAGCCCCCTAAATTCCCCCTGCAGCCTAGGGCTTACTGACTCCTTATAGAAATGGAGAACGCCTGGCCTGGGAAGGAGAGGGAACTTGAACCCAGGCCTGCCCAGGCGCGGGGCCCACCTGGTTCCTGCCGCATCAGGCTGCCCTCTCGGTCCCAGGCCTCCGCTGTAACTTGTTTCTTCAGGGCAAACAGCTTGTAGTAAAGAACACGGCTCTTCCCAACGCAGATTTCATTCCGGTTGTCTTGGTCTGTCCTGACTTTGTGTCTCTACTGCCAGTGCTGAGAGTGGTATGGATATAGTACCCTCCACTTTCCGAGAGCTTGCAAAGTGCCAGGAAGCACCCACCCCAAGGCCTGACGTGTATTTGATTGTTGGATCCTCACATCGGCCCTGAGCGGAGGGCTGTGCTTTGTCACCTTCGTTTGTAGAGGAGGAAATCGCTGCACAGAGAGGTTTAGGAACTTGCTTGTGGTCACACAGCTAGAATGTGGTGGGGCCCAGATTCCTCCCTCTCTCATTATCATCTTAGAGGCCAAACCTGAGGGGATTGAGAACGGGGCTCCTGTGTGTGTGTTTTGGAGAGGGGTTTTGGATGCGGTGCTGATACCCAAGACTTTGCCAGGGGACTGCGACCAGAGGCCAGGGGTGCTGGGAGAATTAGGTTGGGGGCGTGAACTGAGGACCTGAATGCAGCATTGGGGAGAGGGCCTGGGGGATGGGGAGAGAGGATGTGGGAAGACCCCAGAAACAATGGTGGGGGGCAGGAGAGAGGGCAGGAGCAAAGGGGCCGCAGAAAGGAGGTGGACGACTGGGAAGGAGTGTGCGGCGCCCTGGGCGCTGGAGGGGCAGGGGCGAGAGGAGCGAGGCCGGGAGACAGACTGTGGCTCCGGCAGATGGACACGTCGTCCCGCCCGCGTGCTCAGTCCTGTCCTCTTCTCCACAGGGTCTGCTGTCGCCCACCCCGCCCGAGATGGAGGCGAACGCAGCGGGCGGGGCCGCCGGGGGCGGTGGGGGCAGCGGCATAGGGGGCGAGGACGGGGTTCACTTCCAGAGCTACCCCTTCGACTTCCTGGAGTTCCTCAACCACCAGCGCTTCGAGCCCATGGAACTGTACGGCGAGCACGCGAAG
>NC_043715.1:56730720-56731960 GCF_006229205.1 Suricata suricatta
TGGGGTGTCCGGGGGTGACGATGCCAGCGGGACGGCGGGGGCCGGGGGCGGCGGGGGCGCCAGCTCGGGCCCTGAGCGCTTCAGCTGTGCCACGTGCGGCCAGAGCTTCAAGCACTTCCTGGGCCTGGTGACTCACAAGTATGTGCACCTGGTGCGGCGGACCCTAGGCTGCGGCCTCTGCGGCCAGAGCTTCGCCGGTGCCTACGACCTCCTCCTGCACCGCCGCAGCCACCGGCAGAAGCGGGGCTTCCGCTGCCCGGTGTGCGGCAAGCGCTTCTGGGAGGCGGCCTTGCTGATGCGCCACCAGCGCTGCCACACGGAGCAGCGGCCCTACCGGTGCGGTGTGTGCGGCCGAGGCTTCCTGCGCTCCTGGTACCTGCGGCAGCACCGCGTGGTGCACACGGGCGAGCGCGCCTTCAAGTGCGGCGTGTGCGCCAAGCGCTTCGCGCAGTCGTCCAGCCTGGCGGAGCACCGGCGGCTGCACGCCGTGGCCCGGCCCCAGCGCTGCGGCGCCTGCGGCAAGACCTTCCGCTACCGCTCCAACCTGCTGGAGCACCAGCGGCTGCACCTGGGCGAGCGCGCCTACCGCTGCGAGCACTGCGGGAAGGGCTTCTTCTACCTGAGCTCGGTGCTGCGCCACCAGCGCGCCCACGAGCCGCCGCGGCCCGAGCTCCGCTGCCCCGCCTGCCTCAAGGCCTTCAAGGACCCCGGCTACTTCCGCAAGCACCTGGCGGCGCACCAGGGCGGACGGCCCTTCCGATGCTCCTCCTGTGGCGAGGGCTTCGCCAACACCTATGGCCTCAAGAAACACCGCCTGGCGCACAAAGCCGAGGGCCTCGGGGGTCCTGGGGCGGGGGCGGGCACCCTGGCGGGAAAGGATGCCTGACCAGGAAGGGGGTTCCCACCCGCCACTCCAGTCGGATGTCCCCTCCTGCACAGCCTCTCCCTTCTCTCCAGTTGCTGATCAGACTCTTAACCCCTCCTCGCTGTTGCCCGGCTCTCCTTCAGAACTTTGGACAGACTAGCCTCCCTGAAGGCTCATGCCGCACAGACTCCCATCCCGGACGTCTCTGGCCCTCCCCTCGGCCCGTCAGACACTGAACTCGACCCTCCGTCCAACTCCGTTTGGTAACCTTCATCAGCGCCCCCTCCCCCAGCAGCATTCTGTCCCCCGATGAGCTTTGGTGGAGGTTGTGGGTCTGCACTGGCCCTCCCCATTCCTTTGGGATCCGACTGGAAA
>NC_043715.1:56732060-56751524 GCF_006229205.1 Suricata suricatta
GCCCATTCCCACAGGTGACAATACTCACCTGCAGCGTAAAGATGAAACAGATTTGGAGATCTGCAATTCACTGCTCCTGGCAGAGCAATGTGGACCCTCTACCCCCACCCCCGAAACACAAGACTGACATTGACACTTCAGAAAGTCCTTTAATAGGAGGCGGACCGGAGGCTCCCCACCTCCAGCTCCTCCTTTCGGTCCTACCAGTGACTCAGTTCATCCCACACTCACTGTACACCGGTCAGCCCGCCATGCTGCCATCCCCCAACTCGTACGTGGGGTAGTGTTGGGTTAGGCAATAAGCTGTTTGCTTCGAACAGGGTGTGGAGGGGATAAGAGAAACCTGAGGCTACTGGGTAGCCCTGGGCGCCATGGGCTCTGAGCCTAAAGGCCTCTAGTGGGGGTATTCGGTGGTTTGCTGTCTGTTTTTTGTTGTTGTTGCCTCAGAGTCAGTGGGTTAAGGAGGACCCACCATGGGAGCAGGGAGCAGCTCTTGGAGTCAAGATCCTTAGCATCAGGCTTACATCCTTGAGGCTCAAGTGCTCTCGGCTAGGACTTAGGGACCCTTTGGCTCCGAGGTGATGGGATCCCAGAGTCTCTTTATGGAGGACCTGGTGGGAGTCTTCTGCCTGAGGGCGGGTAGGCATTCCAGGTTCAGTGCAATCCAGTGAGGTAGGCAAAAGATTACATCCTGGTCCACCCTAGGCTCCCAAGATAGTCCAGGGTTCTGTAGACGAAGGGCGGACCCCAGTTCCGCCCCTTCCATTCAACCCTGGCTCCCCCTCTGTGGTGCCCAGGCTCTGTGGGGACAAGCTGTGTCTTGCATGAGGACAACCGAATGAGCAGGCAGCTTGGGCAGTGAAATCCAGCCTGTGCTCCTCACTTGTAGCCGGGCACCCACAGGGCTGTGTTCTGAGCCTCATGGAGGTGCTGTATGGGCTGTGGGTGTCCCGAAACTGGTTCTCCCGAGCTAGCAGTTCACGGCCATCGCTGTTAGCTCCTTTCACCTCTACCCCAACCTCCTCTCTCCTGCCTCCTTTTCCCACCCACCCCTTCCCTTGCAATCTGCCTCCTACTTCCCGTGTTGATGCCCCCAGGTCCCTGCTCTCCCCGCCTACTGGTCAACCTCCACCTTCACCTTTGCCATCTCCCCTTGCCCTTCTTCCAGACTGTCTCCGGCCCCACAGCCACTCCCTGGCCCCTCTGCCCCGGAGGCCAGCTGGCTGCCAGAGTCCCCCGCCCCCGGTCCCGGCCCGTGGAAGTGCGTGCGCTGGTGTTTGCGGAAGTTAGAGGAGTTGTTGAAAGTGCGATCGCACAGGGCGCAGCGGAAGGGGCGCTCCCCGGTGTGGATGCGCGCGTGGCCGCTCAGCACCGAGGACTGGGTGAAGCCCTTGCCGCAGATGCCGCAGTGGTAGGGCCGCTCGCCCGTGTGCACCCGCTCGTGGTCGCGCATGTCTGACGAGCGGCGGAACGGCTTGGCGCAGAACCTGCAGGCGAAAGGCTTCCCCACCGCCGCGCCCGCCGCCGCCGCCGCCATCACCACCTCTGACCTCTCCTGGGGCACCCCGGGCCTCTGTTCACGAGCCGCCGCCGCCTCCGGAGGCCTCCGAGAGGTCCCCGGCTCCACCCCGTGTCGGTGCTGGTGCCGCAGCAGAGGCGCCAGGGCCTTGAAGGCCCGGGGGCAGAGGGCGCAGCGGTAGGGCCGCTCCCCCGTGTGCAGGCTGTAGTGGGCGCGGAGGCTGGCGGGGCCCGGACAGCTGTGGCCACACACATGACACCGGCTGGGGTCCCCACCCTGCCCGCCGCCCTCAGCGCCCGCCAGGTGGCCATGTTCGTGGAACAGCAGCTCAGAGACCAGCCGGAAGGCAGCTGGGCACAAGGCACAGTGGAGGGAGCCTGGCTCCGGGGGCTCAGGTACCAGCGTGGTGTCTGTCACCTTCACCACCTGGATCTCGATGAGGTCACTCGGGGGTGTGGTGGGGCGGCCATCATCTGGCACCAGGACCTGGGTGAGGGGGGAGAAAAAAACCAGGAGCCTGTGGACCCTGCCTCAGGGCCTCACCCACACTCACCAAAGCGTGCGTCTCCTTTGTAACCGTGCCAGGCTCCCCAGTTTCCAGATCCTGCCCTCCGTCCTCCAGGATTCTGCAGTGTTCCTACCAAGACTACCCCTCTGGTCTCAAATACATCACGACTCCAGCCATTTTTCTCCTTTACCCCAGTTAAAAGCCAATTATTTCTTGGCTTGACTGAAAAAGCCTGCTGAACAGAACCTCTGTTCCTGTTTGCTGCCTCCCCAACGCAGCCTGAATGACCTTTTGAAAATGGAAATCAGGTCATTTTCCCACTCAACCCTTCCATGGATTCAACTGCACCCAACTTCCAAAACCGTCATCATAATACCCATCATGATCTGGCTCCTGCTTGTTTCTGACCCCAGTGTAAATACAAGCCCGCACGCCGCTGACTTCTCTCATTTAAATTTAGCTCCCCTTCATCCCCACTCTATCAGCTCATTCTTTATTTCCTTTAATAGCGTGTATCACAACAAATATCCTTTATTGTTCTCTCTCCTGCTGGGCTGGAAGCTCCAAGAGAATACAGTCCTTATCTGTCTTGTTCACCTATCTACTGAGCCCCAGGAAGAACTCAGTAAATGTTTGTTGAATGAATGAACGTCCCAGTCCTGAGTGGTGAAAGTTCCAAAGTCACCTGGAGCAGATATCTCTACCCCTTCCACCCCAACCCCCTCCCTTAGGCATTGGAGACATCACTCAGACTCTTGCAGAATCATTACCCCACCACAAAGCGATGCCCTGACCATAACTGCCCACCCTTGCCTTTCTGGGTCACCTTCCCAACCTTCCACCCAAGTTCTCGAGCCCCAGACTATGTATGAGGCCCCGCCCCCTTAGCACTAATTCAATCTCAGAGACTCCTCTCCCCAGACCTATCTCCTGCCCAGATGTTTCACCCAACTCCCTCCCTAGGCCCCGCCCCACAGGGTCCCGCCCCACACTCTCATAGGCTCCGCGTTCAGCCACGCCCCTCGCCCACCCCGAGAGGCCCCACCCCCAGGCCCGGAGCCCTAAATACGTCCTCCGCCCAGCCCTCATAGGCCCCGCCCAGGCCCCGCCCCTTTCCCCGAGACCTCCTCCCGCTTCAGGCGCCCCGCCGAGGCCCCTTCCCCGCCCGCACCAGGTCCGGCGTCTCCGGGGATCGCGGCTCCGGGGCCGCTGAGCTCGGACTCGGGGGCTCCGGGCGCGTGGCAGCCATCTTGTGCCCAGGCCCCGCCCCGAAGCCCGTGGTCTTGGCGGGAGGGGGCGGGGCTCGGGTTGCGTCAGAGCTGCTACGCAGGCGCACAAACGGGAGGGCTCTGGCCCCGCCCACACGGAGGGAGTGCTGCGTCCCCTCAAATTACTTGGCAGCAAGCGAAGACCGAGCTGATGGGCGCTGGGTGGCAGCAGGCCAAGTGGAATTTTTCCTTCTAACCAGCATGAGGAGGCTCTGGCAGTCAGCCGACTCTGGCCAGAACGTCACCTTTGTTGTTTTCTATTGTTTTCCTACTGCATGTTTTTGTCTCCACCTCCGCGTGGCTCCTCGTCACAGAGCACGCAGGGTTTTTCCAAGTCAATTTACAGAACAGTAATCGGCAAACAGCGACATCGGTGGCGACTTCTGGGAAAGGCACATCCGTAGGAAAGAGCCCACAGACGGTGGGTTTGGGCAGCACCGAGGACAGGACTGGGGTCTCGATTCCTTCTCTAGCTTGGCTGTGTGACCGTAGAGAAATCACTGCACTTCTCTGGGTTATGTGCACAATTTCTCATGTATAAAACTGTGCAGGTGTTGTGAAAACCCGATGAGGAAAAGAGATATGAAACACCTTTGAACATCTCTTAGGTTGTTTCCTTGGGAGGGCTTAAACATATTAATCCCTAAATTTGCTGTTTCTCTTCCTTCTGAGGACATGATAAAATTGTACTTCCTTTGAAGGTAGACAGGCCCCGTGGTTCTCTTCGGCCAATGACCTGTCAGTGACAGCGATGCGTTTCAACCTCAGCTCGCGGTGAGAGCCGGCGAGCCCTTCCCTGGCCAGTTTCCATCCTACAGTTTCCAGCTAGCGATCTGCTGGCTGAAGTAGTTTCCAATAGCCCTACTTCTAGAGTGTCTACAATGAGCAGAGCCTGGCGCTGAGCTTCCTTGGAGACGTAGCATTTAGTTTTATTTTTATTTATTTTGAGAGAGAGCGAGAGCAAGCGGGGTAGGGGCACAGAGAGAGAGAATCCCAAGCAGGCTCCACGCTGTCAGTGCAGAGCCCAGTTCAGGGCTTGAACCCACCAAATGTGAGATCATGACCTGAGCAGAAGAGTCAGACACTTAAATGACTGACCCACCCAGGCGGCCAGGAGATGTAGCATTTAAAATAAACGTTTTATTTTGTTAAGCCACTGAGCCATTGTGGTTGATACTACAACCTAACCTAGTCTTCCTATGATACAGAGGGAGTCTTTCCTTTATATTTATTTTATTATAAAAATTTTATATATAAAAACAATTCCGAACAAGGGGTGCCTGGTACCTCAGTCGGGTAAGCATGTGACTCTTGATTTCGGTTTAAGTCATGACGTCATGGTTCCTAGGATCGAGCTCCGCCCTGGCTCGGTGCTGACAGAGTAGACGCTGCTTGGAATTCTCTCTCTCCCTCTCTCTCTTTATACCCCCCTGCTTTCTCTATCTCTCAAAATAAATAAACCTCAAAAAAGTTTTTAAAAAGTAAAAAATAATAATTTTTCTAATAGATTCTGTAATTTCAATCTAACTTCTTTTTTACCTCCTCCGCTTTTTATATTTGATACACTGAAACATGCAGCCTAGTTACTGCTGCTGTCCATGCGCATATGATATCCCACTGATGATAAAGTCACTTTACAGTTATTCGTTCTCCTATTGGTGGACATTGGGTTGGTTCCAAATTATTATTAACATTATTTATTATACCATTTATGATAATATATCATTATAAATTATTAAATATAATATTAACATAATATTATATTTAATTCTAATGTATTATATATTAATTATATTATAAGTTATAATTTATCATTATATATTATAATTATAAATGGTATCATTAATATTATTATATTACATATGATATATTGTGTAATAGTAAAATATTAATAATAATAATAATTTATTATTATTATAAACAATACCACGAGCATTCTTGCATACCTGTCCTTGACCCCAAAAGAGCGCTTTCTCTGAATTATGTAACTGGAAGTGAATTGCTGGATCCAAAGCTATTACCATGTTCAGCTCCCATCCTCACTTTGGTGATATCACTCCATTGCTTTTGTAACAACCCCACCGCTAAGTACCTGGGAGCGCCTGGGTGAATCGTTGAATGAGTGCTTTTTCCAGTGCGTTCGTGAATCCTGGCATTTCCGCCTCTGTGGGCCCCTTCATTCCAAAAAACATATTTAAAATGATGACTGTGTTGGTATAAAGATGAACACAAGCCAGGCTGGGTTACATTTTTCTTACGATTTCAACATTAAAATATTTTTCACGGGCACCTAAAAGTGTCATGGGCCCTCGGTGTTGTGTGCCTGCTGCGTCTAGTGAGAAAGACAGCCCTCTCTGCTTCTCATCTGTAAAGCCAACGTCGTAGTACTTACTTAACACAGTTAAGTGCTGGGTGCCATGATGATTAAATGAGCCATTACATGTGAAGTGTTTTGCAACACGAAGTCGGCCCAAGTATTATCTGTAATTACTATTGACCTCCACTTCCACCAGCAAGGAACGGGAGCTCATGTTGCCTGAAATCTGCACTACTCTTTGATAGTCAAACTTAAACTTTTCCCAATCTGATGGGAGTGACGTGGTTTCTCACTGAGATTCCTTTTAGTAAATGAGATAATTGATGATACAGCCCAGAGATCATCTCTGTGATCCTTTCTTGTGGGCTGCATCCATCGCATCTCTGCACCCGCAGAGAGAAGGCAGACGTGCCTCAGTGAACGTTTGGTGAATGAACGACCAAGTGGATGAGTCGTGTAAGTAGCTAAATTAATGGAGGTAGAAGGATTTATGTATCAGAGCTTGAGATAATTAAGTATTTGGAGAGGAGACAGTAGTTCAGTGAAACGAAACTTTCAGGTTGGAAGCTGCGCTCAGGTCCATGCGTACATCTGCTCTGCAACTTTGGGCAAGTGATGTCCCTTCCCAGTGTCCTTTGTCATCTACAAAGTGGGCAGCATATTGCTACTTGGTGGGATTGTACTGAGAACACTGCAGATGGAGAATACTATGGGTCTAGGGAAATTTCTGGAACCAACTGGTGCTCAATCAATGCGTGTTCCTTGCCTTTTCCCCTGTGTGCCTCTGAACCGTCAGGGCCCGCCGCCACACCGATGGTCTGTTGCGTGGTCTGATGTTAGAAGTCTGGCTACATGGGGCCACTCGCTATAAAATGGCAGAAAGGGGCGCCTGGGCGGCTCAGTCGGTTAACCATCTGACTTTGGCTCAAGTCTTGATCTCACGGTTCATGGGTTTGAGCCCCACGTTGGGCTCTGTGCTGACAGGTCAGAGCCTGGAGCCTGCTTTGGATTCTGTGTCTCTCCATCTCTCTGCTCCTTCCCTGCTCATGCTCTGTCGCTCTCTCAAAAAAAATAAACATTTAAAAATTTTTTTTAATTTAGAAAAAGAAAATAAAATGACAGAAAGAGTCCTAGACCTGGAATTAGAAGATGTGGGGTCTAGCGTAGTTTCCTTCTGTCCCTACTGTGAGCACATCACTTCTCCTTGCTTTTTATTTAAAAAAGTTTTTAAATGTTTATTTTTGAGAGAGAGACAGAGACAGAGTGTAAGCTGGGGAGGGGCAGAGAGAGAGAGAGAGAGAGAGACACACACACACACACACACACACACACACACACACACACATAGAATCTGAAGCAGGTTCTAGGCTCTGAGCTGTCAGCACAGAGCCCAGCCCAACGTGAGGCTCGAACCCATGAACCATGAGATCATGACCTGAGCTGAAGTCAGATGCTTAACCCACTGAACCACCCAGGTGCCCCATTTTTTTTTTAATTTTTAAAAAATCTCCTTGATTTTAAGTGAGTTGGCTCTTAGGTTTACCATATGACCGGCAGCCCCACTGTAGGCATGTACCCGAGAGAAATGAAAATAGTTGTCTACATAAAAACTTGTAAACATATGCTTTATAGCACCATTATTCATAATAGATAAAGGTGGAAACAACTCAAATATATATCAATTTATGAATTGGTAAACAACATGATATGTGTGTGTATATTCCACAAAGTAGAATATTAATTTTTATCCCATAAAAAGGATGAAGTTACCGATACATGCAACAACATGAATGAACCTTGACAACATTTGGTTATTCCGTTCATACAAACTATCCAGAACAGGAAAATTTATGGAGACAGAAAGATGTGTGGTTCCTTAGGGCCCGGGGAACTGGGGGAGTAAGGCTGAGCGAATAGCAGAGCCATAGCCAGGGGGCGCCTGGTAATTTCGAGGTGATGAAAATGTTCTAAGATTGTGCTGATGGCCGCACATATCTGTAAATATGCTAAACACTATCGAATCATCAATTAAATGGACAAATTGTGTGATATGTGAGTTATGGCTCAATGGAGCTTAAAAAAAAAAGAAGTAGCTGAGCATGATGTTTTAGGATCAAACTAGATGACATTTAAAATTTATAAGCCTGTAAGGTTGGTATATGGATGTGCAATTCTTCCAACTTTTCTCTATGGTTGTAAATTTCCATAATAAAATGTGTGGTTGGGGGAACGTGTAGAATATTTTTATTGACTTGTTATTTAATTAAAGTAATGTCTACACCCAATGTGGGGCTTGAACTCATGACCCCGAGATTAAGAGTTGCATGCTCGGGCACCTGGGTGGCTCAGTCGGTTAGGTGTCTGAATTTAGCTGAATTCATGATCTCGTGGTTCAGGAATTCAAGCTCTGCATTGGGCTTGCTGTTGTCAGTAGCACAAAGCCCAGGTGGAATCCTCTGTTCCCCTCTCTATCTGCTCCGCTCCCTACTCCCTCACTGAAATAAATAAACATTAAAAAAATTTTAAAAACATGAAGAGTTGCATGCTCTTCCAGTGAGCCAGCAATGCACCCCATGAGCCTGTAGATGATTTTTAAAATCGGACTTTTGAAAACCTCACATCAAGTTCATCAATTTCTTATCAGACTATAAGCTTTCTGAAGGTAGAGACCATGGTTGTATCATTTCCTGTTGCATCTCCAGCACCCACACTAGAGTCTGGGATGTTACAGGTATTCAATAAACTTTTTTAATAAAAAATTTTTAAAAATTTTAAATATTTAATTTTGAGAGAGACAGAGAGAAAGGGCAGGATTTTGGGAGGGGCAGAGAGAGAGAAAGAGAGAGAGAGAGAGAACACCGAATCTGAAGCAGGTTCCAGGCTCTGAGCCAGCAGCACAGAACCCTATGCACGGCTCGATCCCATGAACTGCGAGATCTCGACCTGAGCCAAAATTGGATGCCCGACCAACTGAGCCGCCCAGGTGCCCCAATAAACATTTATTAATGAGTCGATACATAAGTATGTGAGTGAATAAGTAGCTGGTGATGACGGCTATCCGAAGTCTAAAGCTAATTGTAATCCTCAAAGAATAGATGGTCCTTCCCCCTTCCTGTTGGGTCTCCAGATTAACATAATACTGGCAATAGTAACTAGTGTTTATTGAGAGTGCATGGAGGTGAGAGCAGGGGCACCTCCAGGTTTTGCGTGGTGTGAGACTTACAAACTGAGGACACAAAATTTTAAATACAAAATAAGGTATGCATGTGAGTATTTCTTTAGCATGAGAAAATAAATTCCAACCAATTACAAAATTTAAAAGGTGACAATGACCACAGACAACCCCCTAATTTAAAGGTGGGTATGGAGCACCTAGGTGGCTCAGTTGGTTAAGCATCTCTTGACTTGGACTCCTGTCATGATCTCCTGGTTCTTGGGAGTGAGCCCCGCCTGCGGTTCTGTGCTGACAGCATGGAGCCTGCTTGGGATTCTCTCCCTCTCTTTCTCTCTGCCCCTCCCCCCTCTCAAAATAAATATACACTAAAAAAATGGATAAGATATTTTTATGAGTTTACTGTCTGACTTAACTCTATAATCCTTTCCCCTATATTCTTTGATTGGCTCTTTATAGGACAACAAGAGTTTTGTTTTATTTTCTATCAAGAGAACAGAAAGATAATATGATCTCTCTTTTTTAAAAAAAGTTTATGTATGTATGTATGTATGTATGTATGTATGTAGAGATCACAAGCAGGTGAGAGGCAGAGAGGAGGAGAAAGAGACTTCCATGCCAGCTCCTGGACATCAGCTGGGAGTCCTATGCGGGGCTGGAACTCATGAGCCCTGAGATCATGACCTGAGCTGAAGCCAAGAGTCAGATGCTTAACTGAGCCACCCAGGTGCCCCTCTGATCTCTCCTTTAATGTGGTTGATCAAAATTTTACTATTGGTAACTTAAGAAACTTTCATTTCAGACTCATCACTATTTTAGTTGTGTTGTCAAGTTTGGGGAAATCATAACTAAGTTTCTTTCAAGTCTCAGCTTCATTAGCTTCGCGGTAAACTCGCTTGGTGGATTTTTACCCACTTTTGTGAAGGAGAATCCTGGTAGATGAGGCTGGGAACCAGACTGGACCCTGACTGTGAGGGCCCTGCACTGTCTCTTTTAGGAGCCCTCCTGTCCTTTCTAGCTCAGGTATTTCAAGAGAGAAAACCCAGTGAGATTCTGGAAACTGGGCATCAGAGGCAAGAGCTTGAGATCCACTTGAGTCCTCGCTGACTACTTCTGAGCAACTTCCTTCTCCATTCTTGGCCACATTTTCCCTGGTCTGTGTCACGAGGTGAGCACGTCCCGATTTCCCTGTGTGTCTCCAGCGCTGTCGGAACAAAAACGGAACAAGACGCAGGATGCTTCTCCGGAGACGGGGATCTCTCTTGGGATTCCCACTTCCTCAGGGCGGCGGCGAGCAGAACGCGGATCCTTCCTCTCTGTGCCTCGTGTTTCCGGCCGGAGCATTTTCGCAGCGGGCCTGAACGGCGCGCAGGCGTCCCAGGGTCTCCCCTGGGAAGTCCGGGCTCTTCTTCACGCCCTTCTTCCAGACGCTCTCCCAGAGGCCGCCACTTCCGCCCGGCCGGACCGGAGAGGGGGCCCCGGCTCGTCTCCAACGCGCGCTGGAGGCCGACGTCCGGGATTGAGTGACTTGGAGGAAGTGGGTACCGGGAGAGCGGCCGGCAGGGCCAACCATAGAGAGAGCGGGGACGCGTAGAGCAGCCAGGGTGGGAGGGAAACGAGGGGAAGCGTGCGCGTGTGCAGACGGGCGAGAGGGAACACCATGGCGAGGCCGGCGGAGGCTGGAAGGGCCATGGAGGCGGAGAGATCGCCTTCCCAAGGCCGGAACTGGAGCTGTAACCACCAATACCCTGGCTTAAGGGATTTGGGCGGGAGGGGGGTATGGAGGAGGGTCACTGTCAGTGTGCGCTTGAGCAGTGCAGTCCTCTAAGCCTCAGTTTCCGGCCCTGTAAAATGGGAATGATTATGCGTCACCTAGCAAGGCGATTAAATAGACCCAGGTATGAAAGCGTCAAGCTTAGTAATGTCTTTGCACGGACACTGTGGAACTCGCAGGGGCTTATGCTAATGACGAGTTACTCTCTGCAGCTCTGGAGTTCTTGAGGACATTAAAATCAGCCTGAGTGGCCCAGTCCGACTCTTGGTTTTCGCTCAGGTCATGACCTCATGGTGCCTAAGATTGGGCTCTGCACTGACAGCGCGGAGCCTGCCTGGAATTCATATTCCCTGACTCTGTCTCTCTCTCTCTCCTCCCCCTGCCTCCAATAAGTAAATGAACGTAAAAAAAGAAAAGAGTCTCTAAAATCAGCCAATGGGGCCTGAAAAATGAGAATTTAGGGCTCCTCCTGTGATCGCTCTTGAAATCTCTCCATTTGCACCACCCCTTCCCCTAGCTCAGACCTCATGCTTTCTCAGGTTTGGATTTCCGCACCAGCTCCTCCCTGGCCTCTCGGCTTCCACTAGCCTGCCGACAGGGCCAGGCAGAGCTTTCTGAAACTCAGATCTGATCCAGTTCAGCGCAAACCCCTTGCGTGGTTCTCTCTTGGCTCAAGACACAAATCCCAGCTCCTTGGTGTGACATTTAAAGCCCTTTTCTGAAGTGTCGTGCCCAGCAAGTCCTCCAGCCCCCACCTGTTACTATTGTGTGCCCTGGCCAAGCACGGCATTTCATGCCGGCTGCCAACGCCCCCTCCTCCCCTCCAAAATCTCACTTTCTTCCCTCCAGGTGCTAGGTCTGGGTCTGTGACTGCAACTCAGGGTGACCTTTCCAGTAGAGTCTGGCAGGTTTTTTCCCAACGACTTATTTCCTCCAGAAAGCACCCTCTGACTCCTGCCTACCGGGCCGAGTGACAGCACCGTCTCCACCCCAGCTTCTCTCTTGCTGACCTCAGGACACTAGTTTCAGAGCAGTCCTAAAGTCCTCACAATGCTAGTGCCTAACTCACGACCCTCCTGACATGGGTAAGTTCCGCAGACTAGTACCTGTGGGTATCTCCCCCCAGTATTGTCCCTGACGGAGTACATTATGCTCAGGGTCGTTCTCTAGGCTTGTCCAGTCCTGGCTGAATAATATCCCTTGGAAAGGATATACTCCATAGGATTTATCCACTTCTCAAACGTTGATGGACATTAGTTTTTATTGTCTGCATTTTTGCTATTATGAAGAATGCTGTTCTGAATATTTATGCCTAAGGTTTTGTGTGAACACGTTTTCAGTTTTTTGTTTGCTTTTAAAGATTTTATTTTATTTTCTCTCTCAAAATAAATAAATAAGCAGTAAAAAAAAATTCATTTTTAAGTAATCTCCACACTCAGTGTGGGGCTTGCCCTCAACAACACCGAGACCAAGAGTTGAATGCTCTGCTGACATAGCCAGTCAGGTGCCCCCGCCCTCGCCGTGTTTTCAGTTTTGTTGAGGATTTATCTGCAAATGGAATCTCTGGCTCATCTGATAACTTTTACCTTTAACTTTTTTTTAATGTTTTATTTATTTTTGATACAGAGAGAGACAGAGCATGAGAGGGGGAGGGGCAGAGAGAGAAGGAGACACAGAACCGGAAGCAGGCTCTAGGCTCTGAGCTAGCTGTCAGCACAGAGCCTGACACGGGGCTCGAACCCACGAACGTGAGATCTGACCTGAGCCGAAGCCGGAGGCTTAACCGACTGAGCCACCCAGGCGCCCCTACCTTTAACTTTTGGATGAAGGACGCCACTTCCGGTTGCCACCAGCAGTGTCTGAAGGTTCCAGCTTCCCCACATACTCATCAAGCCCGGGGCTCTTCGGGCTTACCAGTCACTTTGTCCTTAAGTCCTGCAGCACCTTCCACTTGGACTTGAACTACGCATGACCTCTGAGAGCACCCACCTCATCCCTCCAGCTTCTTTCCTTGTCCTTTGTATCACACCTACCTGCCAGATTCTGGGTGACTGCATTAAGTGGGGACACATTCAGAGGCTGTTGGAGACTCAGGTGCTAACATGTGTGTGTCACTCTGCTGTCCCCATAGACTGAATGTTTGTGTCGTCCTGTCCCCTAATTAACATACTGAGACCTAATCCCCAGTGTGGCGGTAGTAGGAGATGGGGTCTTTGCAAACTGCTTAGGTCACGGGGGTGGCAGCGTCATGAGTGGGTTAGTGCTCTCAGCACAGAGAGCCCAGGGAGCGGCCCCGCCCCTTCCATGGGAGGAGGTGCTGTCTGTGAATCTGGACCGGGTCTCTCAGCGGGCACCGGATCTGCTGGCATCGTGACCACAGCCCTTGACCACCAGAACTGTGAGAAGTCCCCCTCTCCCACCGGGTGTCTGGGATGCTATGGTGGCAACCCGATGGACTAGGAACGCTGTGTCACCGAGAAAGTTCAGCTTTTCCAGACTCTGGTTTCTTCAGCCCCCCAGGCCTCCTTCCTGGGCATCGAGAGAGAGCCTCAACTTGAAAATGGGCCAAATATTTCAAAAGACATTTGAGAGTAGAAGCTATTGAAGTGACCAGTAAACGCCGGCAGAAGTGCTCGGCGTCATTAGGCATCGGGGAGGTATGAAATGTGACACGTTTCCACCCGCTAGGCTGAGATTAAAAGGACTTTCAGTATCAAGTGTTGGGGAGGGCATGAAGCAGACGGAGCCGGTAGGCTGCTGACAGGAATGTGATTGCTGCAGCCACTTAGAAGACTATTAATACCTACTGACATTATGCACACTTACTCCAGGTCCCAGCACTCTTGATCCCAGATACACACCCAGAAGAGATGAGGCCTTATATCCACCAATGACGTGTATCGCAGTGGGAATATTCTTAGTAGCTGTATTCATAATAGACTGAAACAAATGTCCATTGACAGTTAAAGAGGAAAAAAAGAGGGGCGCCTGTGCGGCTCAGCCAGTTGAGCGTCCAGCGTCGGCTCAGGTCATGATCTCGCGGTTTTTGAGTTTGAGCCCCGCATCAGGGTCTCTGCTGACAGCCAGAGCCTGGAGCTGATTCAGACTCTGTGTCTCCCTCTCTCTCTCTCTGTCTCTCCCTCACTTGCACTCTGTCTTTCTCTCAAAAATAAATAAATATTTAAAAAAGAAAAAACAAGGAAATTGTGGGATAGCCATACAGCAGAACTTACACAACAATGGAGGGAAAAACTACTGAAAACAACAACAGTGTGGCTGAGATAATGTTGAGTGAAAGAATTGGACACAAAAGGTACTTCCAGTATGATTACATTTATATGAAGTTTAAATTATAGAGTGCCGGGAGCCGCATCAGACTTGCCGGATGACACAGTCACAGCAAGGAAATGGACATTTGCACGGCTCCTGCCATGAAGCGAAACCGGGATCTCCCTCTACTATTGGCTCATATCGGGAACGGAACCGCTGTTATTGATTAGGCCTCACGATGTTCCGAATCAGACCGATGTTCCCCACACAGATACCTCCTGGGGAGGAGCTTATTCCCACGTCTACAAGAAGAATTTAGACAAAGCACCGCAGATGTTTGCCAAAAGGCTCTTCTATTGAGCCCCACAAACCCAAGACATAGATAAAGGAGGTTAAAAAACACAAGAGTTACTATTCACTCTGGCCTGGAGAAAAAGAGCCTAGCTTAGAGATAAGAAGCAAACAAGAGCCAGACATAAGTTACTGCACACACCTTTGCTAATTGGTGCCACAAATACCTTCCCTTACACTGATAGCCGATATGGGGATGGGTAAAAACAGTTAAAACTTAAACTCACACACAAAGGCCGGCACATCTAGGGCCCCTATGGTGCTTGCTTACACCTTCAACATCAAATATCAAGGTTTACTTCCTAATCAGCGCAAATACATTCTTCCTTTTGTGAGCCAGACAGAATGACTCCTAGCCTAGTCTGTGCCTGAATCTTAGCGTTATTGATATAAACAAATTTATTTGCTACCCTATCTTCTTAGTTGTAAGATTCACTACCAGTTTAAACAAATGTGGATGCTATCTGCTTTTCACTGAGAATATCTTCTTATCCTATTTGTAAAAATTAACTACCTCGCTAAAATTAGAGTAATCCTGCAAAAATGCTTCTGCAAAACCTGTTTCTGTACACTTCTTAAAACATTTTAGCACTGAGAATTATTTGTAGTAAAAATTCCACTTTTTCGATGTCATGTTAACACTTGATCTGTAAATAAAGACACAAAGACCGACAGGGCAAGATGCCTGCCAGGTGATCAGAAAGGGAGCCCAGGCGCTCAGTCTCTTTCGCCAACACCGTCCATCCTTTCAGGGAGCCTTGGACCTGCTGGAGCCAGACTCCAGTAATAGAGCATGTGTGACCAGAGGAGGGGCAGAAGGAGACAGAATCTTTAAAAAAAATTTTTTTTCTCAATGTTTATTTTTGAGAGCAAGACAGAGTGCGAGCAAGGGAGGGCAGAAAGAGAGGGAGGAGACTCCAGGCTCTGAGGTGTCAGCACAGAGTTGGATGTGGGGCTCGAACTCACAACAAAAAATGAATGGTGGCCTCTATGTGACAAATGGGGAAACGGAGTCACCAAATGGCCAATGCTGTCACACAATGTTTCTCAGAATCTCCCAGAGAGACCTAGGATCTGACTGTAGACTCAGTTGGGATCCTATCATTTCTAAACTACTTCATTAAAATCTGAAGTTTGCCACAAAATCCTGATGGAATGCTTAATCCTTCAAGACACTAGCATTGAGTCTAGGTCCTGCCGTCTGGGTTTTCCTTGCCAACACCTGCGGCTGGCATGTAGTTGGCCACGATCCACCCCTCTGCGTCACAGTCCAGGAACCCTTTTTTGGAGGAAGCTCTCTCATTTACAGCCTCAACTTTTTTTTCTAGTTTCACCCCCTTGTACCTCTCGGGGGTCACAGAACAATTTCCCTAACACCAACATGATGGGATGAGAAATTGTATGGACTCCCAACTTTGAGTCACCATCCCGGTTCTATCATCCACTTGCTGTGCTACCAACATGTTACTTAACCTGTCTGGGCTTCAGTTTTCTCTGGAAAACGGTAGGGCTGAATTTGAGACACTACAGGACTTTCTCCTTCGAAATTCCAGTCTCGCCTACATAAGATTCGTTAGTGATGCTTTCAGCGTCCTTGTCCTGATTGTTGTCCATAACTGCTCCCACGTGCTTGGAGTGGGGAGGGTTGGCGACTGGTTCAATATTTTGGTCTTTGTCGCCCCCACGAGGCCCAAGAGAGCTCCTTGCTGCAGCAGGTGTCCGATAAGAATAAGATTCGTCGCCTCTAAAGGGAACGAAGGGACGGACTTCTTGGGCTGGTTTGCTTACTCTTTTATCCCCAGAAGTTGGTGTGAAGGAGACACCTGACAAGTATTTACTGAGCAAATGAACAACAAAAGCTGTTGGAACCTTTCCTTAGAGGGGGTGTGTTTCCCGCCGACCGGTTCTCACGAGAACACCTCCCCCCTTCAGGTCTGAGTTGATGGCTCTTTGACGGCTCCTAGAAGACCCAGTCCGGCTGCACCCCGAGAACCTGGGAGCATCCCCCGCTTCCCCGGAACAGGGGCCCCGAAGCATAAGGACATTGGTAGGAATCGGTTGATGGATGCAAGAGGCCCGAGTGAGTCCTGGCAGTACAGAGAAGTGGTGCAGTTAGACAGCCAAGCGTTTGGCACGTAGAGGGCCACGGAAACCGCCCCCCCCCCGACCCCTCGTCGAGATGGGGGATCTAAGGACCAGAGGGTGAAGGGTGACTTGGGTAAGCCAAGATTGGGGGGGATGCAGGGAAGGTCTTGGTCACCACACTCCTTAGCTTAATTCTCTGTGCCTTCCCTTAATGCAGTTTTTTCTCCGTTAACTGCTCTGGATTTAGTGATGCCCATGGCTTTGCTTTCATCCGCTGAAGCTTCTATCCTCAATCAGTACCCGACCCCTGAGTTTGCCCGTCCCCCTCCCCCTCTCCCTCCACGCCCTCCTCCGCTCTCTCTGGGCCTTCAGGCTCATTTCCTGCCCTGAATCAAGGCCAGTACCTGTTTAGTGACCAGAGGACATGCCATATACCTACATATACACAGCAGGAGTGGAGAGAGCCTGACGACAGCCTGGAAGGGAGCTGACTCCCACCTAGTTTACAGCTATTCTTAGTGCCTGCAGGTTTTCAAGAATGTTCTCTGGCTCCAGCCTCATGGCCTTATTGTATTTTCAAATTTTTAATTTAAATTCTAGTTAAGTTAATATAGAGTGCAATCTTGGTTTCAGGAGTAGAATTTAGTGATTCATCACTTACATATAACACCCAATGCTCATCACAAGTGCCCTCCTTAGTGCCCCTCGCCTATTTAGTCCATCCCTCCCCCCATCAACACTCTGTTCTCTATTGTTAAGTCTCTTATGGTTTGTTTCCCTTTCTCTTCTTGCCGCTCCTCTCATATGTTCATCTGTTTTATTTCTTAAATTCCACATATGAGTGAAATCATGGTATTTGTCTTTCTCTGACTTATTTCACTTAGCATAATACGCCCTAGCTCCATCCATGTCATTGCAAATGACAAGTTTTCAGTCTTTTTTTTTTTGTCTTTAATGTTTATTTATTTTAAGAGAGAGAGAGAGAGAGAGAGAGAGAGAGAGCGAGCGCGAGCCTGAGTGGGAGAGGGGCAAGGAGAGGGAGAGAGAATCCCAAGCGGGCTCTGGGCTTATAATGCAGAGCCCAATGCACGGCCAGATCTCATGAACCATGATATCATGACTTGACCTGAAATCAAGAATTGGATGCTTAGCCAACTGAACCACCCAGGTGCCCCTCACTTTTTTGATGACTGAGTAATATTCCATTACACACACACACACACACACACACACACACACACACACCCCAAACCTTTTCTCTTCCTTCATCAGTGGATATACAGACTCTTTCCATAGTTTGGCTATTGTTGATAATGCTGCTGTAAACATTGGGGTGCACGTGACCCTTCACATCTGTAGTTTTGTGTTCTTTGGGTAAATACCTAGTGCAATTGCTGGGTTATAGGGTAGCTCTATTTTTTAATTTCTTGAGGAACTTCTAGACTGGGTTTCAGAGTGACTGCACCAATTTGCATTCCCACCAATAGTCTAAGAGGACTCCCCTTTCTCCACATCCTTGCCAACACCTGTTGTTTCCTGAGTTGTTAATTTTAGCCATTCTGACCATGAGGTGTGAGGTGGTATCTCAGTGTGGTTTTGATTTGTATTTCCCTGATGATGAGTGATGTTGAGAATCTTTTCATGTGTCTGTTAGCTATCTGGATGTCTTCTTTGGAAAAGTGCCTGTTCATGTCTTCTGCCCATTTCTTCATCAGATGATTTGATTTTGGGGTGTTGAGTTTGATGAGTTCTTTATATAGAATTTGGATACTGACCCTTTACCAGGTATGTCATTTGCAACTATCTTCTCCCATTCTATAGGCTGCCTTTTAGTTTTGATGATTGCTTCCTAAAATTGATGTCTTTAACGAGCAATGACTGGGAACCTTTCCCAGCTCTCCCGTGTCCAGGTTGAGAGATGTCAGCTGCAGAGCTTGGCTCTGGCGTCTCTAATAGACAAGGCAGCACCCCTTTCTGGGGTATTCTATCCCAAACTGAATGATCTCCAACCTTGAGGTGTGCTGGAGGTCTACGGTGGCAGGGAAAGCAGGAGAAAGTGATGAAAAAGATGCTTTCACCTCCTAAGGTGATGAATGATCTTTTTCCCTCCTAAGCCTCACCCAAGATGCAGGGACCCTGGAGGGATTTATGAACGGGGAGTTCACTCTCTAGCTTCAATAATCCCTCGGTAAATCAGGAATGAACTCTCTACCCCCTGTCTACAACCAGATGGTGATGATTTGCCATTTCTGCTAAGACATCTATTTTATTCCTTTTTGTTTCTTCCTTTCAGTTTTAAAACTGGCAAAGTCCTAGGACCCATCCCAAACCGGAGCAGGTCGGTCACCTATTCTGTCCTTACATGTGCCCCCACACTCAGGCAGTCACTCACTTATTGACCGCAGCGAGGTGCTCTCCACGTGTCCTACTGTCCTACGGTGGCTGTAGGAAGCAGCTCAGGGTGATGCAAAGGGAAATGGGCCAAGTCCCCCCGGGGTTCTGGTGTACTCACAAACCTGTAAGGGCGCGCTCCACCCCATCAGCACGTGTGTCACACTTGGAATTCTGGCCGTAAGTGTGTGGCTGCTGTGGAAAGGCCTTCACGAGCTCCAGCAACCTCTGCCAGCACTGGCTCACCAGCTGCGGCGGGGCTGCGGGCCCCTCTGCCCCCCCTGACCGTCCTGGGAGGTGGCCCAGCAGATCCGGGGGTATTCCTCAGGGAAGGGCTTCCCGGCGGGCTGTGCAGCGCGAGACCCAGGGTTCAGGTGTGCTCCAGACCTGGGTATCGTTTGCCGCCAGCGCTGCAGCCTAGGGAGAGGCTGGCATCACCCTCGCCGGCCCTGACAGCCGTGTGACCCAGGGCCAGTGACGACCTCTCCCTGGCTTGGCTTTCACCACCCGCGCAGGGGGAATACTGACTACTTTCTTGCCGAAGGAAGTGTTAACGTCTCAAGGCCTGGGTCTCCTCGGCCGCCGCAGGGCTGCAATAATTCTGGTCCTCTGTCTCGGCCGTGCCGCAACGGAGACGGGACCCGCCAGTTCGCAGACCCAGCTTCCCGCGGCGCCGCCGGAACCGTCGTTTGGGGAGACCATTTCCGGTCGGGCGGATTTCCGGGGTGCCATCCGGCCACACGGCGGCGGGAGCGGGCTCGGGGCTGCCGGCGCGTCCCCACTGCGCGGCGGGCAGCCTGGGGCGGCCC
>NC_043715.1:56751624-56757215 GCF_006229205.1 Suricata suricatta
CCCGAGTCGGTGAGTTGCGGGAGCAGAACTCCCCGTAAGCCGCCCGCCCTGCCCCAGGCTCGGCGCCCGGAGGTCCGGCCGCGGTGCGCCCTGCGCGAGCGCAAGGGGGACCCCTCTACCCCCCAAGCCGGAGCCCAGGCCCCGCCAGGGTGATCCGGATCTTCCAGAGCTGCGGGCCCCCGAGGAGCCACCGCACGTCCCACGCGGAGCCCGCGCCGTCAAGCGCCGCAGCGGGGCCTCCTCTGTCGTGCACCTGCCCCGGCGGGGGCGCGCCCGCGCGCCCGGCTCTGTCCGCGGGTGTGAAGGGTGCCCCGCAGCTGGCCCCGTGCGTCCAGGACAGCGAGGCCGGAAGGAACTTCCTGGACGGTGGAGAGCCCACGGAGGCTCTATAGCGTCTCTTGTTTTTGGTACAGATGGTAGAGGCCCGAGTCTTACTTGCTGTGTGACCTGAGCCTCAGTTTGCAAATCCCTGAATACGGAATGGCTTGTCCCCAGGCAACTCTGGTCAGGGGTGAGGGACGGGAGCCGCTAGTTGGATCCTGGACCCTGCCACAACCCCTCTTTGTCGCCTGGGATGGACCCCTGTCCTGCTCTGGAACTCAGTTTCCCAGTCTGTAAATGGGATGGAAGTCTTACGGGCGAGCTACACGTGTGAGGTACAGTTCCAAGGCAGCACGTACTGCTCCAGTACTTATTTTCGACAACTCGCGGGGCTTGCTGAGACCGGCTCAAGTCAGTGTGAATTTTGAGTCTTAAGTTGTTGGGGTCGGGCTGGAACCCAAATGATGTAGGAATGTTTCCTTTGTGGCTGCGAGTTCTTGGCCAGAGAGCTTTCTTAGGCACACCTCCCTCTGCTTGGGGGGGGGGGGGGTTGGAGGCGTCCTGGAACTCCTCTTGCAGCCACTTCCCGAACGTTGGTGACACCAAGGTAGGATGGCTGGGCCAGGGCTTGGAGCAGTGAGTGGGGGCAGGAGATGGGGCATTGTTAGGATCCTGCCCAGTGGAGCAGCGAGAGTTTGACCATCTTGGGGTGTGGGACGGAGTGGGCCTTGGAGAATGAGAAGCCCTGTGAGGGAGGGTCTGGGAGACCTGGGACGGGGTGCAGAGAGGAGGGCGGGAAAGCCCGAGGACCCAAATGGACCCAGAGGCATAGGCTTGGCAATCACTTTACTCCCCCAAGGGGAGAAGGGCTTGTTGCATGGGGACCCGAGCTACTGGGGAATGGACGGCAGACCTTGAGAAGAGGGTAGCAGGGACACTTCGGGGAGTGAGGACACTGGGCACCGGTGTGAGTGTTCTCTGTCGCTTGGGCTGGAGGTCCGACGCAAGCCTCTTGCCCTTCCTGAGGCTCAGTGGAGTGCTTGCCTCACCAGATTACTAAGGGGATTAGCAGGGCCCCATCTATGCTGTGAACGGAAGTTTGGGGGACATGAGTCATCGGTTGCAGATGAAGCGGGAGAGATTGCTAAGGGCTAAGGTGCTTATTTGATAGCCGAAGGGGGTGGAAATGCCAGACAGCCGGCCTGAGCAGAGGCACAGTGTTCCAGAATGTGAAGCGTGGACCAAGCAAGAATGGTTCGGTGTAGCTGACTGGTCAGGGTGGCTGGGGCAGAAGGGGAGAGGCCTGGGATGCCCGGCAGAGCCGGGAGGGTCCTAAGCAGCCGCGGTTTAAGCAGGCTCCTGGAGCTGGTGAGCAGAGCACATAGGAGGGCAGGACACACAAGATTCTGGAAGACCGAGGAGCTGCCAGCAGAGGGATGGGGAGGAGTCCTAGGCCGAGGAAAACACATGAGCCTTTGCACCTGGAGCCATGCAAGTTCACGGTCTGGTCGGGGGCTGCGAGGTGCTGTGTGCGGTTGGAGCTCAGGAGGGTGAGGTTAGGTGCCTCAGATTCCAGGGTGAGGGATGTGGGGGCTTGGTCCTGAGGGTAATGGGGGCCACGAAAAGGTTATGACGTACAAGGTACAGAGGTCACATTTGACACAGCTGTGAGAAGGGTCTCTGGCAGATCAGCCTGGAAGAACTGGAGGCCAGGGCACCGGGAAGAAGGCTGGTACAGGGCCCAGGTGAGAGAGGAAGGGGCCAGAGCTGGGGCTGGGAGAGGTCTCGGAGGGCGGGACACAACGTGCTGCTGTCTGGCTCTAGGGAGTTGAGGAAGCAGGTGGAAATGTGGGAACGTGGGGCTTCACCATGACCGTGTCCCAGGAAAGACACAGGCTGCTGCCTTTTTTGGGGGGTGCGGATGGGGGGAGATCATGCTTCACTTTTGGCTGGCGTGATTAAAATCATTTGAATGGAGCCCCTCCCCCTCCTGAGACCTTTGCTAGCTTCTGAGCATAGAATGTGGACCAGGACAGAACTGCGGCTTTGTGGAGAGTGGGAGAGGCAGACAGGAAACAGTAACCCAGTAAACAGGACCGCCGTGGACTGCTGTACAGGATGTGAAAGGAACAGACCGCTGAGGCGGCGCAGGGCGTCCTGCTTGGTCTCAGACAAAGCAAGCTTCCGTGATGAAATAACTGGGCGGAGACCAGGATGGCCAGAAAGGATCCATCCTCGTGAGGGGCCAAGAGTCATCTTCTAGAGTGAGGGGGCAGCAAACAAGAGGCCTGGAGTGGGAGAGGTTGGGGGCTGCACTGTGCTTGATGGGTTTCCCGTTTTATTCCGAGTGCAGTGAGGGGAGTTTTAAGTCAGGGAGTGACATGATGCCGTGGGTTTAAAAAAGATACACTGCAGTATTGCCATAAAAAGGCCCTGGAGGAGGCAGAGGGTGGGTGGGGGCTGCCACTGTAAGCAGGGGGCAAACCGGTTTGCAGCGGGTGGCGGAGGTGGGTTGCGGGGGAGGTGTGAGCTGTTTGCAGACGGTGGTCACGGGCTCTGACTCCGGTCAGGCCGAGGCAGGAACTGCCCTGAGGACAGTATGACCCCAGGCCAATCACATGATCTCGCCCAGCTTGGGTCACCCTGTCTGTGAAAGGTGTCTTCACGACCCCTACTCGTAGGTCTGCTCTGAGGCTTCAGTACCCTTAGCAAAGGCCGGCACCATAGTCCGGGCTCAGTAAATGTTGGTCATTGCCATTTCCAGGGCTGGACGTGGGCTGGGGTGGTGCGGCTGTGACGGATTCAGGTAGTGCTATGGGTCTAAATCTCAAGAAAGGGATCTGGGCAGGAGACTCATTGGGTAGTTGTCTGTGTAGACCAGAATCAGTGTTGCCCCAGGGGACATTCGGCACGTCTGCCCTCACGAGAGGGGACGGGGATGAGGGAGGGCAGGGATGCTGCTCAGTGGCCTCCAGTGGGGAGACAGCCCGACACCAAAGGATGATCCGGCCCCCAGATGTCAGTGGTGCTGACATTAAGAAACCTTGTGTGGATCGACGGTGCAGGTGCCCTTTACATCCGGCGTGCCCTCAGGTCACGGGTCTCTGCTCCTGCTGCCCAGCTCCTCTGAAATCACAGGAGGAAGGGTCTCCAGGACCATGTTGTCCCGTAGAAACAACGGGAGCCACACTAAAAAAGTGAAAAGGAAGAGGTGAGATCAATTTTAATAACACACCTTACTTAAACCAGTATGCCCAAGTGTAATCAGTATAAAAGTCCTTTGTGCCAGAGTTGGTCCTCTTTTCTTTTTGAACCAGGTCTTCAGAATCTGTTGGGTGTCTTGCGTTTATTTTCAGCACACCTCAGTTCAGACAGGGCACTTGGCAGGCGTCTGTGGCGGGTGGCTGCTGTTTTGGACAGCACAATTCTAGAGGTGTTATCCCCAGATTTCAATGTCATCCCCAAAAACCAGAGACCGCCAGGGAGACTGAGTCACACATGCAAAAGCAAAGGGCTTTATTACGGGCTTAGGCTCGCAGACATTATCAGTGCCGTGGGTCCGTGCCGGGAGCCCGAACACAGGTACAGTGATCCAATCATTGTCACATAACAGCATTGGCAGTGACTTTAACCACACACATTGTCCAGAGTGTTCGTTACTCTTGGCGGGACCCAATCACGACATTTAGAGTATTAACCAATTACAGAGTGGACCCAGGACCCAGGACCCTCACGTAGGGTGTCACTAGCCTTAAGCAATAAGTGATTATCTATAGCTTCTACCTCTAGGCCTGCCCTTAGGAATGTTAAGCATTTTAGCTGGCCGCTTCTGATTGGGTGTTACTAGGGTGGTCCCTGGTTGAGCAATCTGTGCCCTTTTATTGTCTAATGATTCTGAGAAACTGACCCTTAGGCCTCCAAGGTCAGAGGGAAACCTGAAGCCTGTCATGGAGTCAGTTTGATTCAGACCTGCGTCCTTACAGAAGATCTTTAATTTTAGCCTAATATCACATATGTTGGGTCGCTCTGGGGTTTCTGGAAGGTTTTCTAAAGACTACTTGCTCAGTTCCACCTTATTGCCACATCTAGACATTCCCCCCCACCCCCCTAAGTGTGCCTGGGATTCTGAGTGTGTGTGTGCATTTTCTGGCTTAAATGTTGCGCTTCGGTAAAACACTGAAATAGCATGTGGTCCAAACCGAATACATGTGTGAGTCCTTTCTGGCCCTCTGGTCTCCAGTTTGCAACTGGTTGAGGGTGGCATAGGCACTGCCCCATACTGGGCAGCCACTAGCCACCTGTGGCTATTTAGATTTAAATTAAGAGAAGTAGCATTTAAAGTTCAGGTCCTCAGCCACAGTGGCCACACTTCAAGAACACAGTGGCCCCACTGGGCTAGTGGCTGCCCCTTTGGGCAGCGCTAAGGTCATGGAACATTTCCATCATCACATCATTGCAGGACATTCTTTTTGATAGCTCTTTAGGACGCTGCTCTGCCCGCTTCCCGCCTCCCCTGGGTCCTGGGACTGGGCTCAGAAATAACACCCTTTCTCTCCGCTGCGTGCTCCCTAACCCCTGCCCCCCCTCCCCCTCCTTGTTAGCCCTTGCGGCCCCTCTCTCCAGCCGCACCGATTCCCTCCTCTTTTGATTCCCTCCTCTTTTGACCGTTCCTGACTTGGCTGCAGGACGAGCTGCAAGCGCCCCACGTGCAGCTGCCGTGCCACGATGCTCCGGATGCCGGCCCGTGCTGTCCAGCTCCTCTCAGTGGCGGCATGTGCATGCACCAGGGGACTGCCACCGGCCTCGGTTTCTCTCTGGGCTTTTCCCACGTGCCATTAGTCCTCAACTTCCCCATCAGCCCACCGTGAAGAGCCACCCTTCTCCAAACCCACGTTCAGCAACTTCTGACCTTCTGTGGGCCTCGGTTTCCCCATCTGCCCAATGGGTAGTGTGCCAGCTCCCCATCTCTATCACTGGCTATGTCTGGCCGCCTGTGGGCCTCAGTTTCCCCCATTTGCTGGGCGGGAAAGTAGTGGCTTGTGCCACATCAGAGCCAGTGGCTGGCCCCTGGTCCTCGGTATCCCCGTTTGCCGGATGGAGAGAACCCCTCTCCTCCTGCTCTCTGCAGCGCCAGGCAGGGGGCGCAGTCTGGACGGCCCAGTGACAACAGGACAGACCTAGGCACGCCCCTTCCTCGAGCGACGTCGGGCAAAGACCGCCTAGCCTGTTTATTAATCCATCACTGTAGCAGCGGCCGGACAGTTCGTGTC
>NC_043715.1:56757315-56759546 GCF_006229205.1 Suricata suricatta
CGGCACTCGCGAGGGGAAGCCCGGGCCGCCCGGGACCTCGGCCCGCTCCTCCGGTCCCGAGAGGCCGCTGCATCGGGTACGGGGGCCGGGACGGAGGGAGGAGCCTGGCCCTGGGACGGTGCTAGGCCGGACCGGGCTGGGGGAGGGGCGGGCGCGCCGGGGGTGGGGTGGGGGTGGGGCGCGGCCGGGAAGGAGCCCAGGGCGGGGGCGGGGACCGGTGGGACAGAGGGGCCCCGAGGGTGCGGTGACGAGGGGGAGGGAGGGCCTGGGCCCTGGGGCTGCAGAGGTGGCGAAACTGAGGTGCCAAATGCTCACGGAGAGGAGGGGGAAGGGGGGCTCCGGGGCCCGGGTCAGAGTAACGGGGAGCAGGAGGAGGCCCTGAGGAGTAAAGGCGGAACAAAAACCAGGATGGGGCGTGGGGGAAGGGGCCCCTGAGGGGGAGTTACACCGCAGCAGGGTTCAGGGTGCGTGGGGCGCACAGAAGGCAGGCGGTTGAGGCGTCCTAGGGATGTGTACACGAAGTGCAGACAATGGGTTAGGCGAGGGTGAGGGCGTCGAGACATGGAGGGGTTAAGTGCAGGGCTGTAGAGTAGCCCAGAGTGGAAATTGGGGAACTGGGTTAGTGGCGTTCTAGGCAGGAGAGGGAGCGAAGCGAGGCCTCGGGTGTGTCCAGAGGTGGGCAGGCCTTCCAGTGAACCTGGTGCCCCTACCTGGGCCTGGGAAGAAGAGGGAGGGCCCGTTACAAATAAGAGAGGCCGCGGAGGTGTGAAGACAGGAAGCCGACTTGGAGACCCACAGGCTGTGGGGGAATTGGGGGGAAGGAAAGGGGCGGGATGGAGACGGGTCTGAGAGGAAGCCGCAGGTGGAGAGAGGCAGGGGCTGTGCCCTGCCCAATTGGAGGTGTCCTGGAAGCGGCTTGATGGAACACGCGGTCTGGCCTAGAGTCGGTTTCTGTTTTGCAGGAGAGGTAGGTCAGTGGTGCAGAGGGCATGGCAAGCAGTGATAATGGGGACACTTTCCCCAGGAAGCGGCGATTTTAATTTCTCTCCCCTCCACTGCTCCCAGCTGACACCCCAGATGCTGCTGCTGCCGCCTCGGCCGCCCCACCCTCGGTCCTCCTCCCCAGAGGCCATGGACCCACCGCCCCCCAAGGCTCCCCCTTTCCCCAAGACGGAAGGCCCTTCCTCCACTCCATCCTCGGCTGCAGGGCCCCGACCCCCGCGGCTCGGCCGCCACCTGCTCATCGACGCCAACGGGGTCCCCTACACATACACGGTGCAGCTGGAGGAGGAGCCCCGGGGCCCGCCCCCGCGCGAGGCGGCGCCGGGAGAACCCGGCCCGCGGAAGGGCTACAGCTGCCCGGAGTGCGCCCGAGTCTTTGCCAGCCCTCTGCGGCTGCAGAGCCACCGTGTGTCGCACTCGGACCTCAAGCCCTTCACGTGCGGCGCCTGCGGCAAAGCCTTCAAGCGCTCCAGCCACCTGTCGCGGCACCGTGCCACGCACCGCGCGCGCGCAGGCCCACCGCACACCTGCCCGCTGTGCCCGCGCCGCTTCCAGGACGCCGCCGAGCTGGCGCAGCACGTGCGTCTGCACTGAGGTCCTGACCCGGCCCCCGGGGCCTCGAGAGCCACACAGTGTCGCTCCCACACACGATCCCTGCCTCTCTGAGGTTACTGCCTTACCCTGGGCCTCAGTTTCTCCATCTGTCCAAGGGGAGAAACACCATTCCTTCCTTACCTTCCTGTTTAGCTGTGTGATGTAGACCAAGTCGTTGCCCCTCCCTGGGCCTGGGAGCCAGTCTCGGAGCTGGGTTCCGGCCCGACCGTGCTGTGTGAGCCTCTGCAAGTGACGCGACCTCTCTGAGGCTTGGGCTTCCGCTCGAGGCGGTGAACGGTTGTCTGAGCGGAAGATTTGACAAAGAGCACGGCATGGTCTGGCTCATTTCTGTATCTCACCCTTCTCACCCACCACCCTCACCCCTTACTCAATAAACATTCCACACTCCAGTCCACTTTAGGGCTTTTCTTTGCGTGTGTGTGTGCAGGGGCGGGGGGTGGGCAGCGGGTGGGCGGGGGCGGCCCGGACCGTTAGCACCTGGGAACCTTCCTCTCGGCCTGTGTTTCTGGCCGGATCCGTTTACCGAATGCCCAGGCGCCCCGCCCCCACCTTCCTCCCCTGGACCCTCTTCTCTGGGCCCCGGTCCTCTCTCCTGTTACCGGTGCTACCAGCTC
>NC_043715.1:56759646-56783731 GCF_006229205.1 Suricata suricatta
GGAGAGAATCTGCGTGTAGCCGAGCTAGGAGGGGGGCTCGGGGGTGTCCCGGGAGGTTGTTGGACAGCGGGTCAGGGCCTGGCGGCCTTAAGGCTTGGGCGAATACAGAAGGGGTAGAAAAGACTCCTGGTGGGGTGATAGGATGGGCTAACACCCAGACCTGGGTCAGGAGCATAGAGAAGGCGAGAGAGACCTGCCGGTCTACCGGGGAGGGGGGTGGGGTGGGGGGAGGGGGGCGGGACTGGAGAAGCCCTGCGTGTGGCCCGAGTAGAAGGGCATCTAGCGATCGGAGGAGGGTACGATGAGGGAAGTTAGAGCGAGGACCTGCCTGTGCCTGTGTTTACAGTGGGTGATGGAACAGACGATAGGGGAGGCTTTCCCACGACAGAGACCCTAGAAGGTTCACAGAAGGTCGTAGAGTCCAGGGCAGAAGGAGTGGAGAAGAGACGGAGGAAGTTTGGGGGGGGGGGTGTGCAGAAGTTCTGGGCAGGGCACACAGAAGGTAAAGGACGGAGCTGGTGTCCCTGAGCTCTCCTCCTCTATGTTCTCTCACCCTCTCTCCCGTCCCCCAGGCTTCAGCCACCCCTCCGGATGCTGGTGTTGCCGTCGCCCCCCTGCCCGAAGCCCCTGGCGCTTCCGTCCGCAGAGGCCATGGAGGCCCCTCCTTCTCGGACAGGCAGGTCCCCAGAGCCCGGACCTTCCTCCTCCACGGGACCTCCCCAGCCTTCCTCCCCTCCGAGGCCCAACCACTACCTGCTTATTGACACCCAGGGCATCCCGTACACCGTGCTGGTGGACCAGGAGTCTGAGAGCGAGCCCGGGGCAGATGGGGCTTCAGCTCAGAAAAAGTGCTACAGCTGCCCCGTGTGCTCCCGGGTCTTCGAGTACATGTCATACCTGCAGCGACACAGCATCACCCACTCAGAGGTGAAGCCCTTTGAGTGCGACACCTGCGGGAAAGCATTCAAGCGGGCCAGCCACCTGGCCCGGCACCACTCCATTCACCGGGCGGGAGGTGGGCGACCCCATGGCTGCCCGCTCTGCCCTCGCCGCTTCCGCGAGGCCGGTGAGCTGGCCCAGCACAGCCGGGTCCACTCGGGGGAGCGCCCGTTTCAGTGCCCACACTGCCCGCGCCGGTTTATGGAGCAGAGCACCCTGCAGAAGCACACTCGGTGGAAGCACCCATGAGCCGGGCTGCCGGGCGCCCCAGTGCCATGGGGTTCTGGGGAGAGCCCGGACTCTTGTCACCCTCAGACAGCTGGCCAGTGCCGAAGGCTGGGTTGCAGCCCTGGACATAGACACCGACACACCTCCTGCAAAGGCCAAGCCCTGCCTGAAGGAGGAGCCCCTGAGTAGCCTTCAGGTCCTTCCTGTTTCTCGGAGATCCAGATGGAAAGACCTTTCAGAGCGTGGAGCCCTCCAGCGTCAGGCCGAGCCCTGACCAGGTGCGGGAGAGGCTGCGGTGTGTGGAAATCCTCCAGCCTGAACCTCGGGGTTGGAAGCCATCAGGTATCTGCACCAGCTTCCTGACGCCCCCGTGTTGATGCCGGGGGAAGGGGCCCCAGACCTGCCTCCCACCCCCCAGCCAGGCCCCGAGACTGGACACCCAGTAAACACCTTTCCTGTTTTGAGCACCTGAGCTTTGTTTTTGGGGACAGCGGCTTGGCCGTGTCAAGTGCCTGGCCTGCCTCTTTTTGTGCAGAAGAACAAATCGGCCATCTCTAGTCTCCGGAGAGGGAAAGCCTCGCACCGTCTGACCTCAAATAACACTACCTGCGCCCCGGGTCTTGAGAATCGCCTGTGGCCGGGTGCGGGGCTGAGCGCTTGCTTCCGCACAGTGCTGGCTTGCCTGGCCGGGGATGGGAAGGGCGGCCTCCTGCACTAGATCAGTCCTAGCTTGGCCCCTCACAGTGTGTGTCATCTGGGCAGAGGATTGTGATTTTTTTTCCTTCAAGCTAGGATTTCTTGTAAGAAACACATTTTATATGGTAACCCAGTAAAGAGTTACACAAAATAGATGTGCAACAAAAGTTTAACAGTACTTAACTCTCTGCCACGTGCAGTTCACTTGTTTTTTTTTCCTTCTTCTTCGTCTTCTTCTTCTTGCTAATTCTGTTCAGCTATATTGAATTCCTTGTTCATGAACCTGTAGTTTTCGAAGCACACATCTAGGGCAGGTACCTCCCCCTGGACGTTTTAACCCAGGCTGCAGTTTATCTGTGATGCGAAGCAGGTAGGAGAGGAGCATGGCTACAGTTTTCTAAATGGTGCAGACATTTAAATTCTCCTTCTGCAAGGTTAAAGCCCCGCTCTCAAAGAGCTGGCAAAAATTCCAGTAGCAAAAAAAAAAAAAAAAAAAGTTCCAGTAGCAACTGGTGACGGGGAGGAGAGGCTGGAAGCCGAATAAACATCTGCCTTCTTAATGAACTTTCCTTTCGCGTCTATTTCGTGCCAGGCACTGTGCTGGGCCTCATTTCTTCTTCCGACCTCTTTTTGGGTGGAAGAACAAATTAGCCATCTCCACTCCCCAGAGAGGGAACAGAGCCTCCCACTGTCTGACCTCAAATAACACACAGCGCCCCGATCTTGAGCCTAGACTATGGCCAGGCGCTAGGCTGAGCATTTTGCCTGCACCATATCCGTACCTCCTGACAAGGAACCTAAAAGGGATCATAATAATCTCCCCACTTTGCAGGTGAGTAAACTGAGAGGGGTTGGGGGAGGAACGTCCCAGATTGGGTGTGAATGCTCCAAAGCCAGTTCGCAACCACCACCACAGGGCTAGTGGTGGTGGTGATTGTGGTCCACGCGCCTTCCCCCCCCCCAACCCCCCCAACTCCCCTGTCCTGGGAACCGTGTGGTCGGGCTGTAATGCTGCTGCACTAATGGTGGGAGATGGAGGGGCGGGTTGTGGGTACCGTTTAAAAGGATTCTCCCGGCGCTTCAACTTTCCTGGTTGTCTCCTTCCTTTTCCGCGGCCCCACTCGGTGCGTCGCCACCCACCCTGGGGTCCCTCGGAGCCTCCTGCTCTCTAGGAATTGGGAGTTTCTTGACGTTCCCTGCCCGGGTTTCACGGAGGGCGGGGTACTGTGACAAGGGGCCGTCGCGCAAGTGCAGCCCGGGCCTTTGCCGCAAACGGCGGGCCCTACCTGGGGCCGGAGACTCCGGCAGAAGCGCAACGACCGGCGGACCGGGCGATCGCCGGCGTTCCCGCCCGCTCCTCCGACCCGCCACCCCGCCCCTAGGCTCGCGGCCTCTCCCGCCCCGCCCGCCCGCGGCTGGTTGGGCGCTTCCCTCCACTGCCCGCGACACTTTGCAGACGCTCCCCGGCGCCGGGCATGGGCGCCGCCGCCGTCGGTCCCCTGGCCGGATTCCGCGCGCGGGTGGGTGAGCGCGGGACCCGGGCCCCTCCGACCCCGGGCACCTGCGGGCGGGGGGATGGTGGCCACAGCTGCACCCGCAGCCTAGCGCATCTCCCGCATTTCCCGCTGGGACCCCCTGGCAACATCGCTCCCCCTCCCACCCGGGGGACAAAGGGCGGGGGCGGGGGCGCATCCCCACGCGTGACCTTCCCCCGCACTGCGCACGCGCCCCGCCCCCTCCGCCACGGGGGAGGGGTCCTGCTCACCCACACTAGTGCGGGGGAGGGGTGTGGGGAGGCGCTGCGCGTGGGCCGGACTCCCCACCCTATGCCTGGAAGTTGGGGCACGGTCTCCTCCCCCCGCACCTCTCGCCTCTTTCGGCCCCGAGGTGATCCGTGATGAGGGTCCGCCCCATTCAAGCCAGGAGGTGTCCGCTCTGTCGACCCCGCGGGGAACCCACTCCTCCTTCCCTCAGTAGTTCGGTGTCTGGGTCCCCAGCCCCTTCATTCCCTGGGAGCCCTGGAGTTTGACACCCTGGCGTCCCCGCCCGGTCCTGAGGGTCTGGGTCCCCTCCTCCCTCAGACCCAGCAGTCCGGGCCTTCAGCACCGCCCGCCCCCCTTCCCCAGCCCTAAGGAGTTGGGCCCCACTTCCCGCGGGATGTCCCTCCATCTGTGGCTGCCGTTTCTGTCCAGTGCCCCTGAGGCGCTTAGTTGCCCGGGTCCGCCGGAGGCCGCGCCATGAATGACCGAAACAGCCGGAGGAGGACACGTGAGGACGCTGGGACCCTGCCCTGCCCCTGGTCCCATCGCTGCCCTACCCATCCCTGCCCTTTCCTCCCCAGGGCTGCTGTGGTGGGGGGCTGGTCCGAGGCGCCTGGGGACTTCCCTGGGGTGACCCCTGGCCTCTCCCCTCCAGTGAAGAAAGACGACGAGGCCTTCGAGATCTCCATCCCCTTCGATGAGACGCCCCACCTAGACCCACAGATCTTTTACAGTCTGAGCCCCTCTCGGGGAAACTTCGAGGGTGAGCTGGGGGGCAGGCCCGGAGGGACCCCAGGCAGCTGGGGTGCAGTGCCCTTGAGTCCTGGGGTGTGACCAAGCCTTCCCGCTGTCCCTAGAGCCTCCGGAAGCTGCGTCCCCGACTGTGGCCCTGATGAACGGGGTCAGGGCCCAGCTGCACATGGCCCTGGAAAGGAACTCATGGCTACAGAAGCGCATCGAGGACCTGGAGGAGGAGAGGGATTTCTTGCGTTGTCAGCTGGACAAGTTTATCTCATCGGCCCGCATGGATGCAGGTGAGGTACCTGGTGATCTAGTCCCTTGTCCCCCTCCTGGGTCCTTCCTGGGGATACGGCACCCTCCTCACCTACATTTGTCTTTTTGGTGGCCCAGTGGGGACCTGGCATCTTTATCCTTTCCTTACTTCATGGCTGTCTCCAGGACCCCAAACCCAGCTTCCTACCTGCTGGATTCCTGACTCTTCTGATGGGCAAGACCCTGTGGCCCTCTCCGGTCCCAGAGTCAGGGCTTTCTTTTTCCCAGATCTTTAGCTCCTATGCTCCTATTTTTTGGAGAGTCCAACTTCTGTTCCTGTCCTCATGATGTTCAGCCCCTGGCTGGCTCCCCCGCAGGACCCCGTATTCCCCTGTGATTCACTCCTGACGCTCTGGGCAAGGGATCTGGTTTTTTCCAACACCTGTGTTATTGGGGATCCCTCTGGTCCGGAACGCCCTGTGGCCTGGGTTGCTGAGACCTACTACTGTCTCTCCATGCTGATGGGCACCTATCCAGGCTGTTTGGCCCGGGGACCTCTGGATTTTCTTGGTGAGAACCTCAATACGGGATGTCTCCCCCAGCCCACCTTGTGGTGGCCCCTGCATCAGAGCCTCGGATACTCACTCTGTTCAGGTGAAAGTGGGCGCCTGACTTTCCCAGGCCACTAGACCCAGAGCCTTGGATTTCTCCCAGGGTCTGACACCCCCACCCCAACCAAGGTCTTGCTTGCTTCCCAGATTTCTAGAATGTCATCTTCCAGAGGTCCCACGGAGACTCTCCTGAGATGTCTGGTCCTGTCTTGGTCCTCTCAGCCCTTCCCCCAAACTTCTTGTCGTGAAGCTGCAGTCAGTGGAGCAGGAGCCCATGTCCTGCTGCTCCTGAATCCAGCCGCCTGCGCGGTATTCTCGGCCATCTTGGTGGAGACTGGCGCGTCTCTATGCGCTGTGTCCATGGGGATTCCAGCCCTTGTTGAGGCCCCCTCTCCTGTAGACCTGTGTGTGGTGTGACATCTGTCCCCACCTTGCAGATGGACTTCCTGCCTCCTTGTCTTCCCTGTTCTGGAACTTCATGCGTGTGTGTGTGTGTGTGTGTGTGTGTCTCTCTCTCTCTCTGTCCAGAGGACCACTGCCGGGTGAAGTCTGGGCCCAGGCGGGCTGAAGGAGACGGCCGGGGTGGGGCTGGGGGTGAGGCCTCAGACCCCGAGTCTGCAGCCTCCTCGCTCAGTGGAGCATCTGAAGAAGGCAGTGCCGTGGAGAGGAAGAGGCAGAAGCAGAAGGGAAGTGCTGGCCGGAGGCGCTTCGGGAAGCCCAAGGCCCGGGAGAGGCAGCGGGGTGAGCAAGGAGCAGGGGCTGGGGGCTTGCTGTGACCGCTGAGGATGCCCTCCCTCCTCCCCTAGCCTGGTTGTCCCAGGCTGCACGTGTGGTCCCGCTCTGCGGTCCCTCCTCACCAGCCGTGCCACCCGGCATCTCCCTGCGCCCAGGCTCAGGCCCCTCGTCAGTAACATGGGGAGGGGGCGAAGGCTCCTCCTTTTCCCCTGGTGCCACTGTCTCCCCATGGCTCCCACCTGCATCCTTCTGATGCGCATTTTGTCCTGCGGTTCTTCCTGTATTGGGCTCCCCTCCTGTCCTGGCCCCATCTGCCTCCTGTGTCCACCTTTGTCCTCTCATGTTTGTCTCTGTGCCTTGGCCCGGCCTGGCCCTGCAGTGAAGGATGCAGACGGGGTCCTCTGCCGCTACAAGAAGATCCTGGGTACCTTCCAGAAGCTGAAAAGCATGTCTCGGGCCTTTGAGCACCACCGAGTAGATCGGAACACGGTGGCGCTGACCACGCCCATCGCAGAGCTGCTCATTGTGGCCCCGGAGAAGCTGGCCGAGGTGGGCGAATTCGACCCCTCCAAGGAGCGCCTGCTGGAGTACTCGCGCCGCTGCTTCCTGGCCCTGGACGACGAGACCCTCAAGAAGGTGCAGGCCCTCAAGAAAAGCAAGCTGCTGCTTCCCATCACCTACCGCTTCAAGCGGTGATCCCACCCCACCTGGCCCGGGAAACGCCCTTAGGTCCCCGCTTCCCTCCCTCTTCTGACTCTCCTGGCACTGGGAAAGTGTGCATGAGTGGTGTGCTCTTCCAGAGGGCCTGGGGGGTGGGCGGCGTGTTTCTGAGTGTGCCCCTTCTCGTCCTGCAGGTCCCCACCTCCGGCCCCGGGTCCCTTGTATATAGATCTGATCCTCTCCTTAACCTCTCACGTTCCTAGCACCCTCCCCTTCCCCTGCATCCCCTGGGTAGGAGGTCCACTTAGCCAGGCGCCCAAGAGCTGCTACCCAGGGGATTGGTGTCTGCCGTTTCCTGGAGGGCACCCCTCCCCCGTGAGCTGCACGGTCATACCCTCACCGAACCCTTCCTCCTGGAGGAGGGGGTGGGGGGACTGCGAGACTCTCTATGGGGCGGGGCCCTGGACATACCCCGTGTCAACCCTCAGCCCCGAGGAGAGGCTGGCCCACTCTGCCAGGAGTTCCCCACCCGCATCCCGGACTGCCCCGAGTCCACGTGAGAAAGAATTATTCAGAGAATTTAAAGTAAAGAGACGATAAAATTTGGAATTAACGAGGCCCGGTGTCTTCTTGGAGGGGGTGGCCGTTGCCGCGGAGACCGTGACGGGGGCTCCGGGGATCTCCGAGGAGCGGGCGGTCAGGCAGGAAGCCGGAGGTTGGGGAGACAGGTTGTAATTAGCACCCCCGGAGGCAGGGCCAGGAGGAGCAGCAGCAGCTGTGCCCCAGGGAACTCGGAGGGGCAGAGCTCGGGACAGGAGGCGTCAACACCACCCGCGGGCCTATCTCGACTAGAGGCGCGGGGGCTGGAGACGGGAGACACAATGACCGCTGGCAGGAGCGTCCGCGGAAGGGGGAAACTGCCCGTCTGGGAGGAGGCTCCGGAGCCCGCCCGCCAGGGGGCGGTAGTGCTAGATTACTGCTTTCAGGAAGTACCCGTTGCAATACCTGCTGCGCCTGCGCTGCGGGAGGGGGCGGGCACGCAGACGCGGTTGCCACAGCAACCAGGAGCGAGCGGCCTTGCCTAACGGTCTCGAATTCTGTACCCTTCTTGGAGGAAGGGAAAGCCTCGCGCGCACGCGTGCTGGGGGCTCTGGAACCCGCTCGCCTCCCGGAACAGAGAGAAATCTCCCCTTAGACCGATCTCTACGCAGGCGCGGAAACCCATCTCGCGCCCCTCCGCTTTCACTCTGCGCAGGCGCACAAAGCCGCGCCGGCAACCTCCGCAGCGGCCGAGCGCACTCTTCACCTCGCCTGCAGCTTTTGTCTCGCGCAACCTTCTGAGGCCCTCCGCGAGATCGGCCCTTCTTGTCCTCCACTCTCCCCACCTGGAGAGCCAGGTGTAGAGAGCCGGGACCCTGCCTTCTTTCTGTATCCCTTCTCCTGACCAACCTCGCCTCTGTACTCCCTCCCTTTTCGCTTCCTGAAGCCGGAAGGATTCGGAGCGCCGCCGGAAAAAACCGAATCTGTCTCCCGTGAGTGGAGCCTTCCCGAAGTGGTGGCGGAAGGAGCCGAAGTTCCCCGGAAGGGGAGGAGTGAGTGAGTGCAGTGTCCGGAAAGAGCCGAAGCTTGGCATCGGATTTAATTCTCTGGCTGGGTCCGAGAGCGAGTGCTGGAGACCTACAGAAAGTGCAGAAGTCTGGCACGGTTAGGATTGGCGGAAGTAGCTCGATAGGATCAGCGGAGAAGAGCGGGGAAGATCTTCGGGAACAGCCAAGACTGGGACGGTTTGAATTGTCGGAAGAAGCCGAACCCTTGGCGGGGGGGGGAACTGAGCGCCGAGGAACGCGCGGACGTACGGAAACACCCGAACGTTGAGGAGCTAGGTTCCGAAAAGTTACGATAGCCTGGGAAGCCAGTGGACCCCTCGCTTCGGGTATTTACGGAAGCAGCCGAAGCTACCGCTCCGGATTTCTTCTACGGTCCGGAAATAATCGACGCTATTTGGAGCCAGGCTCGGGCAGGGGGAAGGGACACCTCGTGGGCGGGCGGGCGGGGAGAGGGGCGGAGCCGGGGCGGGACGGGGCGGGCGGCCCGGGCTTGATTAGGTAGGAGGCGGCGGAGTGTCGGCGGTGGCCGGAAGTAGCCGAAGGGAGCGGCGGAAGTAGCCGAAGCGGCCGGAGCGGGCGGGCGGCAAGGCGAGGCCAGAGCTGCACGGGGCCCTTACGCGGCCGCCTCAACATGTCGGACTTCGACGAATTCGAGCGGCAGCTCAACGAGAATAAGCAAGGTGAGGGCGCTGGGGGCGCGGGGCGGCGGGCGGGGCGGCTCCTGGCCTCTCTCCCTGTCCCCCGCCATTTTACCCCCCTCTCTTTCTCCGCCTTTCAGGGCCGCGCTGCGCACCCCCCCCCCACCGCTCCGTGGCGCGCGCCTCGTTCACGTGATCACCCGGCGTGCCGCTGCGCCCAGGAGGGAAGGGGAGGAGAGAGGAGGGGGCGGCGGGCGCGGGTCTTTGACGCATGCGCGGCACGCTCCGTTCTGCACCCCACGTGGTCCGCGGCGGAGGCGGTGCGGGCCTGCCGGGTGTTCCTTCGTGGACTCCTCATTCTCTTTTGCGTTCTTTTTTGTTTTTGGTGTTTTTTTTAAACTGAAAGGAGATTACAGGTATCAGATCCCGCAGAGCCTCCTTTCTTTCCCGCTGCCCCGGCACTTCCGCTTCCGGCCGGGCCGCCGGCCCGGGTCTCCACGCCCCCTTTGTTCCAAAATGGCGGTTGCGAAGCCCCTTCACGTGGGCCCCCGCCGGTCTCCCGCTCTGGTCAGGTATCGGCTAGCGTGACTCGGTGTGGCTCGTGAGGGAGGACGCGCGTGCGTCCTTCCGACACGCTGGCAGTCGATGATGGCGGTGTGTTTGCGTTTTGTCCACTCCTAGCTAGAGAGCGGTCCCCACGTCCGGTCCGGTCCCAGTCTCCGGGCACAGATTCAGCCTCCCAAATCTGGTCGCCGTGGAGATGAGGGCGGGAGAACGCCCCCCCCCCACCCCGGTGAAACCAACTTAGCAAGTCGTGGGGTCGTGCTGGTGCAGAGCAGCACAGGGGCTGCAAGAACGTCAGGACGACAGTCGTTAGGCGCTGCAAAAATTCGTCCAGTCTCTACCTCGTTTTGAGAGTGAAGGTGGGGGGCTTGAGGCTGAAGCTGCCTGTGTTGAGAGGAACGAACTGGGGGCGCAGCGAACCCTGACAAGAGGTCGGTCGGGGTGGCTGGCTTAGGAGAGCTCGCGTGGGGTGTCTACGTGATGTGGGCTGTGGAGTCGGGCGTTCCCGGGTTAGGACACCGCTTTGTTGCCCAGCGGCTGTGCTGCCTCAGTGTTTGTGTGTTAGTTTTGTCCGTTCGTACGGTGACTCCTTGTCATGTCACTGCGGTCTTGGAGTTAACGAGTTGATGGTAACCGTTCTTGGTCGTTAAACTCTGTGCACTTGTCCAGTGCCAGGCACTTGTTAAGCTGTTCGCAGGTTTTCTAAGTGGATCCTTGTATTCGGTGTTTGAGGCTGATTTTTCTCCTTTTGCAGAGGAGAAAAGTGATTTACAAAGTTAAAGCCCTTTCGCAGGTTTTAGCTGTTAAGAGGCAGAGCTGAGGTTAAATAGGGGTAACATGTAACCTGCGTGGCATGAGGCTTGGCATGTGTTAAGTGCCCAATGAGCGATACCTTTTTTGTTCTGAAATTGTTCCCAGTGTAATCTCTAACTTGAGAGAGGCACGTCTTCATTGTCTCAGCTGGCACTGGCAGGGAAAAGTGTTGTTTTCCGAATGTTTCTGTCAAGTTCTCACACACCTGAGGTAGATGTGACCTTTGTTTAAGGAAAGCTTTGGTGGTTTTTACGAGGTTTCATACACCTTTGTAGGGCGGAAGGCTGAAACCCATCCTGAGTCTGGCTGGCTTCAAGGCCAAGTTGCAGTTGGCTGGGCTGCCAGGTGGAGCTGATTGAGTTCTGCAAGGCGCTGGCACATGTGCAGCCTGGGCTCTCCCTGGGTGTCCCCACTGGCACAGGGAGGCCAGGCCCATGTGCCCCCTGTGTGCCCACAGCATTTTGAGCAGTGAAGCTCCTTTTCTCGTGTTGGAGGCCAGAAGCGCTGTCCCCGTGTCGCCCTGCCTGGGGATCTCTCTGTGTCCCTGTCCCCAGCCTGCCGCTGAGCTTCAGCCCCGCCTGTGTGTGGCGCCTGGGTCTCCAGGGAGTGAGGTTCCTTGTCTGGTCCCAGCCACCCCAGCAGGCATCGCCGCTTCCTGTCGGTCCCTCTGGCTGCTTGTCTGTGTCAGAGCCTCAGTGGCAGGAAAAGCGCTTGGGGCTCAGCCTGCTCACCTTACAAATGTGAAGCCAGCGGTCCAAACCCACAGCTCCGGGCCTCTGTGTTTGCCTCCTACTCTACGTTGCTTCTAGTGTTTGGTTTTTTTACTTCGTTTGCTTTCAAGGAGATAGTGACCTTGTCGCTAGCGAGTTCTGATTTCCTGCTGGGTGTTAAGGTTTGTGCCCTGGTCTTTAGTTGTACTTGCTGACATTACGGTGTTTGTATTCAGGCTTCAGCTTTTTTTTGCTTTTTAGTCACAGGCAAGTTGCGTGAGCTCCCAGTGTCTCCTTTTTCCCGGTCGTGGAGCGGCAGTGGGGTTTTCTGATAGCAGCAGTCAGGATTGAGAGCAAGCGGGACTGCGTATAGAGCTTGCTCTTAAGAGCCTTTTGGTGTTTGCTGCTGGGTTTTTTATCCGTCTGAGGTGCTTGGAAGGAGCACCTTTCCTGAGTGGCTCAGGGGTGAGACTCATTTACGGAGAGTTCGTGTTTAACGGCCTGAGGAAGCGTGCAGCGTAAAGCGGACAGATGAGGCCAGAGTCCACTTTCACACCCTGCGCTTGCTGCCTTTTCCTTTCTCTGTTCCTGGACGGGTAGTTGGGGAGGCCGGGGTGTCTTCGAACTCAGGATAAGGAAATGCACCGTGGCAGGGCCTGCGCCTCCTTCCCAGGGCGAGCGGTCTGCGGAGCCGAGGTCTCTGGGGTACCAGCCAGGCCGTGCTCCGTTCTGGGCACCACCTGCAAGGCCAAGCCACCTGGGGGCTGGATTCTCCTGCCCTGGCTTTGAGGGGCAGTGGGCAGGTAGGGGTGGCTTGGGGTGCCAGCCTGCGAGGGGCAGTGGGCAGAAGCGGGCAGGGCACACTCCTCCCCTACTTCCTGAGTGGGCAGGGCTGGGCCCCTCCTCTGTCGCCCACATTCAGGAAGGGGCACGTCCTTCTAGGAGGACGTCTTGTACTCCTCCCCTGGTTGTGAAGAGACTGCTGCGCGTCCTGGCTTTCTGGGGACATCGCCTCTGTCTGGGGCCTGACCCTGGGGCCTGATGGCGGGGCTGCGGGTGCCCGCTGGTTGAGGTGGTCTTTCCTGAGGGGTCGTCAGTTTTCTTCATTCAGGAAAACATCATTGGGTCTCTTGATTCCCCAGCGTCTAGCCCTGCCCCTCTCAGGGACGACCCTGGGGTCAGGCCCCTCAGCCCTCGAGGGGGACCTGGAGCCAGCCTCCTCTGTCTTCTCTGGCTCCCAGCTCCTCCTGAGCGTCCTCAGGTATCTTACACCCGGGGCGTTTCCAGGCCCTGTCCCCGCAGGTAACCAGCTCCCGTCCCCGTGGTCCCCTGAGGTCCCTGGACTCGCTTGTGGACCCAGGAAGCCTGTTGTCTCCCCTTCCCCTTGGGGGTGGCCTCCCTGGGGCTTGGGGCGTAGCCACCAGTGAGCGGGTGGGCTGGGCCGTGTCCTCCCTCAGCTCAGTCCCCTCCCCTTCCCTGGCCCAGAGCGAGACAAGGAGAACCGGCACCGGAAGCGTAGCCACAGCCGCTCCCGAAGCCGGGACCGCAAGCGCCGGAGCCGGAGCCGCGACCGGCGCAACCGGGACCAGCGGAGCGCCTCCCGGGACAGGCGGCGGCGCAGGTACCGGCGCTCGGGGACCCTTGGCTGGGCACGGGTGGGGGCGGGGGCCCTGGGCCTCCGTGGCTCCTCTCTGTGTGTGTCTGGGGCAGGAGTCTGGGGTCTGTCTGTCTTGAGTCCAGTTGTCTCTAGAGTTTCCTTTAGCTTCTGAGGGGTTGGTGGGGGTAGTAGGTTCTTGGAGGGGAGTCTGGCATCAGGGCAGTGACTGTCCTTCTTCGTGAGGGCTGCCGGAGCCCCGGCTCCTGGGGCCGGCTCCTTTTTCCCATCTTTCTGCGGTTCTCTTGGCCTGATCTTCCGAGGGAACAGAGGGTTCTTGAAGGGGGCAGCGTCTCCGCTCCCCCGACTGCCTTGTCCTCTAGTGGCTCTTCCTTCCCAGGTCCCCTCCCTGTTCTCTGTCTCCTTAGGTGAGGGTGGGCGGGCGGAAGTTCTGCCGCCTTCCCTCTCAGTCTCTCCAAGTAGAAAGTGGTCTGTGTGGCTCTTCCTCTCTCTCACAGTTCCTCTTTCCTGGGGTGGGGGGCTTGCGGGGACAGGCAGGGCCGAGGGGGCCTGCGTGTTGCCTGTTCCCCTCGGCCCTGCCGCCAGCCCCGGGGCTCCGAGTCCTCGGGGAGGTGTGGCGTGTGGGGAAGACAAGGGTCCCCAGTCACCCCTTGCCATACCTTTCCCTCCCACCCCCAGCAAACCTTTGACCAGAGGCGCGAAAGAGGAGCACGGTGGACTGATGTGAGCTTCTCTTCCTGCCCCTTGCACCCCGACGTCCTTGCCCTCCACCCTCTCTCCCCCTGCACCCTGCCCTGCCCTCGTCCAACCCTGGCCCAAGCGCTGCCTTGAGACCAGCACCTCCCCCAGGCCTGGGCGAGGCCTTGACCCAGATCCTCTCCCTCCAGGAGAGTGTTGCACTGCTGGGGGCGGGGGGGGGGGGGGGGGGGGGGGGGGGGTGTGTGCTCTGGGCTCTCTGGCTTCTGCCTTTCGGAAGCCTCCCCTGGAGGAGGTGCTGGGGGCCTGGATGGGGCCTCGGTGGGACTGGTCCCTGGGGAGCTGCCCTCCCAGGTTTGCGGTGGGCCCTGAACAGGGTGGGGGGTGTAGGGGACCGCCTGTTGCCGACTAATCCTGTTCTGCCCCTCTCGAAGCTGCGGGTCAGATTCCGGCCACCGCCCTTCTCCCCACCATGACCCCTGACGGCCTGGCTGTGACCCCGACGCCTGTGCCCGTGGTCGGGAGCCAGATGACCAGACAGGCCCGACGCCTCTACGTGGGCAACATCCCCTTTGGCATCACTGAGGTACTGCCCGCCCCCTGCCTTTTCCCTGCCCGTACCCTCTCCCCCATTCCCCTCCCCTACCTCCCCTCCCCCTTCCCTCCCCCAACCTGCACGGGTCAGACTCTGCTCCTGCAAGGCCCCCCGGCCCCCTCCCAGACGGACGGATGGAGTTGAGCCAGCCAGGGGCCGGGCTGGGGGTGGCCCTCTCCCTCCCCCCCTCTTGCCCTCTCCTGTCTCCCCTCCCCCAACCTCCTCCGGCAACCCAGGGATCAAGCAGACACATAACGAACCTACGAAAATCCATGCGTCCGTTTCCAGAGAGACAGAGAGGGAGACTGGCACGCGCACGTGCGCGCGTGCGCGCGCACACACACACACACACACACACACACACACACAGACGCACGCTCCCCTCAGTTTTCTCTGACATGCCTCTGGTTCTCTGCCGCCTGTTCCCATCCTTTCCCCACGTCCCTCCCATGGTCGCTGCTCCTTTGTTTTGATGGCCCTGACCTCCCCGACCTTCCCCGCCGCTCCTCTCCCCTCCCCCTCTCCCTGACCCCTTCCCGTGGCACCCCGAGAATCCCGAGATCAAAGAGTTGTTTCCATTTCTCTTTAAAGTGAAATATTGTGGGGCTGAGATCCCTCGTAGCAACAAAAAGTTTGCTACCGTCGTCGAAGGCAAGTAAGGTCCATTCTGACTTTCTCAACCTGCACTTTGCTACGTTTGATAAAGCAGCCCCCGGACTCCAGGGCCAGATCCCGCCACATCACTCTTTTCTCCTCCCCTCCCGCCCGCCCTCCTCCCCTGCCCTCCTCCCCTGCCCTCCTCCCCTCCGCCTCCTCCATCCCTTCGCTCCTCTTTCTTTTGGACTTGGTGCTCTGTCCCTGCTGGCTTTTTCTTTCCTGCTTTCTTAACGCTTTTTTCTTGTCACCTTCGGATGCTTTTTTTTCACATTCCACCTTCTTTTTACCTCGTGCTTTTTACTCTTTCCTCGTTGTCGCTATCTTCCTGCACTTTTCTTGAACGACGTCTCTGGTTGGGGCCCCTGTGGCCCTCCCCACACTCCTGGCCCCCGGCTGTCTCTTGCTTCTGCCTCCTTTCCTCCGTTTCCTCTCATTTTCCTACTGCTGTTGTTCCTACTATTGATCTCTCTGCCCCCACCCCTATTCCACTGTTCCCTCCCTTCTTCCATCCTTCCCTACCCCTCCCTTCCCCTCACCCCCAACCCGTCTGTGTCTCCCTCTCTCACCCTCCCCTCCTCTCTCCACCTCCCTTCCCCCGCCCCCCCCTGTCTCCTATTCCCTCTGCAGGAGGCCATGATGGATTTCTTCAACGCCCAGATGCGCCTTGGGGGGCTGACCCAGGCCCCTGGCAATCCCGTCTTGGCTGTGCAGATTAACCAGGACAAGAACTTTGCCTTCTTGGAGGTGAGCTGGGTGCACGGGGGGCTCAGGAGAGTGTGTGCTCCTCCTGTCGCGGGGGCTCCTTGGCAGCCCTTGTTGGCCCCGGGTCCTTCTGCGCTGGATTGCCTGACCCGCACCACCCCCTTCTCTTCCAGTTCCGCTCTGTGGACGAGACCACCCAGGCCATGGCCTTCGATGGCATCATCTTCCAGGGCCAATCGCTGAAGATCCGCAGGCCTCATGACTACCAGCCACTGCCTGGCATGTCGGAGAACCCCTCGGTCTACGTGCCTGGTGAGTGGGGGGGGGCTCGTCCCGCACTGCCCTCCCCAGAGGCCTAGCTGGGGCTGCTGGGCTGTGGTGGGAGTGCTCCTCATCACCGCTCCAGACCTTGGGAGCCTGGGGGCGGAGCTGGGGCTGTGGGAGGTGCTGAGGGAGGTGAGGGGCTTGCAGCCCGGCGGCCACCCTGGCAGCCGGCATGAGCGCTGGCGCCCTGTTGTGGGGCCCTGGCGGCCAGTGCGAGCACCGGCGGCGGGTCAGTGGTTTGTGGTCGGGCTCCCAGTGTGAGGTCGGCATCTGGGCATGGCCGCCTGTTTTGGTCCCAGTACCTCTTCAGTCTTGTGCTTCGGGCTGTGCCCGCCTGCTGTGCCCGTCCTGTCCTGGGTCAATAGAGGGCATGGCAGTTGTGGAGCTAGTGAGCTTATTCTGCAGAGGAGCAGAGTGAATACTTTTGGTTTCGTGAGCCGTACCATTTTGGTCACAAACGTGCCGTGATGATGTAGTCTGCACGCAGCCTCCTGTGGTGCCTGATTGAGTGGGGCTGGCTGTGTGCCACTACGTGCTCTGAGTTACACGTGGTGACGTTTTGGTTCCATAAAATACCCACATGTCAGGCAGTAGCAGGAAGTGCAGAAGCAGCGGCCCGACTGGACCTGCAGCGGTCTGCGGGCCCCTGTGGTGAGACAGGTGCGGGTGGAAGGGGGGCCCCGTTGGGACGCGCGGGGGTGTTGTGGGCCCCAGGCTCCTGCGCTGTCCCGGGAAAGGTGGGTGAGCCTTGGGCCTCTGGGTGGGGGGCAAGCAGGCTTTGCGCTGAGGGACACCGAGCTCACCCTTCGCAAGGTCGGGGGAGTCCCCGAGCGGGTGGCAGGTGCCTCAGGACTGGGGGCCAGCTCCCCAGCTCGTCTCCAGTGTTCTTTGCTCTAGTCGTTCCGTGAGCTCAGCGGATCTTTTTGATTCTTTCAAGAACTGAAGTGTGACCCGTGCTTTAAGTGCACAGCCTGACGACGTCCTGTTTGTGCACGCATCTGTGGGACTCTTCCCCAGGTGAAGCCACGGAATGTTGGTTTTTGTTAAGTAAACTCAGGGTGTTTCATTTTTAATTAGGTGAGGAGCCTACTCACTTGCTGATCCTACACTGTCAGGCTCTGTCCCAAGTGGGCTCTGGATCCCGTTAATTTTTGTGACAGCCTTGTAGTACGTGGTCAACAAGTGACAACTAGGAGGCCACACGTGGTCTTCTGCTTGTTTTCTTTTTAAACTGGGCTCCACACCCAACGTGGGGCTCCGACTCATGCACCTGAATCAAGAAGCGCATGCTCTACCAGCTGAGCTAGCCAGGTGTCCCCTGGCCAAGCTGGGTGGTAGACGGGAAGTATTTGCCACCTGGTGTTGCAGTGAAAGGTTTGTCAAGTGCTTTTATGGATACCGCGAGCCCATCTCCTGGGTCAGACCAGCGAGGGGCGGCACAGCTAGTGGTCTCCCAGGGGACCCGGCTTGTATCCAGCCGGCGCCTGCCTTCTTCCTGCACTGCCTTCTTCATGTCCCCTTCGCCCCGTGGGAGTGGACACCCCCTCCAGGGCCAGCGGCTCTGGGTGGTCGTCCCCTTGCAGGAGGGGCTGTAGTTGCGAGGCCACTCGGTCTTCTCACTTGAGGTTTGCCCGGCCAGAGGGGCCTGGGCGGGCGGTGGGATGCGGCCGGAAGTCCGGATCCATCTGCACAGTAAGCGGCCTCTGGGTTTTGTTCTTAGTGAAGCTCATGTTTTGATCTCTGTTTTTCAAGAAACAGAAAGTCAGGTTTCTTCTATGAGGAGGCTAAGAAAGCATTTGATAAAACTCAGGTATTTTTGGTTGGAAGAGAAATAATTCAGGAACCTGGAAGGTGACTTCCTTGTTTCGATGGAATCACGTTGACCTGAATGTAAGCACGCAACACCTGCAGTCATGAAGCCGTAGCTCCGTTCCCACCGAGGTCAGGCCTCGCCGTTCAGTGCTGACGTGGGTCCTGACTCTCCTTTACGACCAGGGCGGTGCAGGGAGAGCCAGGACAGCACAGTACCCTTTCAGTGTGTGAATTCAGCTTGGCCCTCCACACCTGCCCACTGCCAGGCTCCGTGCTTGGCACTCCCCCAGGGGTCCCCTGCCCGTGGGGCTTCAGCCCTGCCCCTGCCCCCTCAGCAGGGCTCTACTCTGCCAGGCCCTGTGGTGAGTGCACGTAGTGTGCCAGGAGGTCAGGGTCCCCTGCTGAGGAGGACGTGCACGAGAAGGGGTTGCTTGGTCGTTGGAGGTCCAGCATGGCCTTCGGAGAGGAGAGGCTGCAGGATGAGGCTTCAGGAAGGTGCCAGGTGGCCCCTTGCAGGGGAGCGGACGTGTGATCAGGGAGGAGCCTGCCCTTTGTGTTGGGTGGGGATGTTTCCAGGGGCTTGGTTTTGGGCCCTGGGACTGACCTGGGCTCCTTGTTGCATCCCCTTCACGTGAGTCGTCCTCCCCTGCTTCAGAACCATTGTTGACTTGGGGTCTGCAGTCATGGGGACCCTGGCCTCAGGCCCCGTTTTAAGCGCACACTGTGAGTCATTCTACTCTGTTGTAGATGTGTTTTCTGTGTTTGCAGATGAGAACGCGGAGGGTCAGGTGAGCCTCACTTGGGGCTGCACCTAGGTTTGAGCCTGCGGTGCCTGATGCCCTCGGCCCTTTGTGCTTCCCTGGGCTTCCCGGCACAGCCTGGGCCTGAGGGTTGAGGCTGCCGTGGCTCCGCCATTCCTCTGCTTGGGGGAGGGGGCCCCTGCCCTGTGCTCGTCCGCCTTCAGTCAGAGCACTGGTGCCTCTGCAAAGCCGTTAGCAGCTTGCTGAAAGCTGCCTGTGGGGTCGTGATCGATGGGGGCGGGGGACTCTGGTGGCCCCTCTTTCTGCCGGGGTGACTGCAGCATGTTAGTTCCCTCCCGTGCCTTAGTCTTTCCCATCTTCCTGAGATAGGACTTTGAGAGCATCTAGGCAGTGGATTGCATGAGTTCGAAGTGCAGCTGACACCAAGCTGGGGCTCTGGGTAGCTCACACCTGCTAGGAGCCCCCGGGGAATCGTTAGGACTCTGGGCTGAGCCATGTGGCAAGCCCCTGAATCCAAAGTTGGGTGGAGACGGCAGGATTGGGGTAGATGCACATTGGTTGTAACTGTGCAGGACCACAGAGAAAGGGACTGAGGGTCAACCAGAGACATGATCTAGACATCAGGTGGTAGGGAAGGGTGTGGAGCTGTGGCCTGAAAGATGAGGAAGAGGGGAGGGCGTGCTGGTGGGGTGAGTGCAGACCCAATCTGCCGCGGTTGGCAGGCTTGGGACATGAGCTTGTGTCTTCAGGCCCCCCCCCCCCCCAGGGTCCTCAGAGGCAGGGCAGGTTGGGGAGACCCCTGTTCTCTGTGCCCGGGGTGAGCGAGGGGATGGCGGGACGTGGGCCTGTTGTCGCCGTGGTAGGCATGATGGGCCTGCCCCGTGTGCTGGGAACCAAAGCCTGTTTACTCCCCTTTTCCCCCAGGAGTTGTGTCCACCGTGGTCCCAGACTCTGCCCACAAGCTGTTCATCGGGGGCTTACCCAATTACCTGAATGATGACCAGGTAGACCTCTCGCCTGCTCCTGGCTGTTCCCCTCCCAGCCTTTCCCCAAACCAGCCCTGACAGAGTTGCGGCCCCGTCTCAGGTCAAAGAGCTGCTGACATCATTCGGGCCTCTCAAAGCCTTCAATCTGGTCAAGGACAGTGCCACGGGGCTCTCCAAAGGCTATGCCTTCTGTGAGTACGTGGACATCAACGTTACAGATCAGGTGAGCCCCGGGCCCTTGGTGCTGCTGCGTCTGCTCTTGCCCCTCACCTTGCTCTGTCTACACTGGTCTCCCCTCCTCGGGATGGGCGGGAAGAGGCTGGCCTGCAGCGGGACTCTGCCTAGGGGACTTGGCCCCTTTCCCTCGGTTCTGGCTCTTTCCAAGCTCTGACCCCCGTGCCTTCCCCTCCCTTACCAATGCCCAGCTCTGGGGTATTGGGGTTTGTGGGGAGGTGTCAAGCTCCTGGCCCCTGACCTGCACCTCTTCGCCGTACCCCCCCCCACCCCTCGTCCTCCAAACACAGGCCATCGCAGGGCTGAACGGGATGCAGCTGGGCGATAAGAAACTGCTCGTCCAGAGGGCAAGTGTGGGAGCCAAGAATGCCACGCTGGTGAGCCCCCCGGCACGTCATCTTCCATTGGCTAGAGGGACACTTGGGGGTGGGGTGGGGCGGGGCCGGGAGGAGGTGCTTCTAGTCCCTGGCCCCGGCTTTCCTGGGCGGTGCTGAGTGGGCACCGGGGCTTCAGGGGCAGGGTGCGGTTTTCCCTGGGTAGGCCTCTGGGGTCTGCCGTGACCTTGGCTGTGACTGCTCTGCCCTTTTTCTCACAGAGCACCATCAACCAGACCCCAGTGACCCTGCAGGTGCCAGGCCTGATGAGCTCCCAGGTGCAGATGGGCGGCCACCCGACCGAGGTGCTGTGCCTCATGAACATGGTGCTGCCCGAGGAGCTGCTGGACGACGAGGAGTACGAGGAGATCGTGGAGGACGTGCGGGACGAGTGCAGCAAGTACGGGCTCGTCAAGTCCATCGAGATCCCCCGGCCCGTGGACGGCGTCGAGGTGCCCGGCTGCGGGAAGGTGCGTGCGCGCGCGCCTGCGCGCCCCTCCCCCTCCCCCTCCCCCAAACCGTGGGAGGTCCTCGGGGAGCGTGGCCTTGCAGCTGTGCTTCACAGCCTCATTCAGCCCTGTGACCTTGTGCGAGTGGTTGGGTCTGGTCGGGTCTGGTCGGCGGTGGAGAGAGAAGTGCTGTATGTTAGCGTCAACAGTGGCAAACACACTCGTGTCTTCTGGGTGCCAGGTCCTCACTAAATCTACCTGTGCGACCCTGGACTCCCACAGCAGCCTTCTGGGCCCTTCGTCAGAGGATACAGGCCACATGGTCACATTTCCCAGCCTGCTGAGGCATGGCACCGTGCCAGGAATCGGCACCTCTCACTCTTCTTGGGAGGCAAGAAAGAGGGGGTGGCTTAGGTTCATCCATCCCCTCAACTAGTGATTCAGGCTTCAGCTGGCCAGGTCCTGGGGCCAGCCTCGTCAGACAACACAGGTGCCACCTTAGGTGGTAGCTGGGGAGAGAGGAGAAACACTCTGGGTGCAGTGTTTAGACTGGAGGGCACGAGGTGGCATTAAGCAGGCCCAAGTGACACCAGGTTATCCCAGCAGGCAGGTGGGGGTCCTGGCCAGGGAGCCCAGTGAGTGCAGATCTCCTGGTATGTTTGGGGACAGTGACCAAGCCGGTGTACCTGAGCAGAGTACAGCAGAGCAGTGGGAGGGTCGGGTCTCAGTTTGGGGGCTGGGGCCCAGGGCGGCAGATCGTGTAGGCCTGCGTTGGCCCTAGAGGGATGTTCAGTGTTCCTTGCAGTGAGCAGGAAGCCTTTGGAAGGTGCTGCCTGTGGTCTGTTATCTGGCACATGGAGATGGTTCTTTAGAAGAAGGTAGGAGTGGCCAGGGGTTACAGAGCGGCACCACCTCTACCCTGCAGGACTGGAATCTGCAGTGTGGGAAGTGGGAGGAGGTAGAGGGCATAGGGGTAAGATCTCTGCAGTTTTGGGAACTAACAGCTTGTGAGCAGCTTGGTGGAAGATGGTGACCACCAGGAGGGTGGAAAGAAGTCCATGGATTTGAGGAACATTACTGGCAAACGCCCAGGTCATGGTGGTTAGTTTGGGCTATGCTGGAAGGGGAAGAGGAGTCCAGCCGAGTGCTCAGGCTTCCGGCCTTGGAGATGGGGTGGAACTGGCAGGTGAGAGAGAAGCAAGGGAGGTAAGCAGGCTTTCGGGGGGAGAGGGGGTCAGTGTTGATGGGCGGGTTGACACCTCGCAGAGATGTGTAGGAAGCAGTGAGCAAGACAGAGCTGCATCCCAGGCATGAGTCTCAGAAGCGTAAGTGTCATCAACACGCTGACCCCTGTTTTGGTGTCCACGGGCTGTACCGCCCAGGGAGCAGTGGAAGGAGCATGGGAGGCCAAGGGACAGGCCTCGTGTCGGGGGCAGAGGGGCAGCACGTCCTCCCTGTGTGCGGTGAAACACCTGCTCCCCATGTCCCTTGCACTCGGCGCGGTGACAGACGCTGGAGTGGAGATGGCTCTTGAGGGGGCAGAGTAAATACTGGTGGGGAGTCAGATGAATGGGAAGACCTGCCTGGTCTCTGGGATCGTCCTGTTTTGTTTGGAAACTTTACATTCTTTCCAAACTTGCATGAGTAGAGTTAAGTTCTGTTGAGCAGACGTGCCAGCGTTAAGCCCCGTCACCCGGCTTCAGGTATCCTTGTCTGGCCATTTTTAATTCCTATATTTAGCTTCCTAATTTCCCTTTTTTTCCGCCTAAAATAATTTAAAGCATATCTCCAAATTTCACCTGTGATAAACAAGTATTTCTGTAATAACTGAGCTATTAATATTTGGGGCCCAGCAAAACTTGCTTTGGCTTCTGTGCTGTGTGCTCTTGGATGTTTAGCCCCATCCCCCCCTCCACCCAGTCAACAAGCGCACCTCCTAGACGGTAGTGCTGTATCTGCCATTGTGACCGCCAAAACCGTCTCCAGACTTGCAGAAGGTGGCCTGGGGCCACACTCGAGCTGGTTGAGAAGTACTGCTCTAAACTTGAAGCAGGTCGTTTCTCCAAAAGCCTTGACAAAGCTGCAGTATCACTATTACAGTAACACAATTATCCTTAGGAAGTACTCGTGTTCCTGTTCAGATTTCCTTCACCGTCTCAGTACTTTTTATACCTAGTTAAGGATCCAAACAAGGATCCATGTTTTGTTTAAAACTTCCCTTGAAATTTATCAGTTCTACATAGTGCCCCCCCCCCCGCCTTCTGTCGAAGCAGTAGGGCACGTTTCCTTGTAGCACCCCACGTTCCAGGTTAGGCTGGTTGGTGTCCTCTTCCTCCCTCTACTTCCTGTAAACTGGTGGTTCAAACACGATGAGAAACTTGATCAAATATTGGGATTATTTTTTTTAATCACCTTGGGCTTGAACCTTAATTTTTGAGCTTCCCTTCATCTGTCATTTGGGAAGAATCTGGCCCTTGGGGAAGCTTGGGGAGCGCCCGGTGCGGGGAGACATTCCCTTGGCGAGCGTGCTGTGGGTCCCATGTGCCTCTAGCTCCGTTCTCTTTTCTCACTCTGCATGCTCTTTGATCCTGGGGTTCTGCAGGACATTTGCCAAATGCTCCCAAGCCTGCAGCGAGGCCCTCTCCTGTGGAGTTCTGGATTTTGGGTAGATCCTGGCTGGTTGCTGTGAGCGAGCCAGTCTACCCCTGGAGGCTGAAGGCCACCTAGCCTTCACAATCTGTCTCTCATCCCTGCAGATCTTCGTGGAGTTCACCTCTGTGTTTGACTGCCAGAAAGCCATGCAGGGCCTGACGGGTCGCAAGTTCGCCAACAGAGTGGTTGTCACAAAATACTGTGACCCCGACTCTTACCACCGCCGGGACTTCTGGTAGAGGTGGAGGGGGAGGGTGGGGGCAGGGCTGGCTGGGGGCTGCTCCCCCTCCCACCCCCCCTCTTTTCCCCCTCTGAAGATGGGCAGAGGAGTGACAGCCGAATGACAGCCGGCAGCAACTGGAATGGCAGCAATTAGGGCGGGGTGGGGGTTGGGGTAGGGAGGGGAATAGGGAAGTGCGCGCACAGGCCCACACAGACACATGCACCCAGACACAGAGGGAAGGGGTCTGGATGGGGAGGGGGTGCACAGCAGGGCGGGGTAGGACCCCCATAGCCCCTCCCCAAAACAGCCTCTCCTCCCTTTTACCCTCTTTCTCCCCTTCCCCACTGTAGAAACATAGTGTGTTTATATTTTATGGCCAAACTATTTTGAATTTTGTTGTCCGACCCCCCCGGTGCCCTGCCTTCTCCCTTTCCAGGACCACAGCTCCCGTCCTCTTGGCCTCTGGTCCTCTCCCTGGTGCCCGCCCTTCCCGGTTTCTTACGTAGTTGATTCTCCTCCTTAGTCTTCCCCCACCTGTGCCCCAGCCCCGTGGCCCTGTCCTTCTCTCTGTGGCAGTTTCATATTTGCTAAGACAAATTTGCTCATTAAACATTTTGTTGTATTTTACTTTACGGAGCTGCTCTGTGTCCGGTGTATGTACCCTACGCCCCTTCCTCGGACCTTAGCCCTAGGCTGTGGCCCAGTGCCTGACTGTAAAATGCCCTCTGGCCCTGGCGTCCTTGGCACGCCCTGCGGGGCACACCCCGCCTGCGTGGCCCGCTGCCCATGGCGGGCCGGGCTCGGGCTCGGGCTCCTGAAGGGCCTCCGCGTGCGCGGCCCCTGGCCAGGGGGAGGGGGCACCAAGAGCACCACGGGGTGCCTGGGGTGTGGCCTCGCGGGCTGGGCCCGGCGCGACCCCTTCCCTCACCGCCTTCGGCCGGCGACTCGGCCCGGCCCCTCAGGCCCCACTCCTGCAAGGGCGTCCCTGGGGCCTCTCGGCGGTGCCTGTTCGCGGCGCCCGCGCACCGGAAGTGACGCAGCAGGGCGGCCG
>NC_043715.1:56783831-56826879 GCF_006229205.1 Suricata suricatta
GGCTCATCGCCGCGGCCTTTGTGTGTCGGCGCCCGCGTCTTTCCACCCCGCGGTGTCTGTGTTGGTCCGTCTCCCGCCGGCCTTCGGCTGGGCCTTGGTGCTGCCCGTGTCCGCGTCCGCTGTGGCGCTTCCCCCGGGCGCTAGTCCCCGTGTTCCGGCCCCTGTCAATGTCGGTGTGCGGTGCTCAGGATTGGTGGTTGTGCCGCTCTCTTCCTCTCTCTCCCTCGCCTCCCTGCCTCCTTGCTCCCTCTCGGTTTCCTTGTGTGCAGTTACTAGTGACCCTAGTCAGCGCCTATTTATATTCCTCCTCCCCCTCTTCCCATTCACCATCCTCGCGCACATCCTAACCCCGAGGACCCTCTGCACTCGTCTGCTGCTTAGTTTGGGATCTGCCCCCTCCCCCAGGTCCTGGAGTCTGGGGTGGGGGTGGGGCGGCCGAGAGCCCCGCTGTGGAATCAGAGGCCCACTGCTTGGCCAGCCTGTAGTGGTTATTATCAGGTGACTTCTCTCATGTCCAAGCATCCGCTTCCTAGTGTTTCAAGTTAGAGTTGTTCACGGTTCCTGCATCCTAGGGTCGCTGTGCGCGTTCATGGAGGCGGTGGTGTTGAAGCAGCGCGCCCCACCCCGCCATCCACTGCTGGGACCTCTGGATTCCGCTCTGACAGGTTTTCAGCTCCGCACAGCACGTGGTGGCCCTCAGTCATTTGCATGCCCCTTGGAGGATTTTGCTTTATGCTTCGACCTCTACTTGATCTAATACTTTGAGCGTGTGTTTGTGTTAAACCTTGCTCCCCTCCTAGGCAGTATCCGGAAGTTCCGTTGACTCTTCCCGACAGTTGAGTGTAATTGCCTCGTGTTACAGTAGCGCATCTTCTGATACCAGCCTTTTGGAAACGTTTTTTCACTCTGATAATGGCAAGCGACGTTTCTGAGCTCCTAGTATCCGTGGGGCAGGGCGCCAAGCACTCTGTGTCCCCTTCTTATTTAATCAGCAAGCTTGCCAGGTAGGAATTCTTTCCTCCTTTCAGAGTTGAGCAAACTGAGCCTCAAGGAGGTTGCTCTGCTGTCGTTCATGGCCAAGATTCAGGCGCAGATCTCTTGTTCTTTGTATTCTGTCTTAATTTTTTTTTTCTATATCTCTAGCGCCGGGTTGCTGTCTTTTTCTTTTCCTTCCGGGGCCTCGGTCCTTTCTGCTTGTTGTCCTGCCTCGCTGTCTCTGGTTGTGAGTCTGTCTCTGGGTAGTTCCTCTGCCTGCGTTTCTCTGGCGTCTGTTTCTCTTCTTGTTTGTCTCCTTCCCTTCTTTCTGTCTCCGCTGTGCTGGTGTGTCCGGCTGGCCTGCGGGGCCCCCTCACCTCCTCCTGTCTGCCTCACTGTGCCTTGCTCTCCAGCTGGAATTCAAAGCTGGGGCCATCCCAGCCACCGCGGGACGTAGGTGGGTGGTGGGAGGGCCGACCGCAGCAGAGGTGGACCGAGATGCTCAGAGTCCGCTCTGGAGCTGGGGTGAGGTCTGCGTCCCGGGGCAGGGGGTCGCTCTTCCTGTGCCTCAGTTTCCTCCCCCCGTGAGGTGCTGTGAATCACGGGGTTGGGAGGATTGATTGGGTCACTGTGTAAAGTATGGAGAACGCCTGGCACAGGGTAAGGGTCGTGTCCCTGCTTGCTGTGATTGTCACCTTCTGCTTGGTTCCTGCTCTTTTCCTTCCCATTTCCTTGCTCTCAGCTCGGGTTGCTTTAAAAGTGTAAGCTTTGGGGCCCAAGCAGCCAGAGGTTGAGTCTGTGCTTTGCGCTTAGTGTGTGACCTTGGCTGAATTGTTTGGCGTCCGCAAGCCCGGTGTTGAGATAACGGGCATCTTGGTCAGCGAGCACCTGGCATGTGGCTCAGACCCAGTGGGTGGCCGGGCTCAGCCTTCTTATCTCTCCCTCTCCTGGGCCTCCTGCTCCCCCACCCTTGGGATGCCTCACCCCCAGGCATTCCCTGCCTCTCCCTCTGTTCCTGGTCTCTTCCCTGTGTGTTCTTGTTTCTGCCACAGATCCTGCCCCTTCCACTCCTGCCATCCCTCCTTCTTCCTTCCAGCTGTTTATTGAATGGCTCTTCTGGGGCAGCTGTCTCCAGAGACATGGTCTCTGTCCCCTTGGGGCTTTTGGGTTGGCCTTAGCCACCGAATCAGCCCCACGGGTATGAAGTACCGGTGGCCCCTGGGGAACAATGACTGGTGTCTGGATGTGTAACATCTGGGAGGCTTCGGTGGAGCCCTCGGGGCGATGAGGAGTGACCTGGGTGGTGAGGAAGAGCAGGGTGACCGTCTTGTGACACCACCCACGTTTATAGCATACTTCCCACACACTGGGCTCTTGGCTCCCTGGGTTGCTGAGTGAAAGCTCACTTTACAGGGGAGAAAACTGAGGCACGGATCTTCCTGCCCTACCCAGGGCAGTGGGCTCGGAAGTGCCGGGCTGAGGTGCCCCGACCTGTCATCCACCACTGCACATGCTGCCTCGCCGAGCAGGGGCCCCAAGCAGGAAGGAGCTGGGCATGTTTGAGGAACTGAAAGATGGACTGGGTGACTAAGATGGGGGTTGACAAGGGCCAGAGCTTTCTAGGCTAGGGTAGGACCTCGTCCTCACCCCTGGGCGGCTGTGGGGGGCTCATGCTGGACATCCCCAGTCCCCAGTTGTGTTCCTGAAGGGCCTTTCCTTCTCAGATGTGGTGACCCACCAGCCCCTGCCGCTGCTGCTGCTTCCTCGAGTCGCCTGTCTCGCCACACCCCGGGGGCCACCGCCCTCCCCACCGCCGCCGCCATGTCGACCTCATCGCTGCGGCGCCAGATGAAAAACATAGTCCACAACTACTCGGAGGCTGAGATCAAGGTCCGAGAAGCCACGAGCAACGACCCCTGGGGGCCGTCCAGCTCCCTCATGTCTGAGATCGCTGACCTCACCTACAACGTGGTCGCCTTCTCCGAGATCATGAGCATGATCTGGAAGCGGCTCAACGACCACGGCAAGAACTGGCGGCACGTGTACAAGGTCAGTGCCGAGTCTGCCGGCGGCAGGGGCTCCCGTGGGGGTGTGTCCGAGGACCTGGAGTTGGGGGCCTTCGCGTGCGTCTCTGTCCCGCCCTCCCTTTTCCCTCACGAAGGCAACAAGAGTTTTGAGTCTCGGGATTTAAACTTTTTGAAATCGTGGCACAGTTGCAAGGTTCGGCCACGCAGAAGGCTTCCGCGGGCGCACAGCGTTTGTCCCTCTGCGTGCCCGGAGCCCGGTTCCTTCTCAGGCAGATGCTGTCCCCTGCTTCTGTTTTTCCTCGGACGAACTCTGTGTGCGTGTCCCCTGGCACCAGGAATTTGGGGACCGCCATTGCAGCACTGGGCACGTGGCTGCATGTGCAGTTACCGGGGCGCAGGACTGCAGGTGGAAAGTGGTGGGTTTTATCAAGCGTAAGACGTGGCCCCGTATTACAAAGGGAGGTGAATCTGTGTCTTAGGGATCATTCCCCTTTAGGATGTAAAAGACTTGTCACCTTGTTTTCTTTTTCTTTTTCCATTTTTAACAAGCGCTGCCTGGTGGCGGATCACTAAGTGGTCTGTGACGTTTGGCTTTTTATGAGCAAGACTCCCGCGAATCCCCTGTATGTTTGCCACTTTCTAGGACTGGAACTTCCAGGCTGAGGGCACATGCGTGTGTCACGTAGATGAACGTGGACAGCGCGCCCTCCACGGAAGCGGTCTGCTTACCGGTCCTGGTGACGGTGCGCACGTCCTCACCCAGCCAGCGGACTGCAGGCTTTGGTCAAAGGGAGCGTGTCTTTGGGGAGGGCTTCCGAGCGCATTTGCAGCTCACTGGGCCTGGCATCCTCCCCCCGGGCCAGGGAGCGGCGGTGGGCACGGGCTGGCGTGGGCAGCCGGCCCCCACTCCCAGCAGTGCGGCCCAGACCCGCCTGCAGACGTCCTTGTGCGTGAGGGGCCGGCTGCTGGGGGGGTGGGGGCCGGAGAGTGAGGTTCCCGCGAGTCCTCTTGTTGCCGTTGGCTTGGTGGGTGCCGGCCGGCGGCCTGCTGCGTCTGTGGTGGACGAGGCGGGCGAGGCCCCTGGGCTGGTGGATTCAGCAGGGGTCCGGCGCCGGCTGGGCCCTCTGTCCCTCGGCACGGTGTCCCCCCCAGTTTCTCAGGCCTGGAAATGCTGCGGCTCGTTCTCACGCCCACCCTATCAAACCTGGGTTGGCTCTTCAATCCCACGGACCCCGTGTCGGGTCAGTTATTTTGGTGGTTTGTCACGAAGGACTGGGTGGCATTTGTCCAGTTGAGAAAGTGGGGGCTGTGGGTGAGCCCTTGTGTGCAGGTGAAGGGAGCAGACAGGACCTGAGGGGCCTCTCGAAAATGAAGGAAGCTCAGTGAGGCTGGTGGACCACGTGCGCTGGGGAGATACTGCTGTAGGCAGAGAACCGCAGAGTTCTTCTCCTGTCCCCACTTTTCAGGGGAGAACACTGAGGCACAAGGAGGCTCAGGGGCGGGGGGCCCCCAGGGGGCAGGAGTGGGACAGGAGCCCTGGAGCCCATTCTCTTGACTGGGCTGGGTCCCCTCTTTGCCCCAAGCAATGCAGGGTCTCAGTTTTTATTTCATAAACATTTGTTTATTAATGTTTATTAGAGAGAGGGAGAGTGCTTGCAGGGGAGGGACAGAGAGAGAGGGAGACACAGAACCCGAAGCAGGCTCCAGGCTCTGAGCTAGCGGTCAGCACAGAGCCTGATGCGGGGCTCGAACCCACCAACCGTGAGATCATGACCTGAGCCGAATGTTTAACGGACTGAGCTGCCCAGGTGCCCCTCAGTTTTTATTTTTTAAAACCAGAGGTCGACAAGTTTTGGGCCAGGGGCTGGCCGGCCTCCTGTATGGGTAGGTACAGTTCCAGTCGGTGCGTGGCCAGGCCCGCTTGTCTGCGGCTGCATCCCCGGTGGCACACGGGCCCTGTGGCCTGAAAAGCTGGGTCATCTGTCACCTGGTCCCTTGAGAATTTGTTTGTGGATGTCGTTTTTTTTTTTTTTTTTCTTTTTTTTTTTTTTGGTAAATAACGTATTTTTCACTTTGTTCTTCATCTGGAGAGAGAGGGCGAGCCTGAGAGTGCATGCACACGTGTGCAGGCAGGGGAGGACGAGGGATGGGGCGAGAGGGTCCCAAGCAGGCTCCAGTCAGCACAGAGCCCGACGTGGGGCTCGAACCCATGAACCACGAGACCGTGGCCTGAAGTGAAACCAAGAGTTGGACGCCCAGGCGCCCCATGTGGATCCCTGACTCATAATCTGGTGTCCGGGGGATCCAGGAACAGGCGGTTTCAGAACTCAGCAGGAGCTCTGGGGCCCTCCGCTTGCATACTTTAGAGAACACGTTCCCGTTTTCTGTGTGGCACACGTCACGAGCATGAGGCCTGGGTGGCGCTCACGCGTGCACACGCCAGTGTAGCCCCGATGGGGAGAGAGGATGTGCCCGCCTCCCCCAGGCTCGCTCAGCACACCCCTCCCCAGATGCACCTGTCCTGCCTTCTGTCTGCCAGGTTTGTTCTAGAACTTTACATGGACCTGTGCACATGGTTCTTTGCATGTGTTTCCGTCGCTCACGGCCGCCCCTGGGCAGTTGGCGGGTGCGGCAGCCGCTCGCGGGTTCCGTCAGCTCCGGCGCCCTGCGCTCCCTACGTGTGCGTTTCTCCCTTGGGGGCGTTTGGGTTCTTTCTGGGTTCATAGGCCGTGTAACTGCAGCTCCCGGGTCTCCAGGGCTCTGCACACACGAGTTTGTCGTCTGTCTGCTGCCAGTCCCGCCCCAGACTGTGGGGACGTGGTTGTCTGTCAGTCTGTCTGCTGCCAGTCCCGCCCCAGACTGTGGGGACGTGGTTGTCTGTCACATGGGCCTCACCGCGTGACCTGCTGCTGGGGACTTCTGTGTTATGCGGCGCGGGGCGCGTGTGGCCTTTCTGGTCTGAACTGGGGACGCTCCCCCTCTCCTTTCTGCCGCAGGAACGCCCCGAGGGCTGGTTAAAGACTAACCTCTGATTGCTGGTGTAAATACCACTCGCACACCTTCAGGAAGCCTTGTGAGATCCAGGCACGTCGGGGAGACCTTAGAGACACCCCTCCCCGTGGTGTCCCTGGCAGATCAGTGGGGCTGTGCAGGGAGCTCAGCTAAAACCGAAGGGCCGTGGGTGGTCCTCAGGGGCTCTGGCGCCCCCCCATGCCCTCCACATCCTAAGGGGCGCTCTTGTCCACGGACTGGGGGTTGCTTTTCTCCCATTGCGCTGTAACTGCTGGAAGGAGAATTTGTTCCTGTGCCGAAGCTGCCCAGGGTGTTTCCTCCTCCCTGTCCTTTGTTCCTGCTGTCCCAGCTCGGGTCCCCTGCTGAGAGCCCGGCCTTCAGGCCCTCAGGCCCGGTGCCTCCCCTGCTCCCTCTCACCCTCCCCTCCCCCTCCTTGTCCTCCTGCTCCAGACAGTGGAGAAAGCAGCCTGGCTGTCCGGGTAGCAGGTGCTCTCGAACGTGATTTAACAAGTGTGTTTTCGTGGTTTTAGAGAAATAGAGCGGGGTCTGCTCCACTCGGGGACCTCGGGAGGGGCCGCAGGTGACCCTACCTGCCTTTTCCCGGTTTCTGGGTCTTGACCGAGCTGCGCGCAGACCCATGCCGCACAGTTCGCCCTGTAAAGCGGCGGTTCGTGGGCAGAGCCCCGCCCAGGGTTGGGCGGCCACCCCCGCGGCCTCTGTCCGGAACGTTTGGTCACCTGCACACTGATGGAGTGTCTGCCGAGAGTCCCCCAGCCCCTGGCAGCCCCGAATCTCCTGTGAACCACGTCCTCTGTGGACGTGCCCGTCGGGGACGTTCCGCGTGCTCACTGGTGCCTGTGGGGTCCCTCCGAGTGGCCGTGTAGCAGCCCGCCGGGCCGTGCGCGTGTCCGCCGTGTGCGCTGACGTGGGGGTTGGCGCCGGGGCAGGACCCTGGCCGCCCTGTGAGTGACCATGTGCCCCCGCCCCGAAGGCCATGACGCTGATGGAGTACCTCATCAAGACCGGCTCGGAGCGGGTGTCCCAGCAGTGCAAGGAGAACATGTACGCCGTGCAGACGCTCAAGGACTTCCAGTACGTGGACCGGGACGGCAAGGACCAGGGCGTGAACGTGCGCGAGAAGGCCAAGCAGCTGGTGGCCCTGCTCCGCGACGAGGACCGGCTGCGGGAGGAGCGCGCCCACGCGCTCAAGACCAAGGAGAAGCTGGCGCAGACCGCCACGGGTGAGGCTGCCTGGGGGCCCGCGCCTCGCTGCCCGTCCGGGCCCGGCGCCCGGCGCCCTGCCGAGCCCTGCCACCCGCCTGCTTCCAGATCCAGGCTCTCCGCTCCCTGGGCCCTGCTTTCTCTATGATCTTCGGAGGGACGATGGGCCGGGAACCTCGTCTGCACCCCCGTGTCCCTTCCCTCTCGCTCCGGGCCCCTAGAGCTGAGGGGTACTCTGTGCACACGCAAATACTAACCCGGGGGCCCCTGCCCTGGGCCCGGGCCTTGCCTGAGCGTCAGTGCTGACGACGCAGGGGTGCCTTGGAGGGGGTTGCCGAGCCCTGAGGTCAGGGACGGCTGGCTGGTGCTCCAGGGGGCATGCTGGCAGCAGCAGGTGGGCGCTTCCCCTGGCTCAGCGTTAGGCCCCTCCACCCGGTCTGTCCCTCCTTCCGGATAGTCCCCTCTTCCTGGTCACTCTTGTCTCAGCCACACCCACCATGGGGGTGGTGGCCAAGGGTGCGGGTGCTGTTCTTCTGTGGACACTCAGCAGTTCTCCGCCAGCCCTGGACGAGTGGGAGCTATGGGCCTGGAGGCCCGTGTGCCCCGGGGCTCAGAGCAGGCCCCAGGGGCGCAGCAGCTCGGACACCAAGGTCACGGGCTCCCGGGCTCCCGGGCTCCCGCACGTCCTTGTCTGCTGCAGGGCTTTTGTTCTTGGGCCAGCAGGGCTGTCCTTCCTTGACCCCCACCCCTCGTCCCCTCTTCTCCCCGGGGTAGGGCGAGCTGGACACACCCGGCTCACAGTCTGCCCCCCACGGGAGCCCCCTGCCTGGGCTGTGGGGTCCCTTGTCTCTGTGCGGCCGGTCTCACTGCCGTCCCTGCCGCAGCGTCCTCAGCGGCGGTGAGCTCCGGGCCCCCGGCCGAGGCGGAGCAGGCGTGGCCGCAGAGCAGCGGGGAGGAGGAGCTGCAGCTGCAGCTGGCCTTGGCCATGAGCAAGGAGGAGGCCGACCAGGTACGGGGGCGCGGGGCCGGGCCGGGGCGCCGTGGGTGTTTGGCTTCTGTTCTCATCCCATCTCATGCCTCGGCCGCCCCCCAGCTCCCCAGGGCCCCTGCTTGCTCTATCCCCGCCCCCAACTCTCCCGCTGGCCCTCTCCCCTGGCGTTCTGCATCCTCCTGTCTCGGATGCTTCCCTGCTGGTCTCTCAGCCCGGTCTCGGCCCCTGCCTCCCCGGTTTGGGTGACTGTGCCTGTGCCTTCGGTTCCGTCTGTCCTGGCTCTGTTCCCATTTTCTTTCTTTTTCTTCTCCTGCTCTTCTCTCTCTCCTCTCACTCTACCATCCCCCCCATGTCCTGCCCCATCACCCTCTCTCTTCCCCCTTCTTTCTCCCTTTCTCTCCTTCTCTTTCTCTCCTTCTCTCTCTTCCGTCCTCCCACCTGGTGTCCTGCCCTCTCACACTCTCTCCCTCTCTCCCCTCCTCTCTCTCTCTCCTCCTCTCCTCCTCCACGCTCCTGACCCCCACCTCGCCTCGCGTCCTGCCCGGGACCCCCTCAGACTCCTCCTCCCCTTCCTCTCTCCGTTGGTCTCCTCTCTCCCTCTCCTTCCCCCCTTCTCTCTCTCACCCACCCCCCACCTCGTGTCCTGCCCCGGACCCCTCACACTCTCTCTCCCCCAGCCCCCGCCCTGCGGCCCCGAGGACGACGTCCAGCTCCAGCTGGCCCTTAGTTTGAGCCGTGAGGAGCACGACAAGGTCAGAGCGGCCCCCTCCCTCCAGACCCTCCTCAGGCCCCCGACTCCTGCACCCCTCACCCACCCCACAGCAGCTCTGCTCCTGGCCTCTGTCAGCGGGTCCTCTGACGGTTGGTCGCAGCACAGGAAGCGGATGTCGTGTGGCCTCTCCGTCCCCTTTGCCACAGCCCAGGCCTTGGGCACCTCCACCCAGCGCAGCAGACATGGCAGAGTCAGGCGCCCAGTCCCACGCCGCCCGGCCAGGCCCGTGTCCCGCACACCAGCTCTCTGTCCCCACCCTCCCCTCCCACACATCGTCCATGTCCCGTTTTAGTTTTCAGTCACCGTTGTCGGGGGGGAGGGGGGCGGGGCCTCCACACTCGGCCTCTGACCCTCCCTTGCCGCCTGCCTCTGACCCAAACAGGAGGAGCGGATCCGCCGTGGGGATGACCTGAGGCTGCAGATGGCCATAGAGGAGAGCAGACGGGAGACCGGCGGCCAGGAGGAGGTGGGCTGCGGAGCGGGGCGTTCTCCCGCAGCGCAGGGGCGCCGGAGGGCGCTGGAGCCTGTCCCCACCGCTGAGCTGCCGCGGGTGCTCGCAGCGGAGCGCGGCCAGAGCAGGACACTGCGAGAGCAGCAGCCTGACCCCGCAGGAGGGGAGGGCGCGAGCCCCCAGGCCCCTCCTGAGTGCCAGCCGGGCCTCCGCGGGTCAGCGGTGAGCGAGACGGGCCTGGCCCCGGCTGTCGGGGGCCCAGTCCCCCAGTGCAGACGGGACGCGTGGTGGCCGCTCAGTTTGCGCATCTCTGTCTCCTCTGTCGGCTCTGCGGGTGAAGAGGGCCTGGCTGTGCCCGTCAAGGCCAGGGTCACTCACCTGCCGGGGTCACCCAAGCCGGCCTCCTTCTGGCCTCTCACAGGTTGCCGTGGGCACTGGCCTGACGGCGGAGGTGGGCGGGTGGGGCCGGGTAGCCCCCCACGGGCCTCTGGGTAGAGAAGCTTGCTCGGGCCAGCCTCCGCCGGAGGGCTCCCTCGTGCCCGGCCGCTCGGGGGCCTCAGGAAAGGGGAACCAGGCTGGCGCCTACGGCCTGTGAGAGGGGAGTACCTGCTTGTCCAGAGAGGCCGTGTGCATGGGGGTGAACGTGTGAGTATGTGCACGCATGTGGGTGAGCACGTGCGTGTGAGCACACGCACATGTGTGCCGTGGGTGTGCACGAGCACGCACAGGCGCCGACACGGAGCCCTTGAAACCTGGAGCATGCGCTGAGGTGGACGTGTGCTGAGCCTCAGGCCCGGAATGTTCAGGGTGACCCGTAATCACCTGAGACTCGGTGGACGACTGCAGGCAGGCCTCCCCCATGTCGGGCTGGGCGGGCGCCTCTGGGCTCTGGTCCCTTGTTCTGGGGGGAACTGGGGAGGGCTGGGTGGTGGGGGGCGGTGGACAGCAGGGGTCTGGTGGGGATGGGAGGTGGGGAAGCCGCCTTCTTCTGTCTCATGGCCACAGCCCCTGGCTCTTCCGTCTTGCTCTGCGGCTGTCCCTCCTGCACCCCCAGGGCCCTCCTCCTGGGCCCCTGGCCTGGCCTGGCCTGCTCTTGCCTCATATCTGTCTCTCCTTCGTCTCCTGCAGTCCTCCCTAATGGACCTGGCTGACGTTTTCACGGCCCCGGCTGCACCACCAGCCTCGGATCCCTGGGGAGGCCCAGCACCCATGAGCACCCCCACCTCGGACCCTTGGGGAGGGGCCCCCGTCCCTCCAGCTGCTGATCCTTGGGGTGGTCCGGCCCCTACACCAGCTGCTGGGGACCCTTGGAGGCCTGCTGCCCCTGCGGGGGCCCCGGTTGACCCTTGGGGTGGGGCCCAGGCCCCTGCAGCTGGAGAGGGGCCCACACCTGACCCGTGGGGGAGCTCTGATGGTGAGTGCCGGCTGCCCGCCTGCTCGGGCCCCGCATCCAGTGTACGGCTCCGGGTGTGCCCTGGAGTTGTGGCAGATGCAGTGTAGTGGGTGACAGGTAGCTGTGGGGTCAGGGCAAACAGCCTGGAGGGGTGGCGGTACGGGAGCCTGCAGGACCGTGGGAAGGGGGCCATGGGGGCGGGGGTCAGGGTAGAGAGGTTGCTGGGGTGGAGCCAGAGTGGGGTGACTCCTGAGGCTGGCTGGGAGCAGGCGGGCTGGGAAGGGGCCGGACGCCCTGTGGGGACTTGAGGGAGCGGTGGGAGGTCGTGCAGGTCTGGGTGAGCCACAGACCCTCACCTAGCTGGGGAGATTCCTGGGGGCTTCCCAGAGGCCTCATGGCCGAGGAGGGCTTTGCCAGGAAGGGACACGTGGGCAGAGGCCCTGCAGTGTGTGTAGCCATGGCTCGATGGTGGGGGTGAGGTGGGAGAGGCTGGGGTTGGGCCCGAAGGTTCTGGGGTGCGCAGCTGCGTCCCAGGACAAGTCAGGGCGGGGCGAGGCTGTGGGAGGAGTGAGCCCAGGGGTGAGGCTGGAGGGGTGGGCGCTTTCTTGCGAGATGGATCTCGGACGTGCCCCCTTCCTCACTCAGGTGGGGCTCCGGTAGGCGGACCCCCGGCCTCGGACCCCTGGGCTCCAGCCGCTGCCTTCTCAGACCCCTGGGGAGGGTCACCCGCCAAGCCCAGCACGAATGGCGCCGCAGGTACTGGGGCGGGGCCGGAGCGTGGGGGGCACCTGGGGGGCGCCTGGGGGGCGGGCCCCCTCGGGTAGCTGAGCGGCCCCCGGACCCCACAGCCGTCGGGTTCGATGCGGAGCCGGACGAGTTCTCAGACTTCGACCGCCTGCGCGCGGCCCTGCCCGCCTCCGGGAGCAGCACGGGTGAGCCCCCCTCCGGGCCGGGTGGGGCCCGGCCCCCAGGCCCTCTTGCTGGGGTTGCAACCGCTCGTACACGTCTTCAAAAAGGAAGTTTTACCTGGGTTTCGAGTAATTTTTTACTCCGAGAGAAGTTGGAAAAGTAGCACAAAGCACCGTCTCTTGGAGCTTTCCCAGATCCTGAGCTCTGACTTCTCTGTCGCTGGAACACTCCTCTGGGGGTGTCCGGGGCCCTGCCGGCTGTGCCCTGCGTCACCAGCGGCGCAGTGCCTGCGGGGGCCCGCCCCCTGGCCTGCCCGCTGGTGCCTCAGGGCCCAGCGCCCTGCCCACCTGGCATCCTGTCTTCGGGGGAACTTGTCTTTGGGCATCCCGGCTCCTGTGTCCCTTCCTGGCACTGTCTGGCCTGCCTCGTGTCTGGAGAACGTCCCCCGCCTGCGCAGGTGTTGGGAGGGCGCGGGGCCTGTCCTCAGAAGGCACCGGTGACCTGCGGACTGTGGAAGCAGGAATTCTTGGGACCCGGCGGGCTCTAGCCAAGAAAGGCAGGCAGGCGCCAGGGGTCCCTCTCCTTGGACCCCTGAGGTTATTGTCCCGTCCATGGTTCGCTACCTCCTGGCCCTGTTTCCCTCTCTCCCTGCTGATTCTTGCATTTCCTAGCAGCAGGGAAGATTCTTGACTCTTAGAAACAACCCGCTGTCCAGCTCACAGATGCTCTTCAGTCCGCAGGTGTCTGCACCTGCCGCTGTTTCTCCACTGTGAGGTTTCTGTTGGGGACCCTGGAGCCCGCGGGGTTTTGCGGATTGCCTGAGCGGCCTTAGTAGTTCTCTGCCCTGGAGGTTGTCAGCAGGAGTTCCCTTTGAGTTGGCCCCTCCTGGCTTGGCCCTGGGCGGGGCCTCCCACCGAGGCCTCCCACCGTCCTCCCCTGATCCCCCCCGCTTCTTGTAGGGGAGCTGGAGCTGCTCGCTGGAGAGGTACCCGCCCGCAGTCCTGGGGCCTTCGACATGAGTGGGGTCGGAGGCTCTCTGGCTGAGGCTGTGGGGAGCCCTCCGCCCGCGGTTGCCCCCACCCCCCCGCCGCCCACACGGAAGACCCCAGAGTCATTCCTGGGGCCTAACGCAGCCCTCGTGGACCTGGACTCGCTGGTGAGCCGGCCGGGCCCCACGCCGCCAGGAGCCAAGGCCTCCAACCCCTTCCTGCCAAGCGGTGAGTGCCGGCCTCTTGGACGGGTTGGTCGCCCCGGCCCCCGCCCCCCGCCCCCCTCCTACCCAGGCAGACCCCTGACTCTGCTGTCTCCTCTTCTCTCCTGTAGGAGCCCCGACCACTGGCCCCTCCATCACCAACCCCTTCCAGCCTGCACCCCCTGCGACGCTTACCCTGAACCAGCTCCGGCTCAGCCCTGTGCCCCCGGTCCCCGGAGCACCACCGACGTACATCTCTCCCCTGGGTGGGGGCCCTGGCCTGCCCCCCATGATGCCCCCGGGCCCCCCAGCCCCCAACACTAACCCCTTCCTCCTATAATCCAGGAGGGAGGGGGATTTGGCCTGGCCCGGCTTCCCCCATTTCTGCTACCTGGGAGACCAGTGTTGTGAGTGCATGTGAAGTGGGGGACCCCTGCCCCCCCAGCACCCTCCCCTCCTGGGGCCCACTCACACTACATCCTCTTCCGTGTCCCCCACTCCACCTCCCCGGAGAGAAACTGGACATGACACGGGGGTGGGGAGGGGTGCTGGCCGGAGGAGGACCCCTTTCCTGTGGCATTAGAAAGGGGAGGGACAGCTGGGGGTCCCCTGCCCCTTCCCCTCCCTCCCCACTCCTGACTCGCCCCTCAATCAGTGTTTGCGCCTCCCCCTCCCCGTGCGCACCCCTTGGTGAATCCTCGGTGATAATTTTGGCAACGTCTGGAATAAATGGCAATTCTCATGGGTGTCGCTCCCCCAGCTTCCCGTCAGTGGTTCACACGACCCCTCCCCCCAGGGGACCCAGGGCTCTGGACCTCTTAGCTGCCTCTTGGGGTCCTGGGCCCTTCAGTTCCGATGGGTTGGGGCGTGGGGGGCGCCTGAGCCCTGGTAGGTGGCAGCCCACTCGGGGCTGGAGAGCGGATGAGGCTCTGGGTGTGGCTGCTGCACCCGTGCTTGTGGCCAGTGGGCGCCACGTGGGGGTCGGGGTGGCGCAGGGCGGGTGAGCTGCCCAGGAGGATGAGGGCGACGGTGGCCGCACAGAATGGGGGGCTGCGCTGCCTGCTGTGACCAGTGTGCATGTCCGCCGGGCACAGTCGGCAGGTGTCTGTGCTCTGCTGGCCGACCCCGGCGGCATCCTCGGTGGGCCCCTCTCCCCTGGCGCCTCCCTGAGGCGGCTGGCTTGAGCTTGAGGGGCTGGCGGGCCAGGGCCAGGCGGCAGGGCTGTGGGGGTGAAAGCCTGGGACTGCGGCGGTCTCCGCGCCCGGAGAAAGGAGGGCCTGGGGGCGCTGGGAGCACGGGGCAGGCGAGCGAGCCCCTGTCTTGGTCTTTATGGAGCCCCGTGGGCTGGGCCCTCCTTCCACAGCCGGGCTGGGGGTGGGGAGCCGGAAACACGACCTGGGTTCACGGTCAGGAAGCTCTGTCTGCCCCCAGCCTCGGTCCTCCGGTATGAGTGCGCCTTGGCTCCAAAGCTCCGGTGTCCCGCCTCTGTACCGAGAGCCTCCGGCCCGGTATTGTGGGGACCCGTGTGGGTCCTGACGGGAGCCTCGGAGGCAGAGGCCCTGCCCACTCACAGGCGCACCCCCACATCTCTGGACGGGCGCTCGCGGTGCCCACTGCTCTAGCAGCTCAGGCTCGCTTGCATTCGGTGTCCCCTCCTCTCACCTGTGTCATAGAAGCTGGACACAGCTTGTCTCGGCCAGCCTCTGCCTCACCTTCCCTTCAGAACCCGTCTGCCCTCGGTGCAAATCCTGTCCTGCTTGGCCCGCACCCCTGCCACCCAGCCCTGTGCAGGGGACCCCGCGCCCCTTCCGCTCTCCGTGTGCACACGCCCTGCTCTGTGCTGCGCCCAACGTGCGAATCTCGGCGCCTGATGCCCCAATTCGGCAGCCAGGCCACGGCCCAGCACGCCTGCTTATTTTTGTAAATAAAGTTTTATTGGAACACAGTCATTGAACAGTCATTGTTTTCATATTGTCTCTGGCAGCTGCCATTTTCATAGGCAGCCTTACACACATGTGGCAGACCCGAGCCCGAAAAGTAAGCTTCCTGTAGGTCCAAGGTCATACTCCCCTGGGCGCAGTCACTGCCCTTTGTTGCTTCCTACTGAGTATTAATGGTTTTTCATTCTGCTTTTAGGGCTAATTCTTTTTCATCACTCATGCCTCTTAGTTTGCATATTTGTAATTTCAGAGAGTCCTATTTAATGATTGCTCCTTAAAAAGCACGTTTTAGGGACATTTTCAAGCACACACAACAACGGTGCCCTAACCTGCCTGCCAATCCCTCGCGGCTAGCCTGGCTTCCCCATCCGTGCTCAGGGCGGCGCCCCCAGCCCCACAGCTCCCTGGACGCCCCGCCTGAGACCTGCAGAGGTGGCCCCTCTACTGCCAGGGGACAGACTCGTGTGCATATATGTGGGCCTGCAGCAGCTAACTCGGCCGTGCTCCCGCAGGGCAGTGGGTCGCTGGGGGAGAGACTCTGAGCTTACCATCCCTCCATGCCTGGGCCTAACTCGGCAGCGAGCAGGGGGCAGTGGCAGGTACAGCTCCTCCAAGCCTTGGCCTGCAGCCCAACGCAGAGTGAGGAGGGGCGGCCTCTTGCTTTAAGAGGCACTCCCTGGTGCCCCGCACACCCCAGCACCCCAGCGGAGCCCCAGCAGGCTTCCGCGGAACCCCCCCCCCCCGCCCCCCCTGGAGCACCCTCTGCCTCCTCCCCGGGTCGCTGACTGGCGTGCACTGGAAAGGAATGTGTGCCTTTCCAAACACACGGCTTTGGAGGTCTTGGCTTCCACATCACCTAGAAAGTCAGCTAACCTGCTGGCCACACCCAAGCTTTTATTTCGTTTATAACCTCCATGACACACTAAGTTATATTGCAGAAAACAAAAACATTCGGAAATTGGTCTGGAAACCAGAACCCGTTCATTGGAACAGAAATAGGAACAAGTCCCAAAGGAAACACCTATGTTAACACTTAAACATCATGTTCACGATTCACCAATGGTCGCAAGTTTTTCTGCCACCTTCTACCACACCTGCAACCAGCCCGGAAGTTCGAAGCTCCGGCTATGTGCGCACGGGAACGCTCCAGAACTGTTTTCCGTGGGGTTCATAGGTCCGGCCCAGAGTCCACTGCAGGGCTGGCAGCGCCTGGGCTCACCACAGGACAGATTCTCAGCACGCCCGCGCCATCCATGCTGGGAAACGCAGGAGCAAAAAATGGACGCAGTGTCTCTCCAGCAGGAATTTTCGAGAACGTGAAAATATGGGATCCATCTCCAACGTGATAAAAGGACACGGTGCCAAAATCCACGTCCAGGAAAATCCCCACGCGGTGTAACCGGGGGCTTACCGAGAGAGCCGTCATAGGCATGGTGTTGGCTTGGTAGAGTTCCTTCCTCAGGCCCACCGTCCAGAAGCCGAGCTCCGAGGACAGCAGAATGGACCCCTGCCGATTCGCGGAGGCCCTGCAAACCCCCATGTCCCATTCCTCGCTCCTCCCCACGTCCACCTCCCAGTAGTGGCGGCCAGAGGAGAACCCAGGGGAGCCCAGGACACAGAGGGTGGAGTTGAATCTCTCAGCCCCGGGCCTCCAGTTCTGTGTGGAACACCCACAGTGGACACTCCTCAGGTCCTCAGAAATGACAAGGTTGCTGTTGGCTGTCTCAACATCCAAGGTCACCTCCGCTGTGGAAGAGAAACAAGCCAGTCAGCAGGCACACGCACCCGACGCACTCGGCACGCCCATTGCAAAGACGCTCTGCTCCGCACTCGGCACGCCCATTGCAAAGACCCTCTGCTCCGTCCTGCTCAGAATTTCCCTGGGGAAACTTCCCTGCCCCCGGGGGTCGCTCCGTAGAGAAGGTGGATGATTGGACTCAGAACTCGTCCCCCTGACCCCTAGCGTGTTCTCTTCACACGGAGTGATTTGGCTGACTGAAGATGCCCTTCCTCGGTGGAGAAGGAGTATGGAGAGCAGTGCAAGTTCTGTGGCCCCGCAGGCACCAACTGAACATGTGAACGATGGAAATGTACTTCGTGCAGAATAACATTGAACCTGGATGTTTTACACGTACTTCGTGTTCTTGGCTAGTCCCTTCCTGTCTACTGAGGGTGGTGAGCAGTGTATCCTAGACCTTTGCTTCCTGGAGTTGGAATCACACAGAGTAAGGCTGGGGGTCCCGAAGAGGACGGGTGAACTCTGGACAGTCCGGGGGAGGAAGGGACCCCTGTGGACATGAGTGGGCATGCGCGGGGCTCTGGCAGCCCCGGGGATGCAGGGCAGTGCCGGCCACATCTCCGGGAGGCAGAGCCGGGATGACCGTGGGTGGAGCCCACATAGCCTCGGAAACAGACCCTCTGGACCCAACACCATCTGCTCCATGTGGCGTCCTGTCACACAGGTGTTTGGAAGATGCTCAGACTTTCTGATCACACAGGGGACGGGACTGGTCCCGTTTCAGGGACAGGGTTCACCATCCCGGATTCAAGTTGTACGGAGCTGAAAAGTAAACTCCGGGAGCAGGGCAATCCGTGTCCTTCACATGACACTGTGGCCTGGCGTACCCAGCCCAGCACCCTGCTCACCCCTCATTCACACCCAAGGGACCCACCACCCCTCAGGACCCAGCACGGGGGAGTGGGGACAGAGCCCGAAGGAGCAAGGGCTCGGTCTGCTCCAGGGAGCCTGGGAGGTCCCGCCGGGCATCCCGGCGCAAGCTCGGCAGACACGCTGCTGAGCTGTGAGAATCCACCTTAACTGAGGCTTGGGGGAGAGTCAGGCATGATTTCTCTGCAGGACAGGGACGGAAGCTTAAGCTGTTTTCTCATAGGTGGCTCTAATCTGTCCTTCTAGGAAAGGACAGCCATGCTGGGAAAGCCACACTTCAGCTCCCGCCCTTAAGAAGCAGAGTAGTCGGCAGGCTGCGGTTCTCCAGGGCATTTACGGGTGGGGACAGGCCTACCTCGGAACTTGAGTATCTTTGGGTTCATCTGTAGAACAGCTTCCAGCTGGGGCTCTAACTCCTTGATCTTGGCAACCAGCCTCCCAAGCTGGGTACCGGGCCTGATGTCCTCCTCCTGAGAGACCACGGGGCAGGAGGGGCACAGCAAGCCGTCCCCGCCCGGCTCCCTCCGCAGCGAGTGCAGGCACTGCAGGCAGCAGGCGAAGCCGCATTTCAGGTACATGGGCGCTTCGAGGGCAGTCAGGCACACAGGACACGTGGTTATGTCTTTAAACTGTGTGGCCATGGCCACTGCCTGGGGAAAGATGCGCACGTTGGAATCTCCGGAGGTAGAGTGGACACGAGGCCTTGGGCCGCTCCCCCTTTGCCCCGGGGTGACCCGCAGTCCCTACCAGTGGGTGGTTATGTCCCACACACGTACATATATACAGGACCCCGGGCCCTCAGGGTTCTGACCTTGAAGATGCCGGAGGGGAGGGAAGACAGACTCGCCCTCAGGCTCTAAGTGGGTGGGGAGAGGGTCCCACCTGACTGGGAGCACAACAAAGTGCCTGGGCTGATACGCGCCTGCGCGCAGTCGGGCGGACGTGGGAGAAGCCGCGTGCGCCACTGGCATGGAGACCCCCACCCCAGAAACCAGCTTAGCCAGGAAGGCCTACATGCTGCCAAGATTGATCCGACTTGTTTCGGCGTCTGTTTACGAGGCCGCTAGAGAAGGGGTTTGTAACGCCACGGGTGGGTCACTCCGCCCCCCGCCCCCACCCCCGTTCCCCGACCTGCACAGGACAGAAGCCAAGGCCAAGGTGAGAGGCGGGACGTCAGCAGCCGCGGCTTCGCTCGCCACGTCCGCGCGGGCCGCGCAGGGAGACCGCTGACTCCGCAAGCTGAGCCCGGCGGCCTCCGAGGGGCGCTGCTGACCCCAGGAGCGCGCGGGGCCGAATCAAGCTGGCCCCGGACAGCAGCTGCTGCGTGTATTTACAGCCTCTGAGACCTTGCTCTCTGCTATGTACTCTTGTAGACATTTAAGCTTTCTAAAGTTTTTTCCTAATTTATTTAGAGACAGCGTGAGCAGGGGTGGGGGCAGAAACAGAGGCAGAGAGAGGATCCCAAGTGGGCTCTGCACTGTCAGCACAGAGCCCCATGCGGGGCTCGAACCCACGAACTGTGAGATCATGACCTGAGCCCACACTGGATGCTTAACCGCCTGAGCCACCCAGGCGCCCGCAAAATTTAAACATTGCAAAAGACTTGGCTTTAGTTGGCACACAAAGTTTTGTTAGTTTCAGGCGTAGGAACACAGTGACTGGACGGTCTGAGTTTTGCCGGGCCCACCGCGCGGTCCCCGGCCCACAGGTCAGGATATCACTGCCGTAGGCCTGCGTCTGCCTTTCCTCCCCGGGACTCCCTCGAACCCGGAAGCTCGGACCTCGCTCTCCGCCCACCGCCGCCCCAGCCGCCCGCTGGTCCTCTGTGGTTACAGGTCTGTGTAGACACTCGCGAAACCAGAAGGTGGGACTCACCTCCGCTGCTCTGCCTCCCGGTCTGGTCCCGACAGCAGTTCTGAAACGAGATCTCCCAGGAGGGGCTTTTATGGGCGCGCTCCCCACCCACCTCACCCGCCCGCCTCCTCTAATCCATTCAGAATCTGATTGCGTTCTGGCGTTAGCGGGATTTTCCTCTCACTGGGAGGGTCTACCATAAACAGAGGAGGTAATTCTATCTTTGGTGTTACTCTTTCTCTGATAGGAACACAATGTTGACCCAGGATCAGTCTTTTTTTTTTTTTTTTACATTTATTTATTTATTGTTTAATAGTTTATTGTCAAGTTGGTTTCCATATAACACCCAGTGCTTCTCCCCACAAGTGCCCCCCACCATGACCATCACCCCTCCCTCCCTCCCCTCCCCCTCCCCCTCCAGCCCTGGGTTCGTTTTCAGTAGTCAGTAGTCTCCCTTGATCTGTGTCCCTCGCTCTCCCCACTCTCTTTCCCCCTTCCTCTCCCCATGGTCCTCCATTAGGTCTCTCCTGTTAGACCTATGAGTGCAAACATATGATATTTATCCTTCTCTGCCTGACTTAGTTCGCTTAGCATGACACCCTCAAGGTCCATCCATGTTGCTACAAATGGCCAGATTTCATTCTTCCTCATTGCCATGTCGTACTCCATTGTATATATATACCACATCTTCTTGATCCACTCATCAGGTGATGGACGTTTAGGCTCTTTCCATGATTTGGCTATTGTAGAAAGTGCCGCTATGAACATTGGGGTACATGTGCCCCTGTGCATCAGCACTTCTGTATCCCTTGGGTAAATCCCTAGCAGTGCTATTGCTGGGTCATAGGGGAGTTCCCAGGATCATTCTAAGAAAAAAATGTTGAATATTTCCTCCGTGGGTGATAAGAATTGAAATCGGGGTTAACATTTTTAAAGCTCTGTCATCTTTATTAATCCCTATAAATGAATGAGGCTACTTTCAAATAGTTTTGATCATGAAGGTGAGTCCCCCCTTTTGATCTAGGGAATTGGTTTAGCCCACTCACAAGTGTCTCCTAAAATCCCACGGACTAGGTCATGGCCGCTTCTTCACAGGTGTCTTCTCCACAAATGTGAGGATCGTGGCTTAGAAATTCGGTGCGCAGGGGCGCCTGGGTGGTTTAGTTGAGCCTCCGACTGCGGCTCAGGTCATGATCTCCCGGTTCATGGGTTGGAGCCCCGCATCAGGCGCTGTGCTGACAGCTCAGAGCCTGGAGCCTGCTTCAGATTCTGTGTCTCCCTCCCTCCCTGCCCCTCCCCAGCTCATGCTCTGTCTCTTTCTCTCAAACATAAATAAACATTAAAAGAAAAGTTTGGTAAACAGACCCTAAAGCTGATCCCTGCTGATGACTCAGCCCCTGGAAGTCCAGTATTGTGTTCCTTACAGAATCTAAGATTGATGACATTTTACAATGTTCCCATTTCCTTCCATCACAACATAAATGAATACACAGGACATGTTTCTTTTCAAACTCGTGCAAAAGCTGTTCGTGGGGTTTAGAGGACTTCTTGTTGATCACAGATTAAGGGGCAGGGTGAGAAAGGGGGGGCAGCAGGGGGTGGGGGGGTGGGGGGGGTTAGCTGTGTCTAAGTGATTACGCTAAGTGCCGGTCAACGACTCATGTCCACAGAATGCCTTGCTGGCACTGGCTGGGTGTCCATACCACGTCTCATGGAAACTGAGGAACGCTCCCCGCCCGATGTGCGCCACCCCGGGTCTCCGGCCTCCTGGGTTCTCAACCCGCGGCTCCTCCCCGTTGTCCCTCCGTGACCCAGCCTGAAGGGAGACCGTGCAGACCAGTGGGGGGAGGGGGGCGCAAGGCTCCTGTGTCTGCTCTTCATTTTCTCACAAGGTACTTGACATTATTAACATTATCTTGTCTCTTTTTCTTAGACTCGCGGGGAAAAGAAATCTCTGTAATTGTAACTTGTGGTCGAGCGGTTGGTTTGGGAAATGATTCACTATTGTTAATACGCGCCACTCACTCGGCCCTGGTTCCGGAGCGGGAAAATTTCTGCCGCAGAGATTTATCAGCCACAGACAGACCAACGGTAGACCTAGTGAGGTCGAACAGGGGCTTGTGGGCCGCGGGGTCTGCCCATTTGTGGGAGTACTTCCTGCTCTCCACAGTGGGCAGGACCCTGCCTTGGGCACGGAAGACCTCACCCGGTCACCTCCGATGGCTGAAGAGTGTGCCGTGCGGGCGTTTCACCCAGATTCCAGTAAAGCACGCGAGGCTTCAGTGTTGTGTTCTGTGACACTGTCGGGGAGGTGGGGAGCGGCCACGAGTGGGGTCACGGCCTTTGCCAACGTTTCCCCGTGGGTGAAAGTCAAGGCGTCTTCAGGAGTTGGACTCTGGGCTGTGACAGGGGCCTGTCCTGTGCGGGGACCCCACCTGCACCCAGCGAGGCTTCTTCTTTGGAAATCACTTATTTTATTTCAACATTAGCGGTGGATCTCATACTTTCCCCTTGACCACATTCTCTGCTCCTGAGGAGATCCAGGTTCAAGTTGATAAAGGAGCAACATAGTTGCTCAGCAATCACGTTGTGCTGTGGTCCGTAAGGTGAAATGGGATTTCACTGCCCATTAGCCCCTTGGATGGGAACCACTCCTCCCCTCCAGCCCTGGACAGCCAATCACTGGCTAGAAGAAAGAAATAACTTATTGTCATCTGCCTTTAATGCACGTTAAAAGCATTTTTTAAGTGTTTTTTAGTTTTGAGACAGAGAGAAAGAGAGAGAGAGAGAGAGAGAGAGAGAGAGAGAGAGAGAGGGAGTGCACGAGAGAGAGAGCACAAGCAGGGGAGAGACAGAGAGAGAGGGAGACACAGAATCCGAAGCAGCTCCAGGCTCTGAGCTGTCAGCACAGAGCCCGACACGGAGGTTGAACTTGTGAACTGTGAGATCATGCTCTGAGCGGAAGTTGGACACCCAACCAACTGAACCATCCAGATGCCCCGAAAAATTACCTTTTATTTTTATTTATTTATTTTTATTTAATTAATTTATTTTTAAATAGTTTATTCCCAAGTTGGTTTCCATATAACACCCAGTGCTCTTCCCCCACAAGTGCCCCTCTGAAATCACACATAAAGGCACGGGAGATTCCTCTGAGTTTTGGTAAGGCGTGGTAAGAGGAAATATTAAGAGTACATGCAAATGATTTGTGACCCATGTCATGGGTGTAAAGATCGCATGTCACATGAGGAAAAGGAAGGAGAGCTTTGAAAAACAGACCCAGGGACGTCACAAACGGCACACAGTACAAGGTTGGTGGAGACTCACCAGACTCCGGACCGACAGCCCAGGGAACGAAGGCCTTATTTCACCCTGCGTTTAATCTCAGTGTTCTGCAAGGTGCCTACTGCCATTGGCCTTTTATTCTTTATTTTAATACCTCATTTTTCTCCTTATATAAATAACAATTGTTCATTTGTAAAAGTTTCCAAACCTGAGATAAACAAATAGAAGAAATATGAAACAAATAAATAAAATATCAAACAGGACAAAAAATGGTCACAGTGGAATATTGTTTCAATCTATTACAGATACATACATGAGTTTTAGAATTTTCTGTAAAATCAAGGGGCACCTGGGGGGCCCAGTCTGTTGAGCGTCTGACTCCGGCTCAGGTCATGATCTCACGGCTCATGGGTTTGAGCCCCGCGTCGGGCTCTGTGCTGACAGCTAGCTCAGAGCCTGGAGCCTGCTTCCGAGTCTGTGTCTCCCTCTCTGCCCCTCCCCCACTCGTGCTCTGTCTCTCTCTCTCAAAAATAAACATTAAAAAAATTTAGAATTGTGTAAAGTAAAAAATAGAGTGAATACAATATGTCCCATATCAGGACCCATAGTGACAGCAAATTGCTGGAGTCAGGAGTAGTATGTTCGATTTTCCTTTTTTATACTGAAGTGCATTGACGCACACAAGGTCACATTGGTTTCAGATGTACAACATAGTGATTCCCCTATGGGGACAGATGGCAAGTAGCTAGAGTGGGGGTGAGTGTATCCTGACGCTTAGACTTGTAAAATCACCATGTTGTCCGCCTGAGACCAGTGTGACCTTGTGTGGGTCAACTACACTTCAATGAAAAAAAATTGATTTTCTTATTAACACATAGTGAAAACATACAAGTAAAAATTAAAATATTAAACAAATTGTAACAAAAAAATCCCCCAAAAGACAAAAAACCACATAGTGAAAACATACAAATAAAAATAAAAAAAAAAAAACCCAAAAAACAAAAACCAGAAAAAAACCCCACATAGTGAAAACAATATCTGGGAAAAACCAATTAATCACAATTTTACAATTCATTCAAATTTAAAGAGTAAGTTTTTAAAGTCTTAATTTTAGGCTCTGTCACAGCATGCATATTTATTAAAAATTTAAATCTCTTTTGGGAGGGTTGGGCGTCTGACTTCAGCTCAGGTCATGATCTCACGGTTCGTGGGTTCGAGCCCCTTGTCAGACTCTGTGCTGACAGCTCAGAGCCTGGAGCTGCTTCAGATTCTGTGTCTCCATGTATCTCTGCTTGTGCTGTTTCTCTCTGTCTCTCAAAAATAAATAAACATTAAACATTTAAAAAAAATTAAGTATTTTGGGGGGCACCTGGTGGCTTAGTTGGTTAAGCATCTAACTCTTGATTTCCACTCAGGTCATGATCTCGTGGTTCTTGAGACCCAGCCCCGCCTCAGGCTACGTGCTGACTCTGTGAGCCCACTTGGAAACCTCTGTCTCCCTGTCTCTCCACCCCTTCCCCGCTCAAAATAAGTAAATAAAAACACAAAACTTTAAATATCTTGTCTTTTGGGCAATATTTATGACAAAAAAGTCAAAGGAAAGTTCTTGTGGACCTTGTATATCATCTCAGTTTCCAGTTTATTTAATAAAATTCTAAAAATAATTTTCTGCAAACAGAGAAAAACGTGACTGAGGAAATGATTTTGTTCTCTGACGAGCCTTCGAGACTCTTCTGAGTAGGCTTTATTCATTTCCTTTATCTGAATACGAGAAGACATTGTATCACTTTAGTTATCAAAAGGGTGTACAACTACCTAAGTTTGTTACATGGGGGGAATTTGTCCATTCTCACGCACAGACTTACTGGGCGTGGCCGAGTAATGTCATCTCTGCCTGGGTGGGAAATTCCAACTCCTGCGCGGATGAAATAAGCATGACCAGGATCAGAGAGGCATGGGGTGCGCGGAAGGGGTGCGGTTAGGAGAGCCGTACAACGAAAGGCCAGATGTCTGTGCATTTCTCACCAGAAGGGGGCGTCCCGGGTAGCCTTTGGTGCCCCCGGGAGCACCGCAGCCAGCAGGAGAGGTGAAGCTGGAGCCCACCGACGGCTTTATCTTTGAACTTCTTCGGAGTTCTAGAAAGGATGGCTTGAGACAGCCAGAGGGAGAGAATCTACCCGTTCACTCACTGAGCGGTTACTGGCAGAGCTTTGATCATCTGCCTGGCAATGTGTTCACACTTTAAAGAAATGTTTATTGGGGCGCCTGGGTGGCTTAGTCAGTTGAGCATCCGACTTTGGCCCAGGTCAGATCTCACAGTTCGTGGGTTCGAGCCCCGCGTCGGGCTCTGTGCTGACAGCTCAGAGCCTGGAGCCTGCTTCAGATTCTGTGCCTCCCTCTCTCTGTGACCCTCCCCTGCTCGTGCTGTCTTTCTCCGTCTCTCAAAAATAAATAAAAAACATTTAAAAATTTTTAAAAAATATTTATTTTTGAGAAACAAAGAGCGCTAGTGGGAGAGGGGCGCAGAGAGAGAGAGAGAATCTAAACCAGGCTCCGGGCTCCAAGTTGTCAGCACAGAGCCCACTGGGGCTCAGACTCACAGCTGCAAGATCATGAGCTGAAGTCGGATGCTTAACTGACTGCGCCACCCAGGTGCACCTTATATATCTGTTTTTTTTAAGTTTATATATATTTATATATCTTGAAAGAGAGGAAGTGAGAGAGCACACACAAGAGGAGAGGGGCAGAGAGGAGAGAATCCCAAGCAGACTTCAAGCTGTGAGCACAGAGCCTGACATGGGGCTCAAGCCCATGAAGCCCGAGATCACCACCTGAGCCAAAACCAAGAGCCACATGCTTACCTCACTGAGCCACCCAGACGCCCGCGACACACTTTTGTTACAAGTCAACCTGACCCTGTAGGAGGGCTGGGAGATTTCACTTTCAGTGCCCAGACTGGAGTCATGTGTGACTTCATTACTTACATAAAACAGAGCGTAGTCTGGGATACTCCATGGCCGGGGTGGCCAACACCATGAAAGGCCAGGGAGAAGATGTCTTTGGGGGTGCCTGGGTGCCTCGGCCGGTCGACCGGCTGAGAAGGACAAATGCATGATTCCACGTGAATGGGGTACCCAAAACGGTCAGGCCCAGGGTAGCAGACAGATTGGTGGTTTCCGAGGATTGGGGGAAGGGCAAGCATGGCGTTACTGTTCCCCAGGTATAAACTTTTGGTTAGAGGTGGGCTGTGCAACATTGTGTCTGCAGCTAACAACCCTGTGCTGTACCCTGAATACTTTGTTAAGGGTGTGGTGTCATCTGCAGTGTTTTTATCACAGTAATAAAAAGAAAGACATTCGTAAGGTCTAACTTCAGCCTTTTCGGTCCCTGGCGAGTTGTTTGAGAATATTCATCAATTTCCTCACCTACAGATGCTCCCCATCCTAGGTGCAGTTATGGAAGTGGGAGAGATTGCACAAGACAGCTGGCTTCGGGGAGTCTGTGGCAGAGCAGAAGGCAGATGTGCAGACTCAGAGCAGCTCCGGGGGGAGAAGACGGCCCACAGAAGCCCCCCGGTCACGTCGTACTGGGAGATGCAAGTAGCAGTGTCGTCGGACTGTGCAGCCGTCAGCAGCCGTCAGCGGTGCCTGGGGGAAGACGGCTCACACCTGAGGCGGAGGGAGCGCACCTGAACGGTTTTCCATCCCCTCCGGAGAGCAGGCGGTTGAGAGTCACGCCAGCCAATGGGAAGGGGGAGATTTTATGGCCAATCAGAGGTCAGGCTCAGACTTTTATTGGGGCTTCCACAGCTGTTCTTTGATGGAGACCAGCCAGGAGGGCCAGGGGCCGGACGGGGTGAGGACGTCTTCTCCTTGAAGTTTCTTTTTTTCCTTATTTTCCCCTTTCAGCACTTGGTCTAAGTCTGGCGTGCATAAAGAACGAGCTAGAGGGGTACCAGCGAAGATCAAGCCCCGCCCCTTTGTTTTGGCAAGGATGTAGTCACGTGGAAAGCATTTTAGGTCCAGGACAGATGGTCTGTCCTCCGTGTGTCCCAACTCTAAACTAGGTGACAGAACGGGACTCTCCCAGGCTGACCTGGGCGGGGGGCGGGGGGCCGGTATTTCTAAAATGCAATCTGGGACACGGAGAACTGGAGGACCTCACGTGTGAGAGAACGAAGAAAGGGTGAAAACCCCAGAGGCCTGAGGGCTGCTCCTCAGTCTCGGTTGGTCTCTTGGTTCTGCCTTGTGAGAGGCACGTGGCCTGGGGGGAGACATGAAAACCAGGATTTTAAAGGGGAAATTATGAAAGGGGGAGGGCACACAGCAGGCAAATTGGAGAATTAAGTCCGAGACCTGTTGCTAAGGTAAGTTGGTTGGTTGACTTTGAACTAGCCGTTTGCCCTCCCAGAGTTCCAGGATGCCCTGATCTTAGGGTAAATCATGGGTGAGCAACTTCCTCGTTTGACCACAGACGTCCTATGGGAATGGGGGTGAGCGAGGTGGTGTAATTTGTGAGGAATAAGGCAGGGGCCGTGGTGGTCACCACACACAAAGATAATGGGGGGGGGCTAAAGCATCTCGGTGAAGTCTGAGAGGGGTAGGGGGTGACTTAACAGCCAGTATTTGGAGGAGCTTCAGCGAACACTGAATCTTCAGGGGGAAGGTTTCAGCGAGAAAAGGAAGAAGAAAGGAATGCTTAGGAGAGAAAAGGTGTAGGACACATGTAGGTCTTTTTAAAACTATGGTAAAGGGGCGGCTGGGTGGCTCAGTGGGTTAAACGGCCGCCTGCAGCTCAGGTCATGATCTCACGGTTCGCGGGTTCGAGCCCTGCGTCGGGCTCTGTGCTGAATGTTTCCTCGGAGCCTGGAGCCTGCTTCAGATTCTGTGTCTCCTTTCTCTGCCCTTCTTCTGCTCATGTTCTGCCTCTCTCTGTCTCTCAAAAATAAACAAATGGTAAAAAACAAAAAAAAATATGGGGGGAAAAAAACCTGTGGTACAAACCCATGAAAGAAAATGGACCTTCTTACCCACTTTCAAGAGCACAGTTTGACCGCTTCAGGCTCATTCACAGCGCTGGGCTACCCTCACCAGCCTCCAGAGCGCCTTCATCCCTGAGGCTGAGACCCCCCCCCCTCCAAGTTCCTGTGCCCTCCCAGCCCTGCGCACCACCCCTCTGTTCCGCCTGTGGTCTCTGTGAATTTGAGAGTCCACCTCTCTAATGTAAGTGGAGTCCCAGTTTGTCCTTCGGTGTCTATCTCCTTCACTTAGCAGGATGTTTCCAAAGCTGATCCATGCTCTAGCATGTGGCAAAACTCCTTTTATACGGCTGTGTAATATTCCCCCCCCCAGCACGTCTACAGTCACATTTTATTTATCCATTTATTCGTTGGGAATGTTTGGGCTTTTTTGTTGATGAACATTTGGATTGTTTCCACCTCTTGGCTATTGGGAATAATACTGCTATAACCATTGATGTACAACTTAAAATTAAAAAAATGTAATATATAAGTAAAGCATGGAATCTACGGTACGTACTACAGCAAGAAGGCATGCCACTCTAGAGGAAAGCCCAAAGATGCTTTAGTGTTCCCTCCCCCCCTTTATTTTCATATTCTAGATAAAGATCATCTGTGATTAAATTTTTTTAATCATTTACTCATTTTTGAGAGACAGAGAAAGAACATGAACAGGGGAGGGGGAGGGAGAGAGAGAACCTGAAGCAGGCTCCAGGCTCTGAGCTGGCAGCTCAGAGCCCGTCAAGGGGCTCGAACCCATGAACCATGAGATCATGACCTGAGCCGAAGCCAGACGCTTAACCGACTGGGCCACCCAAGCGCCCCTTGTTTTATTTTTTAATGTTTATTTATTTTTGAGAGAAGGAGAGAGACAGACATGAGCAGCAGAGGTGCAGAAAGAAAGGGAGACACAGAATCCGAAGCAGGCTTCAGGCTCTGAGCTGTCAGCACAGAGCCCAACACAGAGTTCAGATCCACAAACTGTGAGATCGTGACCTGAGCTGAAGTCAGATGCTCAACTGGCTGAGCCGCCCAGGTGCCCCAGATGTTAGTTTATTTAATTTACTTTGAGAGAGAGTGAGTGGGCAGGGGAGGTGCACAGAGAGGGAGAAAGAATCCCAAGCCGACTCCATGCTGTCGGGGCAGAGCCTGATGCAGGGCTTCACCTCAGGAGCTGTGAGATCGTGACCTGAGCCGAAATCAAGAGTCTGAAGCTTAATCCACTGAGCCACCCAGGAGCCCCAGCAGGATTGTCAATAATCTTAAATCACAATTAACTGAAGATTTATCTCTGAAATCACCTCATTCTCCCTCAGGTGCTACTTTGTCCTTGTGTGTGAAGAATTTCTTTCCCTCTGGCGATTTCCAAGTTCACCGTCCAGGGCAAGATGGCTGAATCCTTTTTTTCGGCCTTTGGCTTGTTGTGGTACCTGCAGGAGCTCAGGAAGGAAGAGTTCTGGAAATTTAAGGAGCTGCTCAAGCAGGAGCCTCTGCAGCTGGAGCTCAAGCCGATCCCGTGGCCCGAGCTAAAGAAGGCCTCCCGAGACGATCTAGCGAAGCTGTTGGACAAACATTACCCAGGCAAGCAGGCGTGGGAGCTGACCCTGAGCCTATTTCTACAGATTGATCGGCGTGACCTCTGGACAAAGGCTCAGGAAGAGATCAGGAGTAAGTGCGGGAGCACGAGGGGCAGGGCCTGTGGAGGAAGGTTGGCTCACCGGGACCTTAGGAGAATGAAGGTGATGGTGTTAGGTGAGCGGCCGCCCTCCATCAGTGGAGGATGTGCTGTGGGTCCCAGGGAGCCTCGGAGGCCATAGAATGTCAGGCGACTCTGGTCACGCGTGGGCCAGTGAGGCCGTCCGGGGGGGGGGGGGTGTGTCTTGTTCACCTGAGGTCGCCTCCCCATTTTCCTGTCGGGAGCTGAGGCTGCGCTAGCACGAGGGTGACCTGCATCTCCACCGCGGGGCCCGCCGAGACAGAGGTCCCTTCTGGTAGTTGACGATACTTTTGACTCGACCTGCTCCATGGACGAGGCAGAATCCTGACGTGAGCCGCCGCTGACGCCTGATGTCGTTCTGTTCCTGCCACTGTCCTGAGGTTTGCAAATGGGGAACCGTGGTCCCGACAGCATTCCCTCACGCTAGAGGACTTCTTCAGCAGGGACAGGCCTGACTCCAAATCCGTTATTTTTTTATTCTTTTTTATTTTTATTTTTTAACATTTATTCATTTTTGAGAGTCAGAGAATGACTTGAGAGACAGAGCAGGTGCAGGGGAAGGGCAGAGAGAGAGAGAGGGAGACACAGAATCTGAAGCAGGCTCCCGGGTCTGAGCGGTCAGCACAGAGCCTGATTCGGGGCTCGAACCCACGAACTGCGAGATCATGACCTGAGCCGAAGTCGGTTGTTCAACGGACTGAGCCAGGTGCCCTCATATCAGTAATTTTTTGACCATTGATAATGTTTACACCCTTTGCTGGAAGGCTGCTCTTAAAAAAAATGGGGAGATCAGTTGAGTTCTAAGTCCTGGCAAACAGAGACATTAAAAAAAAAAAGTATTTCTTATTTATTTATTTATTTATTTATTTATTTATTTATTTATTTAGAGGCAGATCCAGCACAAGTGGGGAAGGGGTGGGGGGGTAGAGGAGACTGATCCCAAGCAGGTTCTGCACTGTCAGTGCAGAGCCCATCACGGGGCTCAAACTCCCAAACCATGAGATCATGACCTGAGCTGAAACCAAGGATCAGTCACAACTGAGCCACCCAGGTGCCTCCAGACAATTCTTTTTTTCATTTTAAAAAATTTATTAAATTAAAAAATTACATACAAGTTAGTTAATATATAGTGCAATAATGACTTCAGGAGTAGAATCTAGTGACTCATTACCTATGAGAACCCTTGTACTCTTTCCAACAAATGCCACCTTAATGTCCGTCACTCAGTTAAGCCCATCCCCCCAACTCTCTATATTTAAGAGTCTCTTATGGTTTGTCGTCCTCCCTGTTTTTATGTTATTTTTGCTATGTTCATGTGTTGTGTTTCTTAAATTCTACATGTGAGTGGAATCATATAGTATTCGTCTTTTCTCTGACTGACTTATTTCACTTAGCATAATCCACTCTAGTTCCATCGGTGTTATTACAAAGGGAGAGATTTCATCTTTTTTGATCGCTGAGTAGTACTCCATTGTATGCATACACCACGTCTTTATCCAGTCATCAGTCGATGGACAGCTGGGCTCTCTCCATACTTTGGCTCTTGCCAGACAAGTCATTTTTAAAAATTTACCTTTGATACAGTAACTGAAAGTTGCAGATGCTCTGCTCAATTTTACATGGGATTCTCTCATGGATTTTTATGTACCTGTGGGAGTAGGCGTTTTGTTCTGGTAAGTAAGCCGAGCTTTGAATGGGTTATCAGAGCCCTAAAGTCTCACAGTGCAGGGTGGCTGAACCGGTTTGCAGGCACCTCACACGGTGGCTGGACTGTGGACTGGGGAGGCGGGTGCCAGGCAGCAAGCCGCTGTTGGGTCAGCTGGCCACGCGTCCAGAAATGTGGTCTGGAAGGACAGAATGATCCCAGATGAATTTAGAAGGCTCACTACTCACCGCACAACAGGAATATGAGATTTATGTTCTCGTTAGTTCCTCCTGTCCTTTGAGTCTCTCTGGGCTGGGGGCAGAGGGCGGGTTTGGAGGTGGGCCCGTGTCCTAGCGAGGAGCCTGGAGAGCCAGAGATCCCGGTCTTCATAAGGACTGCGGACAGTCCTGCCCCCTGCCCTCCGGAGACTGACACCAGCTTTACTACCCTGGCAGGCCTCCCGCGAGCAAGAGGCAGCTCCACATTTCTCTAGAGGGGGACGAAACACGTGTTTTTGTTTTTCAAAACATTTTAAATTATTTTTAAAAGTTTTGTTTTTCATTTAAAAATTTTTTTCCTTTTTCTTTTTTAAAATAGTTTATTTTCAAATTGGTTTCCATATAACACCCAGTGCTTCTCCCCACAAGTGCCCCCCACCATGGGCATCACCCCTCCTCCTCCCTCCCTCCCCTTTCAGTCCATGGTTCATCTCCAGTATTCAGTAGTCTCCCTTGATCTGTGTCCCTCACTCTCCCCCGCTCTCTTTCCCCCTTCCTCTCCCCATGGTCCCCTGCCAGGTCTCTCCTGTTAGACCTATGAGTGCAAACATATGGTATCTGTCCTTCTCTGCCTGACTTATTTCGCTTAGCATGGCACCCTCAAGGTCCATCCATGTTGCTACAAATGGCCAGATTTCATTCTTCCTCATTGCCATGTAGTACTCCATTGTGTATATATACCACATCTTCTTGATCCATTCATCAGTTGATGGACATTTAGGCTCTTTCCATGATTTGGCTATTGTAGAAAGTGCCGCTATTAAAGTTTATTTACCTATTTTGAGAGAGAGGGAGCACAAACAGAGGAGGGGCAGAGGGAGAGCGGGAGAGAGAGAATCCTAAGCAGGCTCCGCAAGGTCAGTGCAGAGTCCTGATATAGGGCTTAACCTCCCTAACTAGGAGATGCTGACCTGAGCTGAAATCAAGAGTCAGATCCTTTGTGTTTCTGTGTGTGTGCACAAAGGTGATTTTATTAAAGCGTGGGGACAGGAGCATGGGCGGGAAGAGCCGTGCTGTAAGTGTGGGGGTGACTGTTTTATGGAGTCCGGGGGGCATAAGTCAAGAGGGAGTTTCCAAAGAGACTCCATGCCAGAGACTTACTGGAGGCCTAAGATTGTCGGGCTGAGGTTGATTTTCCCTGCAGCAAGGCGGGGAGCCCCTGGCCTTCAGGCGATGATGGGATTGTCTTTCTCGGGTCAGCGGCTGGAGAGCCTTATCAGTTTAGCCATTTGTTTTCTTGTCCTTTCTCATTTTCTTGTCCTTTCTCATTTTCGGGTAGCTGGGAGTGTCCGAGGATATCACCCAAGTCCCGCAGGGAGGGGTGGTGCTGGATTGTGTTTTGCCCCCAGCCTGACTCACCCTCCCTCATCATATCTCTGTTGAACAATCTTGACCTTTAAATCTTTCAGGTTGTGGGAGGTGGAAGGTCTCCTCTTCTGTAGCTTCTTCCTGCTGAATAGGAGCGTAGAAAGAGTCGGATGCTTGGCTGACTGAGCCGCCCAGGTGCCCCGGAACCCCTGATTGTAGAAACAAATCTGCCTTTGCCCCAAAGAGAGCAGGGACCAGCACTACATTCCAAGAATGCTTCCTAGCGCTACGCCCTCGAACAAACCATTGGTGCTCTTTGCCTGGAGGACATGCAGAAATACCTCAGCTGCATGGCCTAGAGTTCTCCGATGCACGCTATGGTCCTTGACCACGGTTGTCATTTTATTTAACCTCCCGTAACGTGTTGCCTTGAACATGGAAGGTGCGTTTTAACAGTAGTTGAAAGAACGACGGCTCAGGGGTGTGTTTCTGAAATGAGCCTGCAGTCAGCATGGCAGAATAGAAATCGTGTGGACCTTCTGGTTTCAGATCAGATGGACGCAGGGCAGGCACCTGACCCTAATATTCATTCACTGGTGCACATTAATCAAGTGACATGTTTTCCATCTCTGATTTTTTTTGTAAAGCGGGAGTAGAACACATCTTACGGGGTTGTTAACATGGAAAACATGGCGTCTGTAATAACCCTCTTTGCCTTGATTCCTGAGAGACAGAGTATGGTAGTGGGTATGGGATGCTTTGCTGGGCAACACCACCCCCTCTTTCTGGTTTTAAATGTAACTCTGAAGCATTTACATTGTATATTGCCTTGTAGCCCTGAGACAGGCCTCTGGTGTTTGGTCCGGTGCTTCCATGGACATGGTGATTTGAGATAGATTATGGTCCTAATAAAAACTAGGTTAATTAGCCTGGCCATCCGTGGACGCACCTTACTCTTCACACAGGTGCTCAAGTACATCTCTAGGGGCTGTTTCGAGCGTCAAAGAATGAGTGCACTTTTTTTATTTTTAATTATCTGGCATTCTACCCCTGTCAATTCAGATAAACCAAATCCATACAGAAATCACATGAAAGAAAAATTCCGTCTCATATGGGAAAAGGAAACCTGCCTTCCAGTTCCCAATGATTTCTACAAAGAAACCACAAAGGTTGAATATGAAAACCTGAAGGCTGCGTACCCCGCCGGCCGGGCTGGAGAGCCCACGCCCACGGTCGTCTTACAAGGTCCGGAAGGGATCGGAAAAACAACGCTTCTGAGGAAAGTCATACTGGACTGGGCGGAGGGAAACCTCTGGAAGGACAGATTTGCGTTTATCTTCCTCCTCAACGGCTGTGAAATGAACGCCGCCGCAGAGGCCAGCTTAGTGGAGCTAATCTCCAAGGACTGGCCTCAGTCTTCCGAGCCGGTGGAGGACATTTTTTCCCAGCCCGAGAGGATCCTGTTCATCCTGGACGGCTTCGAGGAGCTCAGGTTTGATTTGGAGCCTCCGACTCAGTTGTGTGATGACCGGAAGCAGCGGCAGCCCGTGCAAGTTATCATGAGGAGTTTGCTGCAGAGAAAAATGCTTCCGGAGTCTTCTCTGCTTGTCGCGCTGGGAACCATGGGCATGAGGAGATATTATTTCCTGTTGCAGCAGCCAAAATACATAGTCCTCCCAGGATTCACGGAGCGTGAAAGGAAGCTGTATTTCTACCATTTCTTCCGGGAGAGGAGCAAAGCCATGAAAGCCTTCAGTTTTGTGAGGAGCAACTTCCCGCTCTGTGTGTTCTGCCAAAATCCTCTTGTGTGCTGGATGGTTTGTACTTGTGTGAAATGGCAGCTGGAGAAAGGAGAAGACCTTAAGATTGCGTCCGAAGGCACCACCTCTGTGTACGCATCCTTTTTCACTCACGTATTCAAGTCAAGAAATGAGAACTGTCCCCCCAAGCAGAGCAGAGCGCGACTGAAGGGCCTGTGCGCCCTGGCTGCAGAGGGGATCTGGACTCGCACGTTCGTGTTCGGCCGCGGGGACCTCAGGAGGCGTGGGGTGTCCGAGTCTGACACCTCGATGTGGATGGGCATGCGACTCCTCCTAAGGAGCGGTGACTGTTTTACTTTCATGCATTTGTGCATCCAAGAGTTCTGTGCCGCCATGTTCTATCTGCTCAAACAACCGGAGGCCGACCCCGACCCGGCCATTGGAAGTGTGACCCAGCTTGTAAAAGCAGGTGTGGGTCAGGTTCAGAGCCACTTGTCCCAGATGATAACATTCTTGTTTGGAGTTTCAACTAACAAAATAACCAACATGCTGGAGACATCCTTTGGTTTTCTCCTGTCCAAAGAGATAAGGCAGGAAATAACCCAATGCCTTGAAAGTTTAAGTCAGTGTGACACCGATCAGATGGTGGTGAATTTCCAGGAACTGTTCAGCGGTTTGTTTGAGACCCATGAGAAAGACTTTGTAAGACAAGTGATGGATTTCTTCGAGGAAGTTAATATTTATATTGGTAACATTGAAGAATTGGTGATATCTGCATTCTGTCTGAAGCATTCCCAGAATCTGCAGAAACTTCACCTGTCTGTAGAAAATGTCTTTTCAGATGACTCTGGATCCACCACAAAGTGAGTCCCTCTATTACCACCTCTATCCCCACCCTGCATACACTAACTTGTGTCTTGTTTTAGTTCCCAGTGGGTCCTCCATGGATCCTTATACTTAAAGAAATGGCTTTTGGGATCAGAGACTTTGGTTTGAGTCCTGGCACTGCCGTTTGCTAGCTGGGTCACTATGAGTGGTGACTTGTCAAGTTTTCCCACCTGTATGAAGAAAGGCAACACTGCACCTACTTCATGGGGCCAGGATGAGGCTGGAAGTAAGCCATGGCCATGCTTTTCTCCTGGTGGCTTTTAAGTATGTCCTGGTGATGCCCCTGGAAGGGACTCTTGGAGGCTTGGGCACAGTTTGCTCTGGATTTTACCTGTGGGCTTTTCCTCTTTGCTGGTCTGACCTGTGTCCTTCCAGCAGCTGGTTCAGGTAAACAGCTCACACTTCAGCTCTCAAACACATATCACCTTCATGGTCACGTTTTTGGTTTTTAGTGTGTGTGTGTGTGTGTGTGTGTGTGTGTGTGTGTTTTCTTTTACAGTTTATTGTCAAGTTGGTTTCCATATAACACCCAGTGCTCATCCCCACAAGTGCCCTCCTCCATGCCCATCACCCATTTCCCCCTCTCCCCCACCACCATCAACCCCAGTTTGTTCTCAGTATTTAAGAGTCTCTTATGGTTTGCTTCTCTCCCCTTAACTATTTTTTCCCCTTCCCCTCCCCCATGGTCCTCTGTTATGTTTCTCCTATTCCACATATGAGTGAAAACATATGGTGTCTGTTCTTCTCTGCCTGACTTATTTCGCTTAGCATGGCTCCCTCGAGGTCCATCCACGTTGTACAAATGGCCATATTTCATTCTTTCTCATGGCCATGTAGTACTCCATTGTGTATATATACCACATCTTCTTGATCCATTCATCAGGTGATGGACATTTAGGCTCTTTCCACGATTTGGCTGTTGTTGACAGTGCTGCTATGAACATTGGGGTACATGTGCCCCTATGCATCAGCACTTCTGTATCCCTTGGGTAGATCCCCAGCAGGGCTATTTCTGGGTCATAGGGGAGTTCTATTGTTAATTTTTTGAGGAACCTCCATACTGTTTTCCAGAGCAACTGTACCAGTTTACATTTCAACAACAGTGGGACACACCCAGGCACACTTTATTTTTATTTTCTTTAAGTTTATTTTTGAGAGAGAGAGAGAACATGAGCAGGGGAGGGAGAGGAAGAATGCACTGTCAGCATGAAGCCTGATTTCGGGCTCAAACACCCCAACCTTGAGATCATGACCTGAGCTGAAACTAAGAGACACTTAACTGACTACACCACCCAGGCACCCTGAGAACTACTTTTTATTTTTTATTTTATTTTTTAATGTTTATTGTTGAGACAGAAACAGAGCATGAGTAGGAGAGGGGCAGAGAGAGAGGGAGACACAGAATCTGAAGCAGGCTCCAGGGTCTGAGCTGTCAGCACAGAGCCCAACGTGGGGCTCGAACCCACAAACCATGAGATCATGACCTGAGCCTACGTCAGATGCTCAACTGACTGAGCCACCCAGGTGCCCCTAGATCTACTTTTTAAAAGTAAACTCTACAGTCCACATGAGTCCTGAATTCACGACCCCAAGGTCGAGCGTTGCACATTCTATGGACTAAGCCAGCCAGGCCCCCTATGATGAGAACTTTTAAGATCTCCTCTCTTAGCAACTTCCAAAAATCTATTTCAGTATTATTAACCACAGTCACGACCATGCTGTACGTTACATCCCCCTGACTTTGTACCTATACGTCCATATTTTTGGATGCAGTTTGCTATTTTACTGATAGATAACCAAATACCAACCTTCATTCACACAACAGTCAAGTATTATTGCCTAAAACAGGAAGAAGTGGAGGCTGAATAAGACTGAATAGCTTGTCCAGGGTCACCTAGCTAATAAGTGGTTCAAATGGGGTTTGATCCCAATCTCTCTGGCCTCAGCGTCCGCTGTCTTAGCCACCAGGCCATGGTGATTCAGCCAACTTGGGCTTCCCTCTCCTGGTTCAGGCCCAGGGGACCATCAGTGAGCTTTGAGGGGCGCTGGGGAGGATGTTCGGCCTGTTTGGAGCATGTGTTGAGTGCATTGAGCCACTGGCGAGTCATGGTGTCTGTTCTCCCTCAGTGACTGGGAGAAGCTCTCCTTTTGGCAAGACCTTTGCTCTATGTTCACCACCAACAAGAACTTCCAGGTGTTAGATTTGGACAACTGCATGTTCGATGAGCCCTCCCTGGAAATTCTTTGTAAAGCTCTGGCTCATCCCGTTTGTAAACTCCAAAAGTTCGGGTAAGTTGGATGTTAACCTGTTCTGTAAACAGAGTTTCATTCTTTCTACTCTGGCTTTTTTGGGAAAGACCAATGCAAAAGCACAGAGCTGCAATCCAATGGCTCAAGAGAAATTTTGGGAGCACGTTCCTTGATACCAATGTTTTATTGAGCAAGAAGCAAACTGTTGGCAAACAGGACTTTAGGACTGAATATGGTCAACGGGCTTGGTCCCCAGCCACCATGGGTCCGTTTCCACACAGGAAGTGCTTTGTTTTCTGGGGTGGGTAGCCATCATTGGTTTCTCCTCCTCCTTTTTTTGTTTTTTAATATTTTTTTATTTTTGAGAGAGAGAGAGAGAGAGAGAGAGAGAGAGAGCGAGTGAGAGCGAGAGCGCTTGGGCATGAGAGAGAGAGAGAGGAGCGGAGGGACAGAGAGAGAGGGAGACACAGAATCCTTTGCAGGCTCCAGGCTCTAAGCTGTCAGCACAGAGCCCAACTCGGGGCTCGAACCCATGGGCTGCGGGATCATGCCCCCAGCCAAAGTTGGCTGCTTAGCTGACTGAGCCACCCAGGTGCCCCTCACCACCTGTTCCTTCTTGCCATGGGCAGCCCATTAGTAGGAAGCTTCAAGTCCACACTGGCATGAAGAAAGCATACGTTTTTAGAGCAGATTCCACGTCTTGGGGATATCAGCCTTATGTTCAGGTTATGTGACCATGTGCATTTTGGTTTTGGGTTATGTCAAACGGTGGCCTCCATTTTCATTTCTCTTCAACACATGTTTTAAATGTAGTGGTTGGGGAGCTGCAGAGGGAAGCTGATGACACTTGCTGGGAAGATGCTAGGTGGGGAAGAGATGTTTCCTAGGTAACGAAGGGGCCGACCTATGGGAAAGTAGCCTTCAGTTCTTGGAGAAATGTAGTAAAAACAAACATAGAATAACCAAACTGTGGAAAGAGCCCACATGTCCATTGACTGAGGGATGGTTAAAGAAGATGTGGTGTATATGTACACTGGAGTACTGCTCAGCCGTCAAGAAGAAGAAAATCTTGGGCGCCTGGGTGACTCAGTTGGTTAAGTGTCCAACTTTGGCTCAGATCGTGATCTCACGGTTTGTGAGTTCGAGCCCTACCTCGGGCTCTCTGCTGACTGCTCAGAGCTTGGAGCCTGCTTCAACGTCTGTGTCTCCCTCTCTCTCTGCCCCTCCCCTGCTCACACTCTTTTTCTTCGCAAAAATAGATAAAAACATTAAAAAAATAAAAAGAATGAAATCTTGCCATTTGCAATGGTGTGGATAGAGCTAGAATGCATTATGTTAAGTGAAATCAGTCAGAGAAAGATAAATATCATGTGATTTCCCTCACATGTGGAATTTAAGAAACACAACAGATGAACATATGGGAAAGAAGGGGATTAGGAAGGGAAAGCAACAAATCACAAGAGACTCTTTAAAAAAGTTTTTTTTTAATGTTTTATTTTATTTTTGATACAGAGAGAGACAGAGCATGAGAGGGGGAGGGGCAGAGAGAGAAGGAGACACAGAACCGGAAGCAGGCTCCAGGCTCTGAGCTAGCTGTCAGCACAGAGCCTGACGCGGGGCTCGAACCCACGAACGTGAGATCTGACCTGAGCCGAAGTCGGAGGCTTAACCGACTGAGCCCCCCAGGCGCCCCAAGAGACTCTTAACTGTAAAGAACAAGCTGAGGATTGACGGAGGGAGGAAGGAGAGGGGTGGATTGGCTGGGTGATGGGTATTAAGGAGGGCACTTGGGTGTCGTATGTAGGTGATGAGTCACTGAATTCTACTCCTGAAACCAATACTGCACTGTTAACTAACTAGAGCTGAAATTTAACAAAAAAGGAAAAAAGCATGAAAAAAAAGAATAAGCAGCATTTATAGTAGAGAGCTGGCTGCTTTAGGCAGATTATCTGTATCACTTCCTTTTTATCCTCCAGTGGTCTCACTGTCCCCTTCATACAGGTGACACACAGACGCTTCGCGGAGCACACGGCCACTCCCTGTCACTCGGGTGGCGGGATTGCCCGAGCCATGCTCTCCCCTTCACTACTTTCAACCGAAACATTAACTCTTATTTCAGCTCCAAGCTCACTTCCTCCTGGAAAATGTCCCATGCTCCCAAAGCCCTTTATGTATGTCTTACTGGTCATAGTTACCACACATCTAATTGTTGACTGATGTCTTTGTGCAAAAGAGTTAATGTGACACTTCTGAGCCTGTTGTCCCTACAAAGCCCTGCTCACTGGGTTGGTCGTTGGTGGCCATGTTGGAACCTGGAACTGGGGAGAATTTCCACACCCCAGCTGATGAGAGGGGCTCACTCTTCCCTTACCCTGTAAACATTGCAGTTTATGCTGAAGACTTGGTTTGCTTCCGTGAGTCTCCATGTCTCATAGGCGCCTCCCGCTGCCCCGGGCACCCGTCTTCTCCCTGCTGGCTGGTCAGGGGGTCTCATCCTGCCTGTGCTGACCCTCCCCCTCTGGGCCCCACCCCGTTGGCCCCCTCAAGGTTCGTGAGTTTGAGCCCTATGTCAGGCTTTGCCTTGACAGCTCAGAGCCTGAAGCCTCTTCCGATTCTGCCTCTGTTTCTTTGGCTGTCCTCTGCTCGTGCTCTCTCTCTCAAAAATAAAATAAAACATTAAAAAAACATTAAAAACATTAAAAATCAAAGCTAACATGTACTGGTCATGTTCCAGGCACCACAATATGTTTTAATTTCATAACCATCATGATACTGTTTGTTTCATGAAGAAATCAGACCCCAAAGAAGTGAATTTGCCTTTGTCCGACCTTGCGAAAGAATCCAGGAGCAAAGCAAAGATTCAAATCCAGTTTTCTGTAACCCTGGAACCTGAATTGTCAACGACTCCAGATATGGTCGTCTTCTTCTTCTTCTTCTTCTTTTTTTTTTTTTTTTACTTATTTTCTCCTTAAAAAAACATAGTTAGGGGCACCTGGGTGGCTCAGTTGGTTGAGCGTCTGGCTTTGGTTCAGGTCATGATCTCATAGTTTGTGGGTTCAAGCCTCATGTTGGGCTCTGTGCTGACAGCTCAGAACCTGGAGCCTGTTTTGGATTCTGTGTCTCCCTCTCTCTCTGCCCCTCCCCTGCTTGCACTGTCTCTCTCTGTCTATCAAAAAAAAAACAGTTAACAATTTTTTTAATGGTTATTCATTTTTGAGAGACAGAGTGTGAGTGGGGGAGGGGCAGAAAGAGAGGGAGACACAGAATCCGAAGCAGCTCCAGGCTCCGAGCTGTCAGCACAGAGCCTGACTCGGGACTCAAAACCCACGGACTGTGAGACCATGAGCTGAGCTGAAGTTGAATGCTTAACCGGCTGAGCCCCCCAGGCGCCCCCAAATCTTAGTCTTTAAACAAACGGATCCTTTCCTTGGGGAGCATGATGCTTCGTGGAGCGTTAATTCAAATATGTGCGTCCTTGTACGTCAACCTCCGGCTGGACCTGTGGGTGCAGAGATGCATAGGCGTCATGCCCCTGTCCTGACCGTGCTTAGACCTTAACATGGGATGGCTTTGGTTTATGTCCCTTGCAGTAAGGGCGGTGGCACGCAGGCATGCAGGTCCTAGGAAGAAACGGGAGAGAGCGGGGCAGCAGAGCCTCTGTGTTTGTGTGCTATCTGAAAATCCCAGACAGACAGAATTTGCAGGCTATCTACAAACAGTGTTGTGAGCCTGAGCATGGCGGGCAGGCGGGAGGAGCTGTGTGAGAGGGATCTTCCTTTGTGTTTGGACTCAGTTGCATGACTGTCCACATCTTTTCTAGGTACAATTTTGCTGCTTATCTTGGAACTGGCCCAGACTTCTTTGAGGCCATTCTTCACAACCCTTACCTGAAGTGCCTGAACCTGCACGGCACGAGACTGTCCCCCACGAACGTCAGGCAGCTGTGTGAGTCGCTGAAGCACCCGGTGTGCGGCGTGGAGGAGCTGATGTAAGTCCCGGCCGGCCCGCGCTCGTGCTGTTTCTTGTCCAGCACGTGCCCGTTTCTTTCCTGCATCAGCCCGTTGTCTCTTACACTGAAAAGTTTCCGTCTCGGCATCCCCGGGCCTCGCAGGTGTGTTCCTGTTCTCCCTTCTTTGGGAGTCACGTGATCACCTGGACGTGGACGGCTTCCCTTCCTCTTGGTCCCGCCCTCAGCCACCTGTGCCCAAACCAGAACTCCGTTCTCCTCCCTGAAGATACTCATAGACGCTTAAAATGAGAAATCGTATTAGTGATCACAAATGTGCTCATGTGAATCTGCGAGGTGACAACATTGAAACCAGAGGGAAAGCGATTTGCCCCAGATCATTTCTTTCTCCTGAAAATTATCTGGGCTGTCCCTACCTACCTTCGGTGGGTGGTTTTGAGACAGGATCAATCTCTCTCTTTTTTTTTTTTTAAGCAGAAAGCAAAAAGGGAACGTAATTGACAACCAACTCACTAAACCCGCTGGAGAACATTCTCTTCTCTCCCCTGGTTCAGTGTCTCTTCTTTGCTGGAATAGTTACAAATATAATTGACGGATTCATGTACCCGTGGCTAACTGCAACTTGGGCAAGATTCATCAGGAGACAGAGGCGCAGCCCATGCATGAGATGTTTGAACACACAGGCTTCCTGTGGATCTGGTTCCTTGTTTTAACTCTCTTGACTTTTTCCTTTCCCACGCTAGCTCTCTCTACTGATGGGCAACTCAGAAAACTCTTTAGTACCTTTGCTCCATTTCATGTTAGGCCATTTGCATAGGGTTTTAACATTCCACGTTAGCATAAGAATTGGGGAACAGTTCTAGGAAACCAGGGGTCAGGCCTAAACATTTACTGCTGGAAGCTTTGCCTCTCGGGGCAGACTGATTGTACTCTTTTTTATTTTTTAATAGTTTATTGTCAAATTGGTTTCCATCTAACACCCAGTGCTTCTCCCCACAAGTGCCCCCCACCATGACCATCACCCCCTCCCTCTCTCCCCTTCCCCCTTCAGTCCATGGTTCATTTTCAGTATTCAGTAGTCTCTCATGATCTGTGTCCCCCACTCTTCTCTGCTCTCTTTCCCCCTTCCTCTCCCCATGGTCCCCTGCCAGGTCTCTCCTGTTAGACCTATGAGTGCAAGCATATGGTATCTGTCCTTCTCTGCCTGACTTACTTCGCTTAGCATGACACCCTCGAGGTCCATCCACGTTGCTACAAATGGCCAGATTTCATTCTTTCTCATTGCCATGTAGTACTCCATTGTGTATATACACCACATCTTCTTGATCCATTCATCAGTTGATGGACATTTAAGCTCTTTCCATGATATGGCTATTGTAGAAAGTACTGCTATGAACATTGGGGTACATGTGCCCCTATGCATCAGCATTTCTGTATCCCTTGGGTAAATCCCTAGCAGTGCTATTGCTGGGTCATAGGGGAGTTCTATGGATAGTTTTTTGAGAACCTCCACACTGTTTTCCAGAGC
>NC_043715.1:56826979-56836902 GCF_006229205.1 Suricata suricatta
GAAATGTTTTTCCATTTCTTGGTGTCTTCTTCAATTTCCTTCATAAGTCTTCTATAGTTTTCATCATACAGGTCTTTTACATCTTTGGTTAGGTTTATTCCTAGGTATTTTATGGTTTTTCATGCAATTGTGAGTGGGAGCTGTTGATTGATTTCTCTTTCTGTTGCTTCATTTTTGGTGTATAGGAATGCAACCGATTTCTGTACGTTACTTTGTACCCTGCAACATTACTGAATTCATGGATCAGTTCTAGAAGGCTCCTGGTGGAGTCGATTGGGTTTTTCAGGTTGGCATTGGGGTGGGAGGTGCCCCAAGCCAGGTTCTCCACAGACCACTAGTTCTCAACAGAGGACAGTTTTTCTCTTGGGAAATGTCAGCATCTGGGCATTTTGGGTGGTCACCGCTGCCATGGGAGGAGGCTGTAGGCACAGCGCGGGCAGAGGTCGGGGAGGCGGCCCGCCTGGACACCCCAGGGGTTTTCCAGTTCAAACTGTCAACAGTGTGGATATTGAGAAACTCGCTCTAACCTACGTATGCTCTATTTTTTAAAAATATTAAAAACATTTTTTTAACATTTATTCAGTTTTGAGAGACAGAGCATGAATGGAGGAGGGGCAGAGAGAAAGGGAGATGCAGAATCCAAAGCAGGCTCCAGGCTCTGAGCGGTCAGCACAGAGCCTGACGTGGGGCTCGAACTCACGACCGTGAGATCGTGACCTGAGCCAAAGTTGGACACTCAACTGACTGAGCCCCCAGGCGTCCTTTAATATTTTTTATTTTTAAGTCCTCTCTAGACCTACCATGGGACTTGAACTCCCAACCCTGAGATCAACAACTGCGTCCTTCACCAGCTGAATTAGCCAGGTGCCCCCGGGAGATGCTGTTTCTAGCTGCACTGAGGCTCAGACCAGGGCTACTCAATCTCAGAACTATGGACACATAGTCAGATTTACAAGCTCCAGATTATCCGCTACCGTGGGGGGAGGGGCTGTGCACAGGAACGGAGGATGTGGAACAGCACCCCTGGCCTCCATCTACTGGATGCCAGTAGCACCCCCACCCTAGATGTGACAACCATGTCTCCAGACACTGATCAATGTCCCCTTGAAGTAAAAAATCATCCCCTGTTGAGAACCACTGGCTCAGATTTTTTCCTGATGTCAGGGAAAGCAGTAAGGGATAAGTAAATAGAGTCATGTAATTACCTTTGTGCTTTTATTTTATTTTAATGTGTATTTATTTGAGAGAGAGAGAGCGAGCGAGGAGGGGAGGAGCAGAGAGAGAGGGAGACACAGAATCCAAAGCAGGCTCCAGACTCCAAGCTGTCAGCACAGAGCCTGACTGACACAGGTCTTGAACTCATGAACAGGAGATCCTGACCTGAGCTAAAGTCAGATGCTCAGCCGGCTCAGCCACCAGGTTCCCCACCACAGTTGTGCTTTTAAAGTCTGGAATGTAGATGGTGGATTTGCTGGTATGAGACCAGAAGCTGGGATATGATCTACGGCTGCTCAAAGCCTATGGTCACCTCCTGAAACATGTCTCCCGTGCAGGTTGGGAAGGTGTGACATCACAGCGAAAGCCTGTGAGGATATTGCCTCGGTGCTGGTCTGCAACTCGAAGCTGAAGCTTCTCTCCCTGGTGGAAAACCCCCTGAGAAACGAGGGCGTGCAGCTGCTGTGTGATGGCCTGAAGCACCCAGACTGTGCCCTGGAGACACTGCTGTGAGTCCGCTGGGGAAAGGGGGCCTGGGGAGACTGTGGACGTGAGCCCAGGGACCCGTCAATAGTCAAGGCAATCACGTGCTCACTGAGGGAGGCTGTGGAACAGAGGCTGTAGTCGGAGCTGCTTCTCCGCGCCTCAGTTGCCCCATTAGTAAAATGGAGCCAATACAACACCTCCTCCATAGCAGCACCATGAGGTTGAATTCAAGAGTTGGAGACCCACCCTTCGGCGCCTCATGTCTCCTTGAGAGCCCAGTAAATCCCAGTTATCGTGAACAAGGGCCAAGCCTCAGATACGCTGGGTGCTGGGGAGAGGGAGGTGTAAGCCTAAGACCAGGCATGCATTTGGTCCTGTTGAGGAATAAGGTTCGCCTGTTCTAGGTCATTACTGGGCTCCTCCAGAGCTGCCGTTTCTCTCCTGCTGCAAATGTATACAGTGACGTGCTTCCTCTGCGGTGGGTCGTTGGCCAGGCCAGCGGTAGAGCGGGGCCCCTGTCTGCCCAGCGAAGTCACGTGGGAAACTTAGTGTGAAACCAGGCAGAATGTTGTGGTGTTTCCACGTGGGGGCAGGAATGCCAAATCCATGGGCGTGCATGAGCATCCCAGACACAGCTGTGTTGTGTGCGTGCGTGTGCATGGACACGCATGTATGTGTTCATATAGACCTGTGCATCACACACACACACATGCATACACACACAGTGGCATTTAAGACAGGAGAGGGAAGGCATGCTACCACGGAGATGACATTCTAGGCTGTATAAGAAAAGCAACAGTAAAATACGTTCCAGGAACATTAAACCCTAAAGCCAAACTGTGAAAGAAGGAACCCCCTCAACTTTGATCTATAAAGATTAGAATGAAAAATCATCTGAGGTACACAAGAACTGACATGTTGGAAGGTGGGAAGATTTGGCTGTGAAATAACTGGCTGATATTATACAGTGAATAGAATTAATATGTACTTGATGACCAGTAATTAAAATGGGCTGTATTTTCCTAAAGGGTTCTTCAAGATCTGCCATGTAACGGAGTTTTCTGTTTTTTGTTTTTACACTTGAATCTTTATTCCTTAAAAATATGTGGAATATGGGGCTCCTGGGTGGCTCATTTGCTTGAGCACCTGACTCTTGATCTCAGGTATGGTCGGGATCTAAGGGTTGTGAGTTCAAGTCCTGTGTGAGTATGAAGCCTATTAAAAAAAGGAAAAAGTGGAGGTTAAGAAGCAAAGCAAACAAACAAATGAAGGAAAAAAGACACAAAACATCAGACTCTTTATTTAAAAAATAGTTTATTTTTGAGAGAGAGAGAGCACTCACAGAAGTGAGCAGGGAAGGGGCAGAGAGAGAGAGAGAGGGAGACAAAGGATCCAAAGCAGGCTCTGCATTGACTGCAGAGAGCCCGATGCAGGGCTACGGACTCATGAGCTGTGAGATCATGACCTGAGCCGAAGTTGGATGCTTAACTGACTGAGTCACCCAAGTGCCCCCAGACTCTTGCTGAGAACAAATGGGTGGTTGCTAGAAGGGTGGTAGGTGGCCGAATGGATGAAATAATGAAAGATGTGACGGGATTAAGGGCACATTTACCGTGATGTGCACTGAATAATTAATATACAGAATCGTTGAATCATTTTATTGTACATCTAAGGCTATTATGACCCTGTATGTTAACTATACTTCAATAAAAATTTTTTTAAATGAAAGACTACTAAAGATACAGGAATGTCACTAGTAATTTTAAAAGCAAAAGTATTCAACAAAATAAATCCCTTTATAACAAATGTGGAAAAATTGAAAACATATTCCACTTGGCCAGGATTCTGCCAAACAGAGAAATTTATACTATGACTGGAAGCATTATTTTGTTGAATTTTTTGCAAGATATGTTAGCAAATAAGAAAATGAAATGAGGGGCGCCTGGGTGGCTCAGTCGGTTAAGTGCCCTGCTTCGGCTCAGGGCATGATCTCACCGCCTGTGGGTTCGAGCCCCACGTCAGGATCTGTGCCGGCAGCTCAGAGCCTGGAGCCTGCTTCAGATTCTGTGTCTCCCTCTCTCTCTGACCCTCCCCTGCTCGCGCTGTCTCTCTCTGTCTCTCTCAAAAAAAAGTGAAAAGTCTTAATAGTAAACCTCAGCATTTCAAGAAAAATTTTTTGAGGCAAGGTAGTAAGTCAGTATAACTTAAAATGACCGAAAGTACAAAGAATACAAGTGGAGATATTTAGGGCCTATATGGAGTAGCGTAGCTACTGGAGATTATATTATGCAGCTATTACTGTATTAATGAATTTTCAAAATAAGATAAAATGCTTACTTCACTGAAACAGTATGAAGTACATGCCATTGTCTGATCTCAGAAGCGAGAAGATGGGAAGGAAGCGCCTTCATGGATGAGCAGTGTTTGTCTATCAGGGACCTGTGCCAGAGGTCAGGGTCCCCTGCAGCCCCGGCAAACAGCCAGAGTGAGTGAGGGGCTGCGCGGAGGCGCCTGCCCCCCCCGGGAGTTTCTGTTCCCGCCTCGTGTCTCCTGCCACGTGGCCCTCTGCCGCGGAATCCCAGGCCGCTGGCTCGTCTGTGGGCGGTACCACTATGCAATTTCACGTGAAGTCTCTTGGTTCTCACATGTTGACCAGTAATCATACACACAAAACCCCGTTAGACATAATAGCAGCTAAATTCACCGCATCCAGGGGTCCCATTCCGTTGTGAGCTGCTGGTATCTTACGCTTCCCGCTACTTTCCGGATTCCCAACAGCGGGCACACCCAAAAAATCACATCACGTACAATGACATCCAGTGCGTGCCACCAAACGATAAGCACAACATGTCACTAGAAGGGATGACTTTGGCTAAGGTCACCTGGCCAGTGGTGACCCGCCTTGAAACTGGATTCTGAGATTCTGTTTCCCAGTTTGGGACGACCTATTCCAGATTCCGCATTCCTGCTTCTGTGCAACAGTGCAACTGCTCTGTGTCCTAATCCTCTTGTTTTTCTCATGTGACCATGGAGTATGGGGAACGACTTGCATGTGGCTTCTTGCAAAGGTTACCAGAGGGAGGGGCGCCTGGGGGGCTCAGTCGGTTAAACGTCTGACTTCGGCTCAGGTCATGATCTCGGGTTCGTGGGTTTGAGCCCCGCGCTGGGCTCTGTGCTGTCAGCTCAGAGCCTGGAGCCTGCTTTGGATTCGGTGTCTCCCTCTCTCTCTCTGACCCTCTGCTACTTGTGCTCTGTCTCTCAAAAATAAAAATTTTTTAAAACTTAAAAAAACAGATTCCCAGATGGAGCCTGAGCGGATTGACAAGTTGAGTGTGTTTGTGTGTTGCAGGCTGATGTGCTGTGGCCTCACCTCCGTGGCCTGTGACTACATCTCCCAAGCCCTTTTGTGCAACAAATCCCTGTGTGTTCTCGATCTGGAGTCCAACCTCCTGGAAGACAGCGGGGTGGCATCTCTTTGTGAGGCACTGAAGCACCCAAACTGCACCGTCGAGCAGCTGTGGTAGGCCTGGCCATGATTCGCACGAACGTCAGAGGTTGCTTCTTGGGGATCAGCACCCTGGAAAGGAAGCAGGAAGGGGAAACATGGGGTCTGCTGCAAAAAAGCCAGGCTAAGTGTTGAGCCTGCCTGATTCCGGCGGGGTGTCCGGTGGTGCTGATGGGTGTGAGTCTTAACCAAGGAGCCTGACGGGTCTTGGGTGGGACACACTGCTCTGGAGTGGGGGCTCTGGCCTCAGGAAGACCAGAGATGGAGTCCCGAGTGGCTTAGGCCGGAGAAAGCGTGAGGGCGCCTCCCCTCTCCTCCAGCGTGACAGGAGGATCGTTGTTTCCCATGTCAAAGGATTGAGGTGACCAGTGGGAATAGTGCGCGTAAAGGACTATGACCAACGACTTACCCAAAGTAAGCATTCCCTGAATGATGGCAGGAGGCGTAGTGTGGGCATCACTGCTCATACTGGGCACTGGAAACTCTTCTGGGCAGACAGGATGATGATTTGGTAAATGAAACACTCCAATCTCTGTTTCCATGGAAGTCAATTTTATGGGGTCTCTCTCTCTCTCTCTCTCTCTCTCTCTCTCTCTCTCTCTCTCACACACACACACACACACACACATACACACCTACTTGCAGCGCACACTTGTGTGTGTCTGTGTGTGTGTGTGTATCATGGTTCTCAATCTTAGCACTACTGACATTTGGCCTGGATCATTCTTTGTCGTGGGGAGTGGCTGTCCCGTGCTCTGCAGGATGTTTAACACCATCTCTGGCTTCTGCCCACTAGACTCGCATCTACCGTCTCTCCCAGGCCGGCAGAACCAACTTGCGGTCATTGCCCAGTGTCCCCTGGGGCAGGAGGGAGGGACAAAAATCTTTCCTGCTTGAGAACCACAGAAACGCATATAGACACATATCAGACATACCCACACACACGTATATACACATATATGTCTAGGCATGTCTGTACATGTGTACGTGTCCACAAACATACACGCATGTGCGTGTATCAGACTTAGGAACATATGTATACATGTTAGTGGTGATGAGTGCTGTGGGGAGCTGGCGATGGGACAGGGATGGGGATATGATACTCTATGAAATATCGAGAAAGGTCCTCCCCACAGGGGATAAAAGTGCAGAGACGTGAAGGTAGTGAGGGGGTAGCCCCCCTGATATTTGGGCCAAAGCATTCCAACCAGCGAGAACGGGAGCGGGGGGGGGGGGGGGGGGGGGGGGGGGGGGGGGGGGGGGGGGGGGGGGGGGGGGGGGGGGGGGGGGGGGGGGGGGGGGGGGGGGGGGGGGGGGGGGAAGAGACCCTGGAAGGGGGGAGCAGGGACCCCGGGGGAGCAGAGGCAGGCAGCCGAATTGCAGCCCAGCGTGTTGGGCCGGAAGGCGGAGGAAACATCACCATCATCATCCCAGAAATCTCGGGCACTTCTTCCTCTCTCTGCGTAAATGAACATAAGCTCAGCCGTGCGAGATGGGGCCTCGTGATTGTGTCTGTGGGTGTGTGTTTTCTCCCCAGGTTGTCAGATTGTTACCTTACTCGGCTTTGTTGCAAGGACCTCTCTGCTGTTCTCGTTTGCAATGAAAAACTAAAGACCCTGAAGCTGGGGAGCAATGACATCCAAGATGCTGGCGTCCGGGAATTATGTGAGGCCCTGAAGCATCCCAACTGTAAAGTAGAGACTCTTGGGTGAGTGTCCGCTGAGCACCTTCCCGTGAGGCCTCACCTTTCAGGAGTAAGAAAGGCTGGAGGATTAGTGGTACTCGGGAGAAGCAAGGTTATTTTTTTATTGATTTTTTTGAGTAGTGAACATATGGATGTTTATTATAATTTACAACATACATCATGTAAACATATATGCCATATAATATACATAACATGTAATATGGAATATATACGTGATATGCATACAGCACAACACATTCCATGATTGAAAATGTATATAATGTGCATACACCAATATTTTTGTTAGAACATTTATTATTATTATTTTTAAAATTTTTATTAGTAGTTTATTGCCAAGGTGGTTCCATAAGAGCACTGGGTGCTACAGGAGAAGCAAGTTGAAAAGCATGTGTGTCTGGAATGATCTGATTAGTGAAAGGCCGTGCCTGAGGCCGGGGGTGACTCAGCGTTGGCCTCTGACCTCCGGGGTGAGCAGCTCCTTGCAGCGGGGGTAGGGGCTGCCGGGTTCGCTGTGTGATGATCCGCCGGATCCCTGGCTTCTCTCCGTCCGCTAGATGCCAGTAGCACCCCCCAGGGGGCCAGGGGGCTTCAGATGTTGCCACAGGTCCCCCGGGGGACGCAGTGGCCCTGGTTGAGAACCACGGGTCTAGGCTGCCGAGCCCCCTGCTCCAGGCCTGGGACCGGCACCTCGCAGTGTGTGGCTTCCGGCCGCCGCAGCGGGTGCGCGCCCCGTTGCAGGTTGGAGATCTGTCACCTCACCGCTGCGAGCTGCGAGGCGCTGGCCTCCGCTCTCACCGCGTGCACATCCCTGAGGACCCTGAACCTGGACTGGATCAGCTTGGCCCGTGACGGGGCCGCGGTGCTGGGCGAAGCCCTGTGCCACCAGGACTGCGCCCTGCAGCGGCTTGGGTGAGTGACGCCCTTTCGCTGGCCGGAGCGCGCCCGCAAAGTGAGGGAGGTCAGTCTGCACTGGGTGTCTCCCAAACGCGGCGCGGCTGACGTTGGGTTGGAGGGTTCTCTGCTCGGGGGTGGCCTGCGCACTGCACGACTTTGAGCCGCACGTCTGGCCTCTCCCTGCACGTGACGTGCCCGCAGCGCCTTCCTCTGGTCATGCTGTTCAAAAGTGGAAACGTGGGAGTTTCTGAGAAACAAGATTTTAATTGTGCTCACCACACACGCACACACACACACACACACACACACACACACACACACAGAAATCATAATAATGTGACATGATGGATGTTGTTAGCTAATGCTAAGTTGGCCATATATAGGTGTATCAGACCAATGTGTATTTTAAATGTATCCAATGTTATGTATCATATCTCAATAAAATAATAATAAATTAATTTAAAAATAATTAGTTAATGGGGCACCTGGGTGGCTCAGTCGGTTAAGTGTCCGGCTTCGGCTCAGGTCACGATCTCACAGTTCGTGGGTCCGAGCCCCGCATCAGGCTCTGCGCTGACAGCTCAGAGCCTGGAGCTTGCTTCACATTCTGTGTCTCCTCTCTCTGACCCTCCCCATTCCCACTGTCTCTCTCTGTCTTCCAAAAATAAATAAAGAACATAAAAAAAATTATAAAGAAAAATAATTAGTTAAAAAAGAATGGCTATGGCATCCATTCCCTGAAATAAAACACACACGTGTCTCCCAATCCTGTCAAATGTCTTCTGAGACGCAGAGCCGCCCCAGGCAAGAACCGCCACCTGACGATAAACACCATTTCCTGCTTCTGTTGCCCATAACGATGTGACCTCAGCTTGGACATGGTGGATGGGTCTATTAAAGGGCCGAGCAGTTTTGACCCAGAGCCCTGTCTAGAGCGTAGCAGTCAGTGTTGTTCTGAACATATTTGCATGTATAGTGTATGTATTTGACATCCATAGGAGTATTTGGGTGCCCTCCGTATGCCAGGGCCCTGAACGACGTGCTCAGGAGGGACGGAATGATTCACATCCCTGTTCTGCACATTCCTATCCTTTCTCCACACATTCAAGACTATTTTCCCAGTCCCTTCTAGGGAAGAATGGATTGGAAGGAAGCGTGGGATGTAGAGAGGCAAAGAGTGGTGCATGAGGTCAGGAAAATGTAATCTCCATTTTTCCAGGCTGGACAAATCTGCATTTGACGAGGAGACTCAGCGGCTGCTGACGGCTGTGGAGGAGAAGAACCCCCACCTGACCATTTCCCGCCAGCTGTGGGTCGACGAAGAGTACAGGATCAGGGGCGTGCTCTGATGGGGGCGCCTCACGTAGTCTTCTAACACCAGCTTCTTGGGCACAGTGGGTGTTCTTTGACAAACCTTGTCCTATAAACTGGAATTCATGGCAGTCGGGCTGTGGTTTCAGACCTGTCCCTTGGCAGCGTCCTAGCGATATGATGGTGGATGTGACTCAGGGTATAAGTGCCATCTGTGCCTAAGTCCCCATCCCCATCTTTAAAACTCCCCTCCTACCTTACAGCATTTAGAATAAGACATTAAATGGATAAACATTTTGGAAAGCATGACTTTATTTTCTTAGTGGGTGTCTTGGGATATAGGCCCTTGGGTTTGAAGGAACCATAATCCCCTGACAGCATTGACTTAGAAGTGATGGTAGATGTGTCCCTAAAAAGATTTTAGATTTTATTGCTATCACTACATCTAGCATCCACCCAAAGTTTCCACTCTTAGTTTGTGCAAATTTAGATTTGATCAGTTTTGTAGTCAAATAATAAAACTATATTTTCAAGTCTTTACTTATCCTTTGTTTTTATTTTTTAAAATATTGATTTTTGGGGGAGAGCTCTAGCAGGGGAGGGACAGAGAGGGGTACAGAGGTATGAAGTAGGTTCTGTGCTGACAGGTAACAGCAGTAAGCCTCATGTGGGGCTTGAACTCATGAGCCGTGAGATCATGATCTGAGTTAAGGTCGGACGCTCAACTGACTGAGCCACCCAGGTGCCCCTCTCCTTAGCCTTCAGACTATGCTCCTCCAATTAGCTTTTAAAAAATTGAGTATTCTT
>NC_043715.1:56837002-56856400 GCF_006229205.1 Suricata suricatta
ACACACACACACACACACACACACACACAATGGAGTATTACATGGCAATGAAAAAGAATGAAATATGGCCGTTTGTAGGAAAGTGGATGGACCTCGAGGGTGTCATGCTAAGCGAAATAAGTCAGGCAGAGAAAGACAAATACCATATGTTTGCACTCATAGGTCTAACAGGAGAGACCTAACAGAGGACCATGGAGAGGGGAAGGGGGAAAGAGAGCGGGGGAGAGTGAGGGACACAAATCATGAAAGACTATTGAATACTGAAAATGAACCATGGACTGAGGGGGAGGGGGAGCAAGGGAAGGGGGTGATGGTCATGGTGGGGGGCACTTGTGGGGGAGAAGCACTGGGTGTATTATGGAAACCAATTTGAAAATAGGCTATTAAAAATTAAAAAAAATTAAACTCTAAAAAATAAAATCTGATTTTATTAAAAAAAAATAAATATGGGGTGCCTGGGTGGCTCAGTCACTTAAGCCTCTGGCTTCGCCTCAGGTCAGTTCTCACGTTTGTGGGTTCGAGCCCCGCGTCAGGCTCTGTGCTGACAGCCAGCTCAGAGCCTGGAGCCTGCTTCTGGTTCTGTGTCTCCTTCTCTCTCTGCCCCTCCCCCTCTCATGCTCTGTCTCTCTCTGTATCAAAAATAAATAAAACATTTAAAAAATAAATAAATTAAAAAAAATAAAAAATATATTAATTGTTTAACTTACATCCAAATTCGTTAGCACGTGGTGCAACAATGATTTCAGGAGTAGAATCTCTAATGCCCCTCACCCATGTAGCCCATCCCCCCTCCCACAAACTTTTGGCCAACTTTATTTTTCACAGCAGTTTTAGTTGCACAGCAAAATCAAGAGGAAGAGATTTTCCATGCATCCCCTACCCTATTTATGCCTCTCATTGGTCTATGGAGTTGGCGAATCACAGTCACGATCGCTGTTGTTGCCATTGTTTAAATTGGCAAGCTTATTCTAAAAATAATAAGGAAATGCAAAAAAAAAAATATATATAGAATATCCCATCCATCTTGAAAAATAACTAATTGACTGACTTGCCATAATTAATGTTCATAGGATTGAGAGCCATCTTCTCCTCTATCTTGTGAATTTTCTCTTTATTGTTTTGCCCAATTTTCTATTTGCTTTTTGGCCTTTTTCTTGATTTTAAAGAATCTCATGCTAGACTTCTATCTGTCCTACATATTGCTTCTCCCTGAATCTTGTTTGTACATCCAGGAGTAATTTTTCTCGGGCAAAATCTGAAAATAAAGAAGGACAGCCTGGTTGACCCACAAGAAACGAGGGAGCAGTGCCCTCTGGGTGATTCGGGAAGCAGGTCACGACCTTCTGTGGAGGCACATGGACCCTGGGGATGCCCATGGACTCTGAGGCAGGACAGACTAGCTTCAAGTGGGACATTCTCCAGCAGTAAGCGACATGGAGCCGTAAATGGTAAGAATTATGGTATTTAAGTCAAGGGAAAGACTAGGTTCCAGGTCAAATGGAGATGCTCAGTATGAGCCAATCATAGTGGCGGCCTGATTCTGGAAACACGAGAGCATTGAGGAAAATGCCCATTTGGAAATATTATAAAAGGGACCCTTGACCTTGAGTTTCAATTCTACTACAGATGGCTGTGCTGACTCTGAACTTAGATTTTTCCACAGGGAGCACAGAAGTAGCTGCTCCTTAGGAACTTTCTACCAGTTCCTGAGAATTACCATTAGTTACTGGAAGTAACTGGTAAAGACTTGCAAAGGGGGTGCCCCAGACTCTCCCTGCAGATGGTGTCACCCAGACTACAGGTGACATGGTAATGGCACCTCGGTGGGGGGCCAGGTCTGGGGCCCTGTCCCTGTACCCACAGCTCATCTCGGTTGACACTTCTCTACACAGAGCTCCGGAGCAAAGACCAGCCAGGTGAGTGCTTCCTTGTGTTCAGTCTCAGGGCAAAGTCCCGAGACCAGGACTCTGCAGCCGGAGAGGAACTCAGAACTGATTGTGCAGGAGCGCTGTAGCAGGCAGGTGCCAACCCTGGCTGTGTGCTGGCTGGGCGGGCGACCGGTGGCCCTGTTCTGGGGAGTGTCCCCGGGCGAGACCACAGCGGGGAGATGCACTGCAGATCTCTGCGTGCTAGAGTCCCTGACAATGAGGGAGAAAGAAGACGAGGATCTCTTTGGAGTCTGAGCCCAGCTTTGGATGATCAGGACCAGCAGTCTCCTTAACCATGCCCGGACGTCTGCTTATGTTCTCAAACCTAACACAGTTTTAGGCTTGTGTGTATCTAGAAATAGAAAATCCATGTGTAGATTTTGGACACTAATAAGGTCCATTGGCACACACATTCATGTACAAATAGATATTCACAGAGAAAAACAGTCTGTGGTCTGATGATCTGATTTAATGACCCTGGTTTTTTTCCTTTCTGAAATCCTACTGCCATGGGTGCAATTGCCTCCTTATCCCTCCAGAGATTTTTGGGGGGTCATTTTTCTGTGTTTTGTATTTGTGTGTGTGTGTGTGTGTGTGTGTGTGTGTGTGCATGTGCACATGCATGGCATCAAGGAGAGAGAGAAAAATGTTAGATGAATTATGTTTAGTTATATTTAATTATATTTAATTTTCAGAAGGAGTTTGGAGGAACATACCTGACCTGTTCTTCCATTGGACGTAGTCATACATTTTCCTCACACCCTGGCAGTGATAGGTACTTAGGACAAGGGAAAAAATACTACCTACCATAATCACAATTTCTACTATGACTCTTGCTACTACTTTTTTCTTTTTAACTTTTTCATGTTTATTTATTTTGAGAAGAGAGAGAGAGAGAGAGAGAGAGAGAGTGTGAGCAGGGGAGGGGCAGAGAGAGGGAGACACAGAATCCGAAGCAGGCTCCCGGCTGTGCTGACAGCTCAGAGCCTGATGCGGGGCTCAGACTCACAAACTGTGAGATCATGACCTGAGCTAGGGTCAGACCCTTAACTGACTGAGCCACACAGGCTCCCCTATAACACTATCTGGAAACTGACTTTTTTCTGGTCACTGTGATCAGCAGTCGAGATAAAAATCTCATGTGTGTTCACTCTGAGGACATTTTAGGGTCATGTTGTACATTGAGAAGGCTACTGATTTTTTCCCTTCTATCTAATCACTCTGATGAATGACGTGAAGAGTTCTCAAAAGCCGACAGTTTATTTTCTGGCAATTTTAATGAGTTAGATAATCTGATACATTTGAACATGGGTTTGCATGTTCCTACTTCATTATCTTGAATTATGGTGCCAGGATAACTCTGAATTCCAAAAGGGGAACAGAGTGCCTATCTCCTTTCACTCATTTATTCACCAAACACATATTTATTTAGCACTTTTTGTGGATCAATTATATTTTTTTTTAACAAGACAGGTATGGTTTTTAGATTCACGGTAACTTACATTCTGGCAAGGAGTCAGACCAGAAAAGTAAATAGAAATACAAAGTAATAGTGTGAAATTGTGGGTTGGTGTCCATGACATGCTCTCCAGGTTGAGTGGCCTATGGAATATAATTGTGTTGTCCCTTTCAGAAGAAGCAAAGGCCCAGGACCCCTTTACGAGGTCACTAACTTAAGAAGAGTCCTCATGCCAGCGCTAGCACAGCCGCCTCTTCACTCCAGACCAGCCTGAGGTGCGCAGCGCGTCTTCGCAGGTCGGTGCCCTACGGACCACGGGAAGCGGCTCTGACAACCATTTTGCTTTTCCAGACGGGCACCGGGGCGCTGGCCAGTGTCACTCTCTTCTTCCGCAATGTCTCTCCAATCTGGTGTGGACACAGGCAGGGGCTTCCCAACACAATTCTTGCTCACAGAGCTGTAGCCAATCTCTTAGTTCTTCTCTCTGGTGGGATTCCCCGCGTGATGGTGGGTTTTGTTTGGAGGAAGCCCCTGTCCAGTCTTGGGTGTAAATTTGTCTATTATGTACACAGAGTGGGTCTAGCACCACCATGTGCTGCACCTGTGCCCTGAGCACCCATCAGTTCTTCACAGTCACCCCGGGGACGGTGGTGTGGACATGCTCAGAGGAGGAGCCCCCAAGATCACTGGTCCCTCCTGTTGTATCTGCTGGGTGTTCAGTGTTGATGAATACCAGTGTTCCTGTGAAGGTTACTGGCGCACAGGACCAGGGACGGTAGTGACATTCTCAAGTCCCAATCCAAGCACTACCATCCTGTGGTTTGTCTCCGATGCCGTGTTTATAAGCCTCATGGTCTGGTCCAGCGGCTCCACGGTGCTGCCTCTGCACGGGCACCGCCAGAGAACACCCCATATTCACACCCCCACCGGCTACCGCAAATGCCCCCCGGAGACCAGAGCTGCCCACACCATCCCGATGCTGGAGGCCATCTTCGTCAACTTCTATGTGCTGAATTTTTTGTGTGTATTTTATGTCACTGCCTTTTTTGATTTCCATCTATGGTTGATAGAGACCTCTAATATTTTGGCTTTATGTTTCCCCACTTTTGGCCCATTGTTGCTGATCCTTCAGCATCCTGGGGCTCCTAGGTCCTGCTCTTGAGTTGTTAGAAATCAAATGTAAATATGCAGAAGACTGCTTTGATAACCACCATGATCACTGTATTCAATGATTGTTTGCTCAGCACTGGTTTTTTTTTTTTAACATAATATTCACAGTGATCTTAGAGGGTGACTTTGATACTAGAGAGACCTCAAAGTCAATCCACAAATTAAGAGCTTGAAATGGACACACAAAATTGTTGAGGAAACATGTCTCCCCCTCAACCAGTGCAGCTGCTGAAACAAATCTGCTTCTTGAGGAATATTCAAAGTGTTTCTGCAAATTTTATTTCAATGTAGGCATGCCAAATAGCGTCATACATGGGCACGTAAATCCTATATTGATACAGATCAATACAACTCCACGGAGGGCAGAGACTTTACTCATGGATGCAGGTAAGAAGCCTGGCAGCCTTCAGCATGACTTCTTACTGTATTTGACTCCTATTACCCTAATATACTGTAGTATTACACAGAAAATAGATGTTGTCCAATGGGTTGCTTTGCCTTTGAGCCTTGTGGATTTTCTTTACATGATTGACCTTCATTGAAGTTCATTGATCAGATGAACAAAGTAGGGGTGCTTGGGTGGCTTAGTCGGTTAAGCGTCCGACTTTGGCCCAGGTCATGATCTCACAGTTCGTGGGTTCGAGCCCCGTGTTGGGCTCTGTGCTGACAGCTCAGAGCCTGGAGCCTGCTTTGGATTCTGTTTCTCCCTCTCTCTCTGCTCCTCCCCTGCTTATACTCTGTCTGTCTCTTCTTCAAAAATAAACATGAAATAAATTTAAAATAATATTGAGGGCTTAAGCCATCATTTGTAGATTTATCACTCAGAGTTTTTAGTTTTTCACTGAAATATAGAAACTGGGGACTTAGTTTTGTCTTTGTGTCATCTGTTTTTTTCTGTTTTTCTTTTTGCCACTTTTTGGGATGTCTGGTGTTTTAATAGTCCCTTTTAAAAATTAGAGGTGAAAAAAAAAGGGGGGGTGGGAAAAAAAATTAGAGGTGACCAGGTGCCTTGGTAGCTCAGTTGGTTAAGCATCCAACTTCAGCTCAGGTTATGATCTCATGGTTCATGAGTTTGAGATTTGTGCCCGGTTCTGCACTGACAGCACAGAGCCTACTTGGATCCTCTGTCTCTCTCTCTCTCTCTCTCTGCCCCTCCCCCTTTCATTTTCTATGTCTCTCAAAAATAAACAAACATTTAAAATTAATAGTGTTAAGGTATAGCTATTTTTCATGGTGGCTGTAGCTGTTTTAACGTGGCTTTCCAGGGCACCTGGGTGGCTTAGTCATTAAGTGTCTGACTTCGGCTCAGGTCATGATCTCACAGTTCGTGGGTTCGAGCCCCGCATCAGGCTCTGTGCGGACAACTCAGAGCCTGGAGCCTGCTTTGGATTCTGTGTCTCCCTCTCTCTGCCCCTCCCCTGCTCACACTCTGTCTCTCTCTCAAAAATAAATGAGGATTAAAAAAATTTTTTAAAGGGGCTTTCCAAAGTATTACATCCTAGTCAGAACTACTGTTGACCGTTTTACAGAATATGTAAGAATTTTACAATAGTGTAATTCCATGTATCTTCGAATGTTTTATATTATTTTTATAAATTTTTATTCTACATATGTTATTACCTACAACTAATGCTATTATTTTTGCTGTCATGAGCTAGTTGTCTCTTATAGAAAATAAGAAATGATAAGAAAGCATAGATTACACATGTATCCACAGGATTGCAAATTCTGCTGATAATAATTCTTTTGTGTGTATTTTCCTTTGGTAGATTTTCCGTCAGTATGAAGCACCTCCTTCTGCTGTTTTGGAGTACAGCTTTGCTCTGTGTGAGTTGTTTCAGTGTTTGTTTATCTAACTATATCTTTATTTCACTTGCTGTTTTTCCCATTATATTGTACAAAATGTTTATTTGAGAAAAGGTAATAAAATATCAATGATAAAAACATTTAGCAATATCCAATCTCACTTTAAAAATTGAGAAATTCCGTGCCTTTGAAGTATTTTTATTTTTAAAATTATCAATTTGAAATAATTTCAGATATACATAATTACCTCCCTTACCCAGAAAGCCCAATGGTTAACATTTTACCACACCTGATTTATCCACTAATTTCTGTATGTTTTATTCTGTTACCACTTGAGAGCGATGTGCAGAAGTGTCCACCATCCCAAACTCACTAGTGTGGTTTTCCTTCCAACAAAGACATGCCTCCGTAACAACATACAGTCCTTTGATTTAGGAAATCAATGCAGAAATCCAAGCGATCCCAAATCATCCCCTTTTCCTTTCGGGTTGGGATTCTCAGTCAGGAACGTGTGCTGTGCTTCCTTGCCCATGTCTTTCTTCGTCTCCAGGCTCAAACTGTTAGGACGACTTTCCCTTTCTTTTCTAGTCCCTCCCTACTTTGTTCCGCTGAATTACCCTCCCCTGGATCTCTCTGGGCTTCCCTAAGACCAGTTTGAATAGTGGACCATATCAAGCTGCCATACGTTTGGAACTGCTTGAGGAACAGGTGCCCCTGGTGTCCGTCACATCTACCTTGAAAGCAGAAGGCACTGGGACTTGTATGTGTTAAGCACATGAGGGTTGCTTGTGGCAGGGGCGGGTGATGTTCAGAAACAGTTGACCTCGCTTCTGTGACAAATGCTGTTGGAGATGTGGCCTTTAGGGCCACAGCCAGAAATTAAAAAACAAGCCATACTCATAGGGCTGATTTACTTTGAGTGAGCGTACCTGAAGGTTTTTTCTACCCGCTTAACAACTAATTTCTGATACCAAGGGAACAATGTTGCCCTCCTAAATCCTTGGGGCATTGAAGCCTTCTGTTTGTGCGGTGACTGTTCCTGGGCTCGGTGCCCCTGCCCTGGACGGCCTGCACTTCCTGCTGTCTGAGCCTCTAAGGGCCACATGCCCAGTCCGTTTCCACAGCAGGTGCATGGGAAAGAAACTACTCAAAACCCAAAAAATCAGAACCCAGCCCCACAGAAGGGGCACCAGTTCATATGGAGACTCTGACTCAGAGTTAAGGCCAGATTCAGCGCACACTTCTTCAGTAGGAGGACCTTGGAAATGAGGCCGGGCTCTTCCCAGTGTTTCACATCCAGGCACACGTGGTGCTTACTCATCCCAGTGGTGCTGATGGTCACCTTGATCACCTGGTTAGGTTGGCGTCTAGCAAGTCTCTCCATCTTACATTGACCAGTTGGTCTTTGTAGACAATTAGCACGTTACGGGGAGATGTCTTTTCTTTTTCATTTTTAGTAATAGTTTATTGCCAAGTTGGTTTCTGTACAACACCCTTCCCCACAAGCGCCCTCCTCCATAACCATCACCCCAAACCCCTTTTCTCCTCCCTCTTCAGTCCTCCGTTTGTTTTCAGTCTTCAAGAGTCTCTCATGATTTGTCTCCCTCCCCCTCCCTTTCTTCCCCCCTTCCCCCAACACTGAGATATCACCTCTTTCTTTTTTTAGGTGTATTTATTTATTATTGAGCAAGAGAGAGCTCAAGTGGGGAAGACACAGAGAGAGAGGCACAGAGAGAGAATCCCAAACGGGCTCCATGCTTTCAGTGCAGAGCCCAATGCGGGCTCAAACTCTCAGACTGTGAGATGACCTGAGCTGCAGTTGGATGTTTAACAGACTGAGCCACTGAGGCACCCAATTTTTTTTATATAAATAGTTTATTACCAAGTTGGTTTTTATATAACACCCAGTGCTCTTCCCTGCACGTGCCCCCTTCCACAATCACCCCCTTCCCCCTCCCTCCTCAGCCCTCAGTTTGTTCTCAGCATTCCAAAGTCTCTCATGATTTGTCTCCCTCCCTCTCCCCACTCTTCCCCCCCTTTCCCCTCCCCTATGGACCTCTGTTAAGTTTCTCCTGTTACACATATGAGTGCAAACATATGGTATCTGTCCTTCTCTGCCTGACTTATTTCACTTAGCATGACGCCCTCGAGGTCCATCCACGTTGCAGAGGCCTTAACTTGAGAGAACCCACCACTTCAGGCACCTGTGAGCCCCCAGCGGAAGCGTACATGGAGATCACCAAAAGTGTGGCACAAGCAAATGACTTGGATAATATAAGGATCTGCGATTGACACCAAATCTTATCTCCAAAAGGGATCAGCTCTGTTAGGAAGAAAACGAAATGGGAGTGGCCCTGTGGAAGGCAAGTGCAGGGAACCGAGGAGGGCAGAGGGGCTGAATGCGTCAAATGTTCCCGCAGGCAAGTCGACATCTGACACCCTAAATCATTACTGTTGACTCTGTTAAGTACGGGTCCACCATTGTTGGGGAAGCTGTTCTCGTTACAGTGACTATAGCAAATCACCCATACGTTTATCCTTTTTTATCTTGTAACATATATTTTTAAATGTTTTATTTATATTTGAGAAAGCAAGCAGGGGAGGGGCAGAGACAGACAGAGGGAGAGAGGAACCCAAACAGGCTCTGCATTGTCAGCACAGAACCTGACGGGGTCTCACACTCATGAACCGTGAGCTCATGGCCTGAGCTGAGGCTGACTCAGATGCTCAACCTACCGGACGCGCTGCTCATCCTTTCTGTGAAAGCACACAAACTTGCTTCTGGGCTGTGAGGTCTTATGCTCCTTGTGGTAAAGCACATAATCCGTTGGGTCATTTAACATTTTATGACTCAGAGCAGAGATCCAATCACATCAGCCACAGTGCCATTTTTTACATTTCTGTGTTATTCATGCTCTCAAATCGTCATTATCTTCATTACCGTGCTTGTAGTTAATGAGTCTATAGGTTTGAGTGCTTGAAAACATCCATAACATTTCTAGTTTAATGAGCAAATGTTAAATACTGCTTTCTGAAATGATAAATGTTCAAACTTATATAAAATATTGTGGGTGAAACATAGTGTTAAAGAATCAGCCCTAGGGGCACCTGGGTGGCTCAGTCGGTTAAGCATCTGGCTTCTGCTCAGGTCATGAGCTCACGGTTCGTGATCGAGCCCCACATCAAGCTCTGTGGTGACGGCTCAGAGCCTGGAGCTGCTTCGGATTCTGTGTCTCCCTCTCTTTCTGACCCTCCACTGCTCGCACTATCTCTCTCTGTCTCTCAAAAATAAATAAAACATTTAAAAAATTCTAAAAAAAAAAAAAGAAAAGAAAAAAAAATGAAAATGAGCTGTTTTCCAGACTGAAAAGCCGTAGGGCCATAAACAGCAAGAAACATGGAATTTCAAGTCATGTTAAGACCAGAGCCCTGACCCAATGACGATGGTCAGTATTTGGAAAGCTGAAGAAGCACTGAGGAACATCCCCCGTTGGAAATCCAGTGAAGGGAGCCCTGCAGGGACTTTCTTGGTGTGATCTGAAACCGGCCCCCACACAGGGCAGGGAGGGACCAGAGAAAGATGCAGGCCCCTCCAGCTGGCAGGTAGCAATTCTAACAGCAAAAGGAACTTACATATGAGGCTTGGTCTTGGGCAGCAGCAAGACTAATGATCCCCACATCTGCTTTCCACACCTTAAAAGTTTATAAAGTGGCATTAACTGGGTTCAGGCACCATTAACCTGGTACACCACGCAGGCGTTTTCAACATCACATCACTACGTCAAGGCTACGTCCTTGGAGCAGTCTCTGGTGTTGGGAAAGGCAAGCAGCTCCTACATTCCAAGGCCAGGGTAGAGGATGAAATGCCTCTGAGTACCCAGATCCAGCTCATGGGTACGTCTGTGGTCACATCTTGATCATGTTCCCCAATGAGTCCTTGATGCACCTTTGGGTAGCCCTTTACAGCTGTGTTTCTGAGCTACAGTTTTCCACAGGGAATGTAGAAAACTCTCTGGTCAGCTGTTTGGCTATGCATCTCCCCACCAGGATCTTCTCATGAATTGCTAAAAGTTGTCCTTAATCACGAGAAGAGGATGATGGTGATTTGCCCTGGGGATAAAATTGGTGCTCTGTTGGAGACACCCCAGACACTCCATGCAGCTAGTGTCACCGAGACAGCAGATGCCATCTGTGTGGGGAGATCGGGTCTAGGGCCCTGTCCCTGTAACTGTGGCTCGTCCTGTCTGACGCTTCTGTCCACAGAGCTTGGAGCAAAGACCAGCCAGGTGAGTGCTTCCTAATGTTCAGGGCAAAACCGAGGAGAGCAGGGTCTCCAACGAGAGAGGAACTTGAGGGTGTGGTTGTGCACCAACCTTGGGCAGGATGCACGCCCACCATGTCTCACCCTGGGGGTCTGCATCTGTGCCATGGAAGGGTGGAGGGTGTGTGTGTGTGTGTGTTAGGGGTGTTTCAGGGTGGGGCTAGATTCATGTGGTTCATTGCCAATCTGTGCCCTGAGGTCCTGACAATGAGAGGAGACCCTGGTCTCTTGGGAATCTGTGCCAAGCCCTTGATGACCAGAGTCCCTGAACTCTTTCCCATTGTTAACAAGGACTTGTTTGGGGGGCCTGGGTGCCTCAGTCAGTTAAGCACCCAACTTTGGTTCAGTGTTTGATCTCGTGGTCTGTGGGTTCGAGCTCCGCTGTCAGCACAGAGCCTGGAGCCTGCTTCAAATTCTGTGTCTCTTTCTTTCTCTCCTTCCCCTGCTCATGCTCTGTCTCTCTCTCAAAAATAAGAGCAAACATTGAAAAAAATGTTTTAAAGGAATTGTTTTATTGGCTCTGAACAGACGGAGGCTTGCGTGTGAAGCAGCTCTCAATGTCCATCCAGGGTCTTATTCCCCAGTGTCCACAGCGCATGATGATGCCTCCAGGCGGCCCTCTGGGCTCCGCAAGCCAGCTGTGACATCAGCACTCTCCGGTGGTGAGGTGGGGTGCACGCCCCTCTCCTGGCTCAGCACCACAGTCCGCTCTGGCTGCTGCCATATACTGCATGCACCTGGTCACAGAAGCAAGAAGACCCCGGAAAAATAGGAGGAAGCTGGTGGAGTAAAACGTGTTTAGGCGCAAGAGACACAGCTGCCTTTACATTTCTTTTATTGCCTTTAAACTTCATTTTAGTGAAAGCAGAGCTATACCATCCGAAATGTTGTTGCAAAAATAGGGCTTCAGGGTCTTTTCTTTCTTCTTAGGAATTGTTGGCATGTAGTTTGTCCTGTTGTGTGGAAAGTGAGTCACTGAGGCCACAGGAAAACCCAGCCCCCTGGCGTGCTGGGGGATGTGCAGGTGATTATAATTCAAAGGAGATACCAGAATAACGTTCTGTCTTTCCTCTTGCGATGGTTGGAGCTGATGGGGACGAGCCGGAGGGGATGGTGGCTCACCCTGTCGGGACGCTACGGTTGGAGCATCTATCAGTGCATTAGCAGAGCATTCCGCGCCCTCACAAAGCTCAGGGCAGGGGCGGGGAGAGCAGGGAGGAGTAAATCAACCCTTGGAGAAGCCTCCCTTTGAGACGAAGAGAAGCAGGTGTGGTGATGGAGAAGGGCCATCAGGTGAAGGGGGATGGGCTGCAATTCGAGAAGGGGGAGAACGTTTGGGATGCGGGGGAGGGAGGCGGGGCTTCCGGGAGGAGGAACGTGGGTTCCTTGCTTGACGAAGTGAAAACACGTTTCTGGCTCTTTCTAGGGAAGTGAGTTCAGCTGGCTCCAGTAAGAAAAGGGGCGGCGGGATGAGATGGGAAACGCATTCGCTTCCTGCCGGGATGTCCTCCCTCGGTCCCTGCCAGCGGTGCGTAGTGGCAGCTTCGGGCTGCACTGGTCTTCTGTTTTGCTGGTTTCTGTTTTATTATTTCTGCTCTGACACTTGTTATTTCCTTCCTTCTACATACTTTGGGCTTCATTTGTTTTTTGTTTTTTAGTTCCTTGAGATATAAAGTGAGGTGATTTGAGATCTTTCTTTTTCCTTAAGGTAGGCGTTTGTCCTTATAAAAACAGATTTCGCTGAATCCCGTAACTTTGCTGTGTTGTTTCCATTTATACTGGTCTCAAAATATTTTTCGGCTTCTCTTTTGATTTGTTCTCTGCCCCATTGGATGTTCAGGAGTGTGTGGTTTAATTTGCACATAAATGTGAATTTCCAGGTTTCCTGATGTTACTGATGACTAGTTTCATATCATTGTGGTCTGAAAAGATACGTGATCTCATTTCAGTCTTTGTGAGTCTGTTAAGATGTGTTCTGGGTGGTAACCTGGCGGATATTCTTCGTGTGTGCGGAAGCACGTGTGTCTGCTGCTGTGGGCAGGGGCCGGGTGTCTGTAGATCCAGTTGGTCTACAGTGAGTTCTGGGGCCAATGTTTCTTTATTGGGACTCTGGTGATCTATCCACTGAGGACAGTGGGGACATTGCTCATACTTTAAATGAGTAGAAAAGGGTCCTTCTGTCTTTAACTGGGTGCAGCAATTGGAGAGAGAAAATTTTAGTGAGATGAGTTCATTTTCTTTCTTTTTTAAAATATTTATTTATTTTTGAGAGACAGAAAGAGCTAGAGCATGAGTGGGGGAGAGGCAGAGAGAGAGGGAGACACAGAATCGGAAGCAGGCTCCAGGCTCCGAGCTATCAGCACAGAGCCCAGTGTGGGGCTTGAACCCATGGAGCGTGAGATCATGACCTGAGCCAAAGTAGGATGCTTAACCTACTGAACCACCCAGGCACCCCTCTGGTTCATTTTCTTTTTAATGTTTTTTTTTTTTTTTTTTTTTTTTTTTTTTTATACAGAGAGAGACAGAGCATGAGAGGGGCAGGGGCAGAGAGAAAAGTAGACACAGAACTGGAAGCAGGCTCCAGGTTATGAGCTACCTGTCAGCACAGAGGCTGACGTGGGGCTCGAACCCACAAACGTGAGATCTGACCTGAGCCCAAGCTGGAGGCTTAACCGACTGAGCCACTCAGGCGCCCCTCTGGTTCATTTTCAAGTCTCACACAATAGAGTGAGTTGTTGGAGTATGGTTGATCTATTCTTTTTATTTTCCATGTCATTTTTCTTCCCTCCTTTCCTCACTGTGGCATGTAATTAAAACAAGGGAACAAGTAACACCTGTTATAAAATAATTCCTACCACCGTTTGATGAGAACTTTGTTCTGGCGGTTGTGATCTCTAATTGACATGAAATTCACCTTGCATTTTCACATGTGGCTTATGAACGCTGGTCTATACTGACGCAAACTTAACTTATCTACAGTCTTGAACATTTTTTGTTAATGTTTATTTTCAGGAGAGTGAGACCCAGAGTGCAATTTGGGGAGGGTCAGAGAGCAGGAGACCCAGAATCCAGAACAGGTTCTAGGCTCCGAGCTGTCAGCACAGAGCTTGACATGGAGCTCGAACCCAGGAACGGTGAGATCATGTCTTGAGCTGAAGTTGGAAGCTCAATCCACTGAGCCACCCAGGCGCCTTATGCAAACTTCACTTTTTTTTTTTAATGTTTTTTATTTATTTTTGAGAGACAGAGACAGCAGGAGCAGGGGAGGGTCAGAGAGAGAGGGAGACACAGAATCTGAAACAGGCTCCAGGACCTGAGCTAGCTGGCAGCACAGAGCCTGATGCGGGGCTCGAACCCACCGACCGCGAGATCATGACCTGAGCTGAAGCTGGACGCTTAACTGACTGAGCCACCCAGGCGCCCAGCAAACTTTACTTTTAAGTGAGAAGGCATGCACCGAGGGTGACGCTCCCCAGGTGGGACCAAGCTCACAAGTGGATGATTATAACACACGGTCAGAACTTCTAGAATGCAGAGGTTAGAATCTTCGTCTGCTCAGGGATTAAGCCACAGACCCAAGGTTATGTCCTTCCCATGTCCCCAAGGAGGGAACAGGTTCTCAGAGCTCAAGGCTGTGTCCTAATGTCCCAGCACCATTAATTAGAGCAAGAAATATTAGTAACTTAGGGATTTTTAAATTTTTGTTTTTTTACCTTCTGACAGTGGCTTCTCAATCCTGCAGTAATAATTAGGATTATTGCCTTTTGAAGGCTTCACACCTTTTCTTGGGATCCGTCTATTTTTCTGTTGTAGGTCACAGAGCCTTGTTTGTCATTCATGAGGGCTCAGATCAGTATTTATTTTATTGCACCACGTACTTGCTATGGTTGCTTTTCAGCTCAGGTACCTGGTTTGATTCTCATTTAGAATATATAGGGAGCGCCTGGTTGGCTCATTCGGTTAAGCGTCCAGCTTTGACTCAGGTCATGATCTCGTGGTTGGTGGGTTCGAGCCCCGTGTGGGGCTCTGTGCTGACCGCTCAGAGCCTGGAGCCTGCTTCCGATTCTGTATCTCCCTCTCTCTCTGACCATCCCCTGCTCACTCTGTCTCTCAAAAAATAAATAAAAAGCATAAAAAAAAAAGAATATACAGAACCAGGGCACCTCTGGTGGCTTAGTTGGTTGAGCATCTGACCCTTGATTTACGCTCAGGTCATGATCCCAGAGTCATGCCCCTTGTTGGGCTCTGTGCTGAATGTGGACTCTTGAGAGTCTCCCCCTCTGCCCCTCTCCCCCTCCCATGTCTGCTCTCTCTCTCTCTCTCTCTTAAAAAGTAAAAAAAAAAAAAAAAAAATCCAGGACCAGCTAAAGAGTCAGACAAAATGTCACTCAAAAACTAATGAATGTGGGGACGCCTGGGTGGCTCAGTCGGTTAGGCATCCGACTTCAGCTCAGGTCATGATCTTACAGTTGGTGGGTTTGAGCCTCACATCGGGCTCTGTGCTGACAGGTCAGAGCCTGGAGCTGCTTCGGATTCTGTGTCTCCCTCTCTCTGCCCCTCCCCCGTTCATGTTCCGTCTCTCTTAAAAATAAATACACATTCATTAGTATTTTTTTTAATGTTTAAGACAAGCAATCTGTCTGTGACAGTTTAATGATACAAGTGTTTTACTAGATCTACTGAGGTATAAATGACTAACAAAATTGTCTCTACTGAACATGTACAATTTGATGGTTTGATCGACTGTGTTGAGTACTGTTTATTTTTTTGTGTGGACTGGGGGGGGGGGGGAAGCTGAAGAAGCTCTCCAGGAACAGACTTCTCAACAAGTTGAAACCTGTGGAATTATTAATAACTAGAATTCTTTGACCATGTTTGCACTCATAGGTCTAACAGGTGAACAGGAGAAACCTAATGGAGGACCAGGGGGAGGGGAAGAGGGGAAAAAAGTTGGAGAGAGAGGGACACAAAACTTAGGAGACTATTGAATACTGAAAATGAACTGAGGGTTGAAGGGGAAGGGGGAGGGGGGAAAAGAGGTGGTGGTGATGGAGGAGGGCACTTGTGAGGAAGAGCACTGGGTGTGGTATGGAAACTAATTTGACAATAAACTACTTAAAAAAATTCTTTGACCATTAGGGATATTTTCTACACTGAATAGAATATCTGAAAGCATTTTAGGGACATGTTGTGTATTCAAGTGGCTACTGACTTTTTGAAAATCACTCTAATATATACTATTGAGGTCTCAGAAGTTAAATATGTATTCTTGCAAATTTAAATTAGATAATCTTATAATTTGTGTATTGTTTTTGCATTTCCATTTAACTTCATTTTAATTTTTTTAATGTTTATCTTTGAGAGAGAGAAACAGAGCCTGAGCAGGGGAGGGACAGAGAGAAAGGGAGACACAGAATCTGGAGCGGGCTCCAGGCTCTGAGCTGTCAGCATAGAGACTGAGGCAGGGCTTGAACTCACAGACTGCAAGGTCATAACCTGAGTCAAAGTCATATGGTAACTGACTCAGCTACCCTATGCCCCTCCATTTAACTTTATTAATGCATTTTAATGGCAGAAGGGATGATAATGAATTATAAAGACCGTACAGTAGAAATCTTGTCTCCTTTCACATGTTTATTTACAAAGTACATATTTATTTCTTACCCATTATATGTCAACCATATTTTGACCAAGACAGGCATGCTTCCTAAGTTCATGGATTTTATGTTCGGGTGGGGAGTCAGAACATAAAACTAAATAGACATAAGTACAAAGTAATGTGAAGTTGTGAAGTTGGGGTCCATGACCTGTCATCCAGGTTGAGTCACCTGTTGAATATGATCATGTCTCCCTTTTCAGAAGAAAAGGCACAGGATCCCTTTACACGGTCATAGAACTATGGAGAGTCCTTACGCTGCCCCTAATGAGCCTACTTTTCACTCCAGGGCACTCGCTCCGAAGTGCTCACCATGTCTTTTCGGAACGATATCCTAAGAACCAGAGGGAAATGGCTCTGAGAGCCATCTTTGTATTACATTTGGGGTTGGGTCTTTTGCCAATGTCATTCTCTTCTCCCATAACCTATCTCCAATCTTGCCTGGACACCAGCAGAGGCTCCCAACATGGTTGTCACCCACAGGGCTATAGCCCGTCTCCTGGTGGTTCTCTCCCCTGGAATTCCGCACACTATGGCAGCTTTTGTGTCAAGCCAACCCCTATCTACTCTTGGGCATAAACTTGTCTGTTACATCCACCAAGTGGCTCACACACCACCCTGTGCTCACTTGTGTCCTGACCACCTTTCAGTGTGTCATTCTCTTCCTCAGGAGAACAGAGAGGACAATGCTCAGAGGAAGAGCCCCCAAGGTCATTGGTCTTTCCTGTTGCATCTGCTGGATTTCCAGTGTCTTAACTAATATCTATGTCCCTGTGGAAATCACTGGTCCATAGGACACATACAACTGTACCCAAGGCAAATGGTTTTGTTCATCCATAGGACTTGCTACAGGCTTTGTCTTGTTGTCCATCTCTGATGCCATGTTTATTGGCCTCACGGTCTGGTCCAGTGGCTCCAATGGCGCTGCTCCTGCACAGGCCCCACCAGAGAAGGCAGTACACTCACAATTGCAAAGGCTACTGCAAATTCCCCCCGGAGACCAGAGCTGCTCACACCATCCTGAGGCTGGTGGCCATCTTTGTTGTCTTCTACACGCTGAATTCTACTTTTGTTTGTTTGTTTTTTTTGTATTATGTTAGTAGGCTTTTCTTATGGTTGATGTATATCTCTCATATTTTGGCTCCATGTTTTCCTACTATTTGTCCCTTATTGCTGATCCTTAGGGATTCTACAGTTCTGAATGTCTGCTTTTTAATGTTGAAAATGACTGTTAAAAATCTAAACCTAGAGAAGTCCACTTCGACAATAACCATGATTATACTGTTGAGTAAATCACTCACTGAACAAGTTTTTTTTATATAAAATACGCAATAACCATTACATCTTTAATTGAAATACAGTTGACATAATATAATGCAAGTCTAAGGTGTGTAATGTGTAAATTTGATACACTTACATATTGCGATATGATTACCAAGGTAGCATTAGCTGACACCTATAATTACCATTTCTTCCCTCATGGTGGGGACAACTAAGATCTAGTCTCTCAGCAACTTTGAAGTTTATAATACAGGATTGTTGATTATAGTCACTATGCTGTGCATTAGCTCTCCAGGACTCACTTACCTACGTGCTTGCAGTTTGTACCCTTAAGTAACCCATCCCCAATTTCCCGACCATCCAGCCTCTGTTAACCCCCATTCTATTCTATGTTTTTACAAGTTTGGCTTTTTTAGATTTCACATACAAGTGGTATCATACAGTATTTGCCTTTCTCTGTCTGACTTATTTGACTTAGCATAACACTCTCAAGATCCATTTATGTCGTTGCAAATGCCAGGATTCCCTTCTTTCTCATGGCTGAGAAATATACCATTGTGTGTGTATGTATCACAACATCTTTATCCATTTATCTGTTGGTAGACATTTAGGTTGTCTCCATGTCTTGCCTATTGTGAATAATACCGCAATAAACAGGGGAGTGCGTATATCTCTTCAAGCTTTATTTCCTTTGGATACACACACACACATCACACACATATATATGCATACATATATACATACACACATATGTATACACATATATACACAAATGCACACACACCCAGAAGCAGAATTGCTGGATCATATGGTCATTCTATTTTTAATTTTTTGAGGAAACTCCATATTGTTTTCCGTTAGTTGCTATACTAGTTTACATTCCTACCACTAGTGCACAAGGGTTCCACCTTCCCTACATTCTCACCAACAGTTGCTGTCTCTTTCTGATGATAACCACTCTAACAGGTGTGACGTGACTTCTCGTTGTGGGTTTGATTTATTTGTATTTACTTTATGATTAATGATATTGAGCATCTCTCCATGTACCTGTGATCCACTTGGATGTCCTTGTTGGGGGGAAAATGTCTATTGAGTTCCTCTGTCAATTTTTTAAACTGGGTTTTTTAAAAATTACTGAGATGTAGGAATTCTTTATATATTTTGGAATATTAACTCCTTAACCTGTATGGTTTGCAAATAGGATGGCTTTTCATTTTGTTTCTTTTGCTGTGCAGAAGCCTTTAAGTCTGATGTGGTGCCATTGGTTGATTATGCCGTTATGGCTTTTGCTCTTGGAGTCCTCTTTGGTGATTTTTTTAAAATCACCGAGACCAATGTTGGGGATTCACCCCTATGTGCTCTTCTGAAAGTTTTATGGCATCAAGTCTTGTGGTTATGTCGTTAGTTCAATTGGAGTTAATTTTCGTGATTGGTTAAGGGGGTCCAATTTCATTTTTCTGCACGAGTTGATTCAGTCTTCCAAAGCCATTTGTTGAAGAGCCTATTCTTTCCTCAGCGTGAGTGTTCTTGGGTTCCTTGGCAAATACTGGCTGACCAATATGTGGGGGGTTGTTTTTGGACTCTGTCCCATTGGGCAATGTGGATATCCTTATGCTGATAACATGCTTTTACAATTTCTTTTTTTTCCCTCCATAATATTTTATTGTCAAATTGTTTTCCATACAACACCCAGTGCTCTTCCCCTTAAGTGCCCTCCACCATCACCACCACCTCTTTCCCCCCTCCCCCTTCCCCCTCAACCCTCAATTCATTCTCA
>NC_043715.1:56856500-56857847 GCF_006229205.1 Suricata suricatta
GGCTGCCTCCAGTTTGTTATTCACCTCACCTATAGCCTTTTTTAACTCATCAGTTGATTCTTTGATGCTTTTCTCGACCCCAGGGATTAATCTTATGACCAGCTTTTTAAATTCTTGATCTGATATGTTGTCTAGATCTGCCTTGAGCAGTTCTGTGGCTGTGACTTCCCCCTGGACGTTCTTCAGGGGAGAGTTTCTTCGTTTTGTCATTTTTGCTAGTTTTCTGTCTCTTGTCACCTTTAGAAAGCTCGATGGGCTCTGTGCACTTATTAGTATTTCTCTGTTAAAGGAGGCTTATTGACTGTCCAAGGCCTGCCGTTTCAGGAGATATTCTCTTAATGACATCTCTGTTTCTCTTGTTGTGCCTGTGAGTATCTTATTTCCCTACTCTGCAATATTTGGGACTCGCCTTCTTGCACACTTTGGCTTGTTTCTTGGTGTAGTCCTATGAAGGAAAACAGACTGACAAACACCGAGGGAACAGAAGCACACATACACACAGACAAATCAAACAATGAAACACATTACAGGGGGGAAAGAAAGAAAATGGGAGGGAAAGAGATGAAAAGAAGAGCAGAGAAAATAAAAAGAAAAGGGAAAGAAGAAGAGACAAAAAATATATATAAAAGGGGGTCGGAGACAACAAAGGACAGTAGACCGCTTAAAAGTGTATGACCAGTTTAGGGGAGAGGTTAGGATGAGATACCGGAGAATATATCTGGGTTGCAAGAAGGTGAAAAAGTAAGGGAGAAAGGAGAAAGGAATATAAGGAGTAAAATTTAAAGGAATTGAGTAAAGAAAAAGGAAAAAAGTAATAATGACAAAGAAATAAGTACGAAACTAGTGAAGAATAAAATTTTTTTTTTATATATTAAAAAAAAACAAACAAAAAAACCCAACAAAACAAAACAAAAAAACAAAAACGGGGGAAAAAAAGGGCAGCAGCTCCCCCTGGTGGAGAGGCTTGGTTTGATGTGGTAGGTCTTGGAGTCTGTTCTCAGAGGCTCCGCCCCTGCCTGAGGCGAAATGAGCAGCAGGAGGTGAAGTGCGCACCTTCACAGACTCAATTGCGGAGTCCCCACCCCCAGTCAGGATCATGATTGCAATAGGGGAAAGGAAAAAAACAAAAAACAAAAAACCGAGTCTCTCTTAGTTTCCGATAGCTTTGCTCAAGCCGCTGTGTGCTGCTGGAAATGAGCTGGGAGCTCCTACATTCTAAGCGTGCCCGGGCCTCCACCCGCCACTGACTCTTTGTTGGGTGTCCCGTTGGTGTGCACCCTATTTCTTCCCTGTGGGCACCTGGGATTTGCGCAGTCCGTGCAGGGGGCGAGGTGTGCTGTGGAAATG
>NC_043715.1:56857947-56860609 GCF_006229205.1 Suricata suricatta
CATATATTTTTTAATTTCCTCTATAATTGCCTGATTGACCCAATCATTCTTTAGTAGGGTAGTTTTTAATCTCCACATTTTTGGAGGTTTTACAGACTTTTTCCTGTGGTTGATTTCAAGTTTCATAGCATTGTGATCTGAAAGTGTGCATGGTATGATCTCAATTCTTTTGTATTTATGGAGGGCTGTTTTGTGACCCAGTATGTGATCAATCTTAGAGAATGTGCCATGTGCACTCGAGAAGAAAGTGAATTCCCTAGCGTCAGGATGCAGAGTTCTAAATATATCTATCAATTCCATCTGCTCCAGTGTGCCATTCAGGTCCGTTGTTTCTTTAGTGATTTTTTTTTTTTTTTTTTTTTTGGTCTGGTTGACCTCTCCATTGTTGTAAGTGGGGTATTGAAGTCCCCTGCAATTAGCACATTCTTATCAATAAGATTGCTTTTGTGTGTGATTGTTTTATGTATGTAGGAGCTCCCAAATTCGGTGCAAAAATGTTCATAATTGTTAGCTCTTCCTGATGGAGAGACCCTATGTTTATTATATAATGTCCTTCTTTATCTTTTGTTACTGCCTTTATTTTGAAGTCCAGTTTGTCTGACATAAGTATGGCTACTCCTGCTTTCTTTTGGCGTCCAGTTGCATGGTATTTCTCCATCCCCTTACTTTCAATCTGAAGGTGTCTTCAGGTCTAAGGTGAGTCTCTTGTAGGCAGCAAATAGATGAATTTTGGTTTTTGATCCATTCTGCTACCCTGTGTTGTTTGACTGGAGCATTCAGTCCATTGACATTCAGTGTTATTGAAAAATGTGGGTTTAGATTCATTGTGTTCCCTGTAGAGTGCATGTTTCTAGTGATGTGTCTGGTACCTTGTGTTCCTTGCAACATTTCCCTCATAGAGTCCCTCTTAAGATTTCTTGTAGGGCTGGTTTGGTGGTGATGAATTCTCTCAACTTTTTGTTTATTTGGGTAAACCTTTTTATATGTCCTATTTTGAATGACAGGCTCGCTGGATAAAGAATTCATGGCTGCATATTCTTCCTGTCATCACCTTGAAGATTTCCTGCCATTCCTTTCTGGCCTGCCAAGTTTCATTAGATAGGTCTGTAACCACTCTGATAAGTTTCCCTTTGTATATTAGGGCTCTTTTCTCCCTAGCTGCTTTCAGAATTCTCTCTTTATCTTTATATTTTGCCAGTTTCACTGTGATATGTCGTGCTGAAGGTCGGTTTACGTTACGTCTTAGGGGAGTTCGGTGTGTCTCTTGAATTTCAATGACTTTCTCTTTCTCCTGATTGGGGAAATTTTCGTGTATAATTTTGTCTAGCACGCCTTCGAGCACTCTGTCTTTGTCTTCCTCTTCAGGGACTCCTATGATACGGACATTGTTCCCTTTGATTGTGTCACTCAGGTCTCTGATTCTCCTTTCGTGCTCCTGTATCATTTTTCTCTCCTTTTCTCGACTCCCTCTTTTGCTATAACTGTGTCTTCTAATTCACCTATTCTCCTCTCTGCTTCTTCAATACGTGCATTGGCGGCCTCCAACTTATTATTCATTTCATTTAGAGCCTTTTCCAACTTGTCAGAGCTATTTTAAAGGTTCCTAGTCTTTGTATCAATATCTTCTCTGATAGCTTCTATGTTTTTATCAACCCCAGAAATTAATGTTATGACAATCGTTCTAAATTCTTGTTGAGTTATGTTGCTTGTGTCTGTTTTGAGCAGTTCTGTAGCTGAGATTTCTTCCTGGAATTTCTTTAGAGGGGAGTGCTTTCGTTTCATCATTATGGCTAGCATTCTGTCTCTTATCAGTTTTAAAAGCTTGTTCTGCACTGTGCACCTGTTAGTATGGCTCTATTAAAGGATGATCTTTGACTGTCCAGGGCCTGTCGCTTCAGGAGATGTTCTTTTAATGGTGTCTCTCAGTTTCCCCTATTGTGCTAATAATTAATATATTTCCTTACTCAGTGATATTTGTGACTTTCCACTATGTGTGCTTAGGCCTGTTTTCTGAGGTAGCCCTGAAAAGGAGAGCAGACAAACACACAGGGAACACAAGCAGGCAAATGCACTGACAGATCCGGTAAACAAGCAAACCAAATGGGAAAGGAAGAAAGGGAGCAGGAAAGAAAAGAGAGGACAGGAAAGGAGAAAGAAGGAACAAAAGAAAAAATGGGGGGCGGGGAGAGAGAAAAGAAAAGAAAAGAAAACAAACCGGGGGCCCAGAGACAGCCAGAGATAGAGGACAGTCTGAAAGCCTAAAACCTGCGGAGGTTAAAGATAAGAATGAGGTGAGCGAAAAATACCTGGATGGTAACGGTTGATCTACGCAGAGCACTGTTAAATGTTGGTCTTTCTCAGACCGCAGGAGGAATCGGGAGAAAGGGATGAAGTATGGAAATAGAAAAGAGAAAACAAAGGGAAAATTATGGAAGCTTAAAAATTAAGAATAATTAGGATAGAAAAAATTGAAGGAAAAATATAAAAATAGCGCGAAGAGAAGACTCGGGCTCTCCAGCGCGGATGGGCGCGGTTCGGTGTGAGTCTGTCGGGTCTCGGGGGGGGGGGGGGCCGCCTTAGTAGATGCCCGGGGAGGAATGGCGGCGCCTCCCGCCACACTCAGACCCTGCGTTGCCGGCCACTCTCAAGTTCAATCTCACGT
>NC_043715.1:56860709-56862096 GCF_006229205.1 Suricata suricatta
TGCAACATTTCCCTTATAGAGTCCCTCTTAGGATTTCCTGTAGGGCTGGTTTGGTGGTCATGAATTCTCTCAGTTTTTATTTATTTGAGAACACTTTTATCTCTCCTTCGATTTTGAATGACAGGCTTGCTGGGTAAAGGATTCTTGGCTGCATGTTTTTTCTGTTCATCACATTGAAGATTTCCTGCCATTCCTTCCTGGCCTGCCAAGTTTCATTAGATAGGTCTGTAACCACTCTGATAGGTTTCCCTTTGTATGTTTGGGCCCTTTTCTCCCAAGCTGCTTTCAGAATTCTCTCTTTATCTTTATATTTTGCCAGTTTCACTATGATATGTTGTGCTGAAGGCCGATTCAAATTATGTCCTAAGGGGGTTCCTTGTGCCTCTTGAATTTGAATGTCTATTTCTTTTCCCAGATTTGGGAGATTCTCAGTTACAATTTGGTCTAGTATCCCTTCAGGCCCTTTCTCTCTGTCTTCCTCTTCAGGAATTCCTATGAGCCGGATGTTGTTCCGCTTGATTGTATCACTCAGGTCTCGAATTCTCCTTTACTGCTCCTGGATTAATTTCTCTCTTTTTTTCAGCTTCCTCTTTTGCTATAACTATATGTTCTAATTCACTTATTCTTCTCTCTTCCTCGTCAATCCTTGAGGTGGCTGCCTCCAGTTTGTTATTCACCTCATCTATTGCCTTTTTAAACTCATCACAGTGCCTAGTTATTGTCTCAGTTGATTCTTTGATGCTTTTCTCAACCCCAGCGATTAATTTTATGACAAGTGTTTTAAATTCTTGATCCAGTATGTTGTCTAGATCTGCCTTGAGCAATTCTATGGCTGTGACTTCCTCCTGGAAGTTCTTCAGGGGGGAGTTCCTTCGTTTTGTCATTTTTGCTAGTTTTGTCTCTTGCCACCTTTTAGAAAGCTCATTGTGCACTGTGTACCTGTTAATATTTCTCTGTTAAAGGAGGCTTATTGACTGTCCAGGGCCTGTCGTTTCAGAAAATATTCTTTTAATGTGTCTCTCAGTTTCTCTTGTTGTGCCTTTGAATATTTTATTTCCCTACTCAGCAATATTTGGGACTCGCTGTCATGCACACTTTGGCTTGTTTCTTGGTGTAGCCCTAAGAAGGAAAACAGACAAACACAGAGGGAACAGTAACGCACAAACGCACAGACAAATCAAACAAACACATTAAAAGGGGGAAGGACAATAAAGAGAATGGAGAGGAAAGGGACAAAAAGAAGAAGAAAAGAAAAAGAAAAAAATAATAAAGGGGGTCAGAGACAACAAAGGACAGTGGACAGTCTAAAAGTGTATGACCAGTTGAGGGGGTAGGTAGGGATGAGATATAGGAGAATATATCTGGATTGCAAGAAGGTAAAAAAAAA
>NC_043715.1:56862196-56870985 GCF_006229205.1 Suricata suricatta
TCATCCGTGGGGCTGATATCAATAAGGGGTCCGTGCGCACACCGCTGCTCCTGGAGACTAGATGGTTGTGGCTTTTGAATCCTCAGGTGGATGCCTGCAGGCGTGCGGGGGTGTCCGTGGTCTCGGCTTCTCCGCCATCTTGCCTCCATGTCGTATTTTCTACTGCAACATGTCTGTGTCCAAGCATGAGGCCTCGGGTGCAGATCAGGGATAGTAGGGATTTTGTTTCCTTCTTCCTCATTCTCATAGGCAGCTGTAAATGAGACATTGAGTCAATAATTATAACACCTGGCCCAGAGGAGAGGTTATTCTGATCATTTGCATTTTACACGGAAAGTCATTCTTGGAACAATAAAAAGTAGCCCTCTATAGCTTTTCCAGTTATTTTGTTAGCACTCAGTTTCCTTCCAAGGGTCTCGAATCAGTTAGGTTTTTTTTTTTTTTTCATGAATTCCGTATTTTCTGTTTGCACCCCTGAAGAACACTAGGAGAAACCTGGACCCATCCCCCACACCGTTAACTAGAGATTGGTGCCCAGGTGGTCAGACGATACGCTGATCCCAGAGGGGAGGCCTATGGGGGGGTGTCCTGATTTCCCAGCAGAGGGAATTGGAAAAAAATGTAGGAGGTGCCTTCAGTGTCCCAGCCCTGTAAGGGACGGTGACTGTGCCATATCGTGACTTTTCAGTAATCAAACACTCTGAGAATAGATAAAACTTAGTAAATGTTAAAATAATAGCAAATGTAAGGAGATGGGAGAGTAGAATACGGACCTCCTGAGTGACTACATACTGATCATGTTCTCATGGCTCTTTAGTGGAAAATGAAGACTTTAATAACTAAAAGATTTAGAAGAAGGGGAAGGACCAGGAGAGAAAAGAAAGGTTATGGAGGGAGAAGGGGCGGAGATGTCTGAATACAGGACTCGGGCACCAGGAAGACCTTGGGGGGCCAGTGGGGCAAGGAGAGGACTCTGAGGAGGGGGTCAGGAATCCTGTCAGGTCCTACTTACCACCCAGATCCCACCCACGTCCTGAGCCACAGAATTTCAGACCTGAGTGAGGTCTAGGGCCCTGGCCGTGGTTCTCCACTGTGCTGGGGTCCCGCTTGGCTAGACTCCTGTTCCAGTTGCTCCTCATCATACTTTTCAGAAGTCCTGCCTGTGGCAAACCTAAGACACCTGCTGATATCTCTGGTCCATCATTCCCACTGCTGGGATGGCTCTCTGGCCAGTTCAGCCCTCGGAAGAGCCATCTAGTTGGGACATTTGGCCATCCCGCCAGTGCTAGCATCTGACCAGCTCCCCAGTTTTATCATCTTGTGAATTCTTGAGTCTGGTCATTGAGCAGCCTTGGAGCTGCAGAGACAGAGACTAGGTCTTCTCACCCACCTAGCACCGGATGCAAAGTTTCCCCTCACAACACAACCAAGTCATCCTCAAACAGTGACCTGAGTCACCAACTTGAGCCTCACACCCATAAACCATCTCATGAGTGAGTATGGGAGAGAGGGAGAGAGATTAGGAGACAGAGCGAGAGGGCACCAGAGAGATTGAGCAAGAGTGAAAGACAGCATGACATGGAGAGACATGGAGATGGAGATGGAGAGAGTGAGACAGTGAGATGAAGAGGCTGAGCAAGAGAACAGAAGGCTGACCCAGGCCTCCTGAGGTTCCCACAGCCACCTAGTGCCAGATCTGAAGTCCTTACATGTGGAAAGAAAGCCGTCAATTCCACACAAAGATTAGAGGCTTAGAACAAAGTCTTGCCTCACCAACATCTAGTACATGGATACATACAAACACACACACACTCTCTCTCTCTCTCTCTCTCAGAGAGCCAACTCAGCACACAGTAGGGGAAAATATTCCATCTGAGCCTGCCCACTGGAAAACTGATCCAGAAATGGATGCAGATAATTGGTCAGTCGGAGCTCTTCAGGGATAGGGACAAGGTCCTTCTTGCACAGGACGTCTGCACAATGTTGGGGTGAAGGGCATAGAACCACACATGAACGGTATCCGGACAGCTGGTAAGCCTGGTCCTTTAAGGACAGGAAAAGCACTCAGTGACTGAGTTGTGAACAGTCCCAGGGACTTTCAGGCAACATCACTTTTACTTGAATCAATTCCCAGCAGGCTATTGTCATTCAGAGTTAGGTGCTTGGCACACATTTACTTGAAAATGGAGTCTGTCATCTCAAACAGAATGATGGACAGTATTATTTTGCCAATGATATAATTTGAGCCTTCAAACCAAAACGGTAACTGGAAAAACGTATCCACTGCCCTGTGTTTTGTGTTTTCTTAATACTAATTTTTTTAGTAGTTTATTGTCAAATTGGTTTCCATATAACACCCAGTGCTTCTCCCCACAAGTGCCTCCCACCGTGACCATCACCCCCTCCCTCCCTCCCCCTTCCCCTTCAGTTCTCGGTTTTCAGTATTCAGTAGTCTCTAATGGTTTGTGTCCCTCACTCTCCCCCCTCTCTTTTCCCTTCCTCTCCCTATGGCCCTCTGTTAGGTTTCTCCTGTTAGACCTACGAGTACAAACATATGGTATCTATCACATGTGCCCCAATGTTCTTAATACTAACTTTAAGGGGATAAATGAGGATATTAATATAAGTGACTTTTAAAATACTGTACAAAATATGAAAACATTCAGAAGATCTGCATAACTCTGAAATAATATTGTCCAAATGACAACTACAGATGTTATATAATTGTCCATAAGCAAAAACTTTATTCAAATACAGGATAGCCCTATAGATTTTACATGGCAGAGATCCCTGATCTGATTTCCAAGTCTACATTTTAAGTAAGCATGACGAAGTTTCACTTTCGAAGTGTTGGTGTAATAGCAAAGAGGACTATCCAAAATGATCTGAAAAGAAAATTTATTTGTTTAATTTTTTTTTTTTTTAATTTTGAGAGACAAAGCCTGAGCAGGTGAGGGTCAGAGAGAGAGAGAGAGGAAAACACAGAATCTGAAGCAGGCTCCAGGCTCTGAGCAGTCAGCACAGAGCCTGATGTGGGCCTTGAACCATCTAACCATGGATCATGACCTGAGCTGAAGCCGGACGCTCAGCCGACTGAACCACCCAGGCGCCCATGAAACAAAAATTTTAAATGCTCTTCTTACTGGCTACGTAGTTTTGGGAGGCTTGAAAATTTTCAGCCACGTCAACCAAAACAAGGTATCACAGTATATTGAGTGTAAAGTAGATATCAGAATCCAGAGGGCTAATATTAAACCAGACATTAACGAGATTTGCAAAAATAGAAAATAATGCTATTTCCCATGAATTTTTAAAATACTTACTTATGATGGGGGGAGGGGCAGAGAGAGAAAGACGCAGAACCAGAAGCAGACTCCAGGCTTGGAGCTGTTCGCACAGAGCCTGCTGTGGGGTTTGAACCCACAAACTGTAAGATGATGGCCTGAGGTAAAGTTGGACCATTAACTGAGCCAGCTAGGCATCGCTGAATTTTTTGTTTTTGAAACAGTTATTCAACACAAAATATCTTACTTTAAAATGGAATGAATTTAAAATCGTTGAACATACAAGTAAATATCTGAAATTTTTCTCAGGTTTAATTTTAATATGTTAAATGTTGATAATGGTAAACTACCTAAACCATAAATCTTTGGGGAGGCTTCATTTTTTTTTTTTTAAGAAGGTAAAAGCTTCCTGAGACTAAGTTTGAAAAACTTTGTTTTAGGAAAAATCATAAAATTTAAACTGTACACAATGATCATAATTCTCTTGATTTTTAAAAAATTGAGATTGGATATAACATATTAGTTACAGGCATATAACATAATGACTCATGTTTGTATATATTGTAAAATTATCTCCATAATAAATCTATTTAATATCTATCACCATATATACTTTTTTTTGGTGATGAGATTTACTCTTGGCAATTTTTGTATATGCAACAGAATATTAACTATAGTCACCATGCTCTACATTACATCCTCATGACTTATTTTATACCTGGAAATTTGTACCTTTTGACCAGTCCCCACCTGTTAAATCTGTTCTTTGTATCTGTAAGCTCATTTTTGTTTTATTTTTTTAAACGTCTTTCCTCATTTCCTTAGTTTTTTTTTTTTTTTAGTTTATTGTCAAATTGCTTTCCATAAAAGACCCAGTGTTGTTCCCCACAAGTACCCTCCTCATGACTATCACCGCCTTCCTCCCCTCCCCCTCACCTTTCAGCCCTTGGTTCGTTTCCAGTATTCTATAGTCTCTCATGATTTGTGTCCCTCTCTCTCCCTAATTCTCTTTCCCCCTTGCCCTCCCCCTTGGCCCTTCATTAGGTTTCTCCTGTTAGACTTATGAGTGCAAACATATGATATCTGTCCTTCTCTGCCTGACTTATTTCACTTACCATGACACCCTCGAGGTCTATCCATTTTGCTACAAATGGCCAGATTTCATTCTTATTGCCATGTAATACTCCATTGTATATATATACACCACATCTTCTTGATCCCCTCATCAGGTGATGGACATTTAGGCTCTTTCCATGATTTGGCTATTGTAGAAAGTGCCACTCTGAACATGGTGGTACATGTGCTCCTATGCATCAGCACTTCTGTCTCTCTTGGGTAAATCCCCTAGCAGTGCTATTGCTGGGTCATAGGGGAATTCTATGGATAGTTTTTTGAGGAACCTTCACACTGTTTTCCAGAGAGGCTGCACCAGTTTACATTCCCACCAGCAGTGTAGGAGGGTGCCTGTTTCTCCACATCCTCGACAGCATCTATAGTCTCTTGATTTGCTCATTTTAGCGACTCTGAGTGGCGTGAGGTGGTATCTCAGTGTGGTTTTGATTTGTGTTTCCCTGATGATGAGTGACGCTGAGCATTGTTTCATGTGTCTCTTGGCTCTCTGGATGTCCTCTTTGGAGAAGTGTCTGTTCATGTCTTCTCATTACTCCACTAAATTTTTCATTTTTCGGGTGTGGAGTTTGGTGAGTTCCTTGTAGATTTTGGATACTAGCCCTTTATCTGATATGTCATTTGCAACAAACTTTTACCATTCCATCTGTTGCCTATTAGTTTTCTTGATTGTTTCCTTTGCAGTGCAGAAGGTTTTTATCTTGATGAGGTTCCAATAGTTCATTTTTGTTCTTGATTCCCTTGCCTTTGGGGATGTGTCGAGTAGGAAATTGCTGCCATTGAGGTCAAAGAGGCTACTACCTGCTTTCTCCTCTAGGGTTTTGATGGTTTCCTGTCTCACATTCAGGTCTTTCATCCATTTTGAATTTATTCTTATGTATGGTGTAAGAAAGTGGTCTAGTTTCATTCTTCTGCATGTTGTTGTCCAGTTCTCCCAGCCCCACCTGCTAAAGAGGCTGTCTTCCCTTGGATACTCTTTCCTGCTTTGTCAAAAATTAATTGGCCATACATTTATGGGTCCAGTTCTGGGTTCTCTATTCGATTCCATTGGTCTATGTGTCTCTTTTTGTGCCAATACCATACTGTCTTGATGATGATAGCTTTGTAGTAGAGGCTAAAGTCTGGGATTGTGAAGCATCCCATTTTGGTTTTCTTCTTTAATATTACTTTGGCTATTCAGGGTCTTTAGTGTTTCCATATGAATTTTAAGATAATTTGCTCTAGCTTTGAGAAGCATGCTGGTGCAATTTTGATGGGGATTGCATTGAATGTGTAGATTGCTTTGAGTAATAATGACATTTTCACAATGTTTATTCATCTGATCCATGAGCATGGAATGTTTTTCCATTTCTTGGTGTCATCTTCAATTTCTTTCATAAGCTTTCTGTAGTTTTCATCATACAGGTCTTTTACATCTTGGGTTAGGTTTTTTTCTAGATGTATTATGGTTTTTCGTGCAATTGTGAATGGGATCAGTTTCTTGATTTCTTTCTGTTGCTTCATTATTGGTGTATAGGAAGGCAATCGATTTCTGTACATTGATTTTGTACCCTGCGACTTTGCTGAATTCATGGATCAGTTCTAGTAGGCTTCTGGTGGAGTTGGTCAGGTTTTCCATGTACAGTATCATGTCATCTGCGAAAAGTGAAAGTTTGACTTCTTCTTTGCCGATTCTGATGCCTTTTATTTTCTTTTGTCGTCTGATTGCTGATGCTAGGACGTCCAGCACTGTGTTATACAACAGTGGTGATGTCGGGGAAAGCTCTCAGTTTTTCCCCATTGAGGATGATATTAGCTGTGGGCTTTTCATAAATGGCTTTTATAATGTTTAAGTTCGTTCTGTCATGACTTTTTCGAGGGTTTTTATTAAGAAGGGATGTTGTGTTTTGTCAAGTGCTTTTTCTGCTTCTATCAACAGGATCAAATAGTTTTTATCTTTTCTTTTGTTAATGTGATGTAGCACACTGATGGATTTGTGAATATTGAATAAGTCTTGTAACCCAGGAATGAATCCCACTTGATCATGATGGATAATTGTTTTTATGTGTGTTGAATTCGATTTGCTAGTATCTCGTTTCGTATTTTTGCATCTGTACTGGTTAAGGATATTGGTCTGTGTTTCCCCTTTTTTGTTTTTTGTTTTGGTTGGGTCTCTGTCTGGGTTCTGAATCAAAGTGATACTTGCTTCATAGAATGAGTCTGGAAGTCTTCATTCCATTTCTATTTTTTAGAATAACTTGAGAAGGATCAGTGTTAACTTTGCTTTAAATGTCTGGTAGAATTCCCCTGGGAATCCATCAAGCCCTGGGCATTTATTCTTTTGGAAATTTTTTTATAACTGATTTGATTTCTTCAATGGTTATGGGTCTGTTCAGATTTTCTTTCTCTTCTCGTTTGAATTTTGGTAGTGTATGTGTGTTTAGGAATTTGTCCATTTCTTCTAGGTTGTCCAGTTTGTTGGCATATAATTCATAGTAATCTCTGGTAATTGCTTGTATTTCTGAGGGGTCACTTGTAATCCATTTTCGTTTATGATTTTGTCTTTTTGGGTGTTCTCCCTTTTGTTTCTGAGGAGCCTAGCTACAGGTTTATCAATTTTGTTTATTTTTTTCAAAAAACTAGGTATTGGTTTCATTGATCTGTTCAGTTTTTTTGGATTCTATCTTGTTTATTTCTGCCCTGGTCTTTATTATTTCTCTTCTTCTGCTGGGTTTGAGAGGCTCTTGCTGCTCCATTTCTAGTTTCTTTAGGTGCTCTGTTAGGTTTTAAGTTTGTGCTTTTTCTGGTTTGTTGAAATAGGCCTGTATTGCAATTACCTTTCCTCTTAGGACTGCCTTTGCTGAGTCCCAGAGAGTTTGGATTGTTGTATTTTCGTTTTCATTTATTGTCTAATTGCCTGATTCGCCCAATTGTTCTTCAGTAGGGTGGTTTTTAACCTCCACATTCTTGGGGGTTCTCCAGACTTTTTCCTGTGGTTGATTTCAAGTTTCATAGCATTGTGATCTGAAAGTGTGCATGGTATGATCTCAATTCTTTTGTATTTATGGAGGGCTGTTTTGTGACCCAGTATGTGATCAATCTTGGAGAAGGTGCCATGTGCACTCGAGAAGAAAGTGAATTCCCTAGCTTCAGGATGCAGAGTTCTAAATATTATCTATCACTTCCATCTGTTCCATTGTTCAGGTCCATTGTTTCTTTAGTGATTTTCTGTCTGGTTGACTTATCCAGTGTTGTAAGTGGAGTATTAAATTCCCCTGCAATTAGCACATTATTATCAATAAGATTGTTTCTGTTTGTGATTAGTGGTTTTATATAATTGGGTGCTCCTGAATTCGGTGCATAGATCTTTATCATTGTTAGCTCTTCCTGATGGAGAGACCCTGTAATTATTAGATAATGTCCTTCATCTTTTGTTACTGCTTTTACATTAAAGTCCAGTTTGTCCAGTATGAGTATGGCTACTCTGGCTTTCTTTTGTTGTCTGGTTGCATGATAAAAATTTCTTCATCCGTTTACTATCAATGTGAAGATGTCTGCATGTCTAAGGTGAGTCTCTTGTAGACAGAAAATAGCTGGGTTTTGGTTTTTGATCCATTCTGCTACCCTGTGTCATTTGTTTAGAGCATTCAGTCCATTTACATTGTGTTATTATTGAAAAATGTGGGTTTAGATTCATTGTGTTCTCTGTAGAGTTAATGTTTGTATTGATGTAGCAAGGAATATAAGACACCAGAGACCTTTCTCTCATAGGGTCCCCCTTAGGATTTCTTGTAGGGCTTGTTGGTGGTGATGAATTCTCTCAACTTTTGTATATTTGAAAACGCTTATCTGTCCTATTTTTTAAATTTATTTTTGTTTATTTTTAAATTGTTTATTGTCAAGTTGGTTTACATACAATACCCAGTGCTCTTCCCCACAAGTGCCCTCCACCACCACCACCTCTTTTCCCCCCTCCTCCTTCCCCTTCAACTCTCAGTTCATTTTCAGCATTCAATAGTCTCTCAAGTTTTACGTCCCTCTCTCTCCCCAACTCTCTTTCCCTCTTCCCCTCCCACAGGTCCTCCATTAGGTTTCTCCTGTCCTCCTTTTAGACCTATGAGTGCAAGCATGTGGTTTCTGTCCTTCTCTTCCTGACTTATTTCACTTAGCATGACACCCTCGAGGTCCATCCACTTTCCTACGAATGGCCAGATTTCATTCTTTCTCATTGCCATGTAGTACTCCATTGTATATATATACCACATCTTCTTGATCCACTCATCAGGTGATGGACATTTAGGCTGTTTCCATGTTTTGGCTATTGTTGACATTGCTACTATTAACATTGGGGTACATGTGCTCCTATGCATCAGCATTTCTGTATCTCTTGGGTAAATC
>NC_043715.1:56871085-56872734 GCF_006229205.1 Suricata suricatta
TTTATATGCGATTTGCTAGCATCTTGTTGAGTATTTTTGCATCTGTATTCATTAAGGATATTGGTCTGTAGTTCTCTTTTTTGGCTGGGTCTCTGTCAGGTTTGGGTATCAAGGTGATGCTGGCTTCATAGAATGAGTTTGGAAGTTTTCCTTCTATTTCTATTTTTTGGAATAGTTTGAGAAGAATGGGTATGAGCTCTGCTTTAAATGTCTGGTAGAATTCCCCTGGGAAGCCATCGGCCCTGGGCTCTTATTCGTTGGGAGATTTTTGATAACAAATTGGATTTCTTCACTGGTTATTGGTCTATGCATGCTTTCTATCTCTTCCCATTTGAATTTTGGCAGTGCATGTGCACTTAGGAATTTGTCCATTTCTTCTGTGTTGTCCAGTTTGTTGGCATATAATTTTTCATAGTAATCTGATGATTGCTTGTATTTCTAAGGGATTGGTTGTAATAGATCCTTTTTCATTCATGATTTTGTCTATCTGGGTGCTCTCTTTTTTTTCTGAGGAGCCTGGCTAGAGGTTTATCGATTTTATTTTTTTCAAAGAACCAACTCTTGGTTTTATTGATCTGCTCAACTGTTCTTTTGGATTCTATATTGTTTATTTCTGCCCTGATCTTTATTATTTCTTTTTTCGGCTGGGTTTGGGGTGTTCTTGCTGCTTCCTTTCTAGTTCCAGTAGGTGCTCTGTTAAATTTTGAATTTGCGCTTTTTCTAGTTTGTTGAGATTGGCCTGGATTGCAATGAACTTTCCTCCTTAGGACTGCCTTTGCTGCATCCCAGAGATTTCGGATTGTTGTATTTGCATTTTCGTTGGTTTCCATATATTTTTAAATTTCTTCTCTAAATGCCTGATTAATGCAATCATTCTTTAATAGGGTGGTTTTTAACCTCCACATTTTTGGAGGTTTTCCAGACTTTTTCCTGTGGTTCATTTCAAGTTTCATAGCATTGTGATGTGAAAGTGTGCATGTTAAGATCACAATTTGTTTATACTTATGGAGGGCTGCTTTATGCCCCAGTATGTGATCAATCTTGGAGAATGTGCCATGTGCACTCAAAAAAGAAGGTGAATTTCCTATATTCAGGATGCAGAGTTCTAAGTATATCTATGAGTTCCATCTGTTTCAATGTGTTGTTCAGGTCTATTGTTTCTTTAGTGATTTTCTGTCTGGTTGATCTATCCATTGCTGTCAGTGGGGTATTAAAGTCTCCTGCAATTAGAACATTTTTGTCAATAAGATTATTTCTCTCTGTGATTAATTGTTTTACGTATTTGGGCACTCCCAAATTTGACGCATAGATATTTATAATTGTTAGCTCTTCCTGATGGAGAGATCCTGTAATTATTATATAATGTCCTTCTTCATCTCTTTTTACTTTAAAGTCCAGTTTGTCTGATAGAATTATGGCTACTCCAGCTTTCTTTTGGCTTCCAGTTGCCTGATAGATATTTCTCCATCCCTTTACTTTCAACCTAAAGGTGTCTTCAGGTTGAAAATGAGTCTATTGTAGACAACAAATCGATGAGTTTTGTTTTTTTATCCATTCTGCTACCCTGTGTCGTTTGGTTGGAGCATTCAGTCCATTTACATTCAGTGTTATTATTGAAAAATGTGAGTTTAGAGTCATTGTGTTCTCCC
>NC_043715.1:56872834-56887869 GCF_006229205.1 Suricata suricatta
GAAATTAGGTGATTAACTAGTTGTTACTTAACCTTCTAATTTCTGTATAAGTCTAATTACATGAAACAGAAGTTGGTGTTTTGATTTTTTACTTTGCTTTTCTGTTTTGAGTGTCATTGCAACTACTGTATTGTAAATGATGGAAAATAATTGCATATGTTAAAAAATATGAAACTTTATAAAGTAAAAAATAAATAAAATTTTTAAATTAAAAAAAATATTAAAAAAAACCCAGCAGCGCCCCTTCGTGGATAGGCGTGGTTTGGTGTGGTAGGTCTTGGAGGCTGCTCTCAGAGGCTCCGCCTTGGTGTCTGCAGAGATTAGATAGGCGGCCTGCCAAGCTCCGCTGAACTAGGAACTGTAGGCCACTCTGATGAGTCCGATCTCCTTGTGCCGTGGTTGAGCCGAGTTGTATTTTCCAGGCCCGCCTCGGTTCAAAGTTCCAGCCCATGCACATTTATGCTACCACAGATGAGATGTATTTGCTTTGGTGGGTGGCTTCTTAGGGGGAGGAATCGGTTTGTCTTGGCTCAGGCAGGGATTTCGGCTCCCCTGCCTGAGGCGAGATGTGCAGCAGGAGGTGAAGTGCGCACCCGTCACAGACCCAACCCCCAGCTGGGATCGCGTTTGAGTTGGGGGAGGAATGATTGGGCAGCTGTTACTGGAGGTGCTGGGAGCTGCTGGAAATGAGCTGGGAGCTCCTGCAGCCTGAGCGTGTACCCAGGTCTCCACCGCTGCCAACTCCCTGCCAGGATCGTGCAGAGGTGGGGGCTATTTTTTCCCTGTTGGCACCCGGGATTCAGGGTTTGCACGGCCAATGCTGGGGGCGAGATGCGCCGTGGAAATGAGGTGTGTGCTCCCACTCCCAAAACCGAGGTCGAAGTGAGCACCCTCGACACCGCCGCTGCTGCAGCCACTGACTCCTCGCCAACATGGCACAGGGCTGGAAGCTGTTCTTTCCCTTGCACCACCTGGGTTTGGTATTTAGGCTACCCAGCAGTTATCTATGGAGTGAGCCTCTCTCTCCAACTGCGGTTAAGCGTTCTTTACCTTTTTCCCAGAGACAGTACTATGAGCGTGTTCAGTCTCTCTGTCTCTTCCCTTTGTCTCTTGGGCTCTGCCCGCTTGCCCTGCATTGGGCTGGGGCTCCCACCTCCCCTGCCCGTCTTGGGCTGGCCCGTTTTCCAATCTCCCCAGTTCGCACTCACTCACTCACTCACTCACTCAGGTATCTTTGAGGTTCTTTTCCTTCTGGAGTCTGTATTTTCTCCTTCCGCTCTTGTAGATGAGAGTAATGTCCTCCTCAGTTTGATCGATGGGGCAGACAAAGTTTACAGAGCTCCCTTCCTCTCCGCCATCTTGGCTTCTCCTAGAACGCATTTTTCTCTGTCCTTCTATTTTGAATGAAAGGCTCACTGGATAAAGTATTCTTGCTGTATACTTGGCTGCATACTTCATCACTTTGAAGATTTCCTGCCATTCCTTTCTGGCCTGCCAAGTTTCAGTAGATAGGCCTGTAACCACTCTGATAGGTTTCCCTTTGTATGTTAGGGCTCTTTTATCCCTAGCTGCTTTCAGAATTCTCTCTTTATCTTTATATCTTGCCAGTTTCATTATGATATGTTGTGCCGAAGGTCAGTTCAAGTTACGTCTTAGGGGAGTTCAATGTGCTTCTTGAATTTCAATGTCTTTTTCTTTCCGCAGATTGGAGAAGTTTTTGGCCATTATTTGATCAAGCACACCTTCAGGACCTTTTTCTTCCTCTTCAGGAATTCCTATGATAGGCATATTGTTCCCTTTGATTGTATCACTCAGGTCTGTAATTCTCCTTTCATGCTCCTGGATCAATTTCTTTCTTTTTTTTTTTTTTTCTTGGCCCCTCTTTTGCTATAACTGTGTCCTCCAATTCACCTATTCTCCTCTTGGCTTCTTCAATCCGTACATTGGCAGTCTCTATTTTATTATTCACCTCATTTATAGCCTTTTGAATGCCCCTAGTCTGTGTATCAATAGTTTCTTTCATGGTTTTTTCAAGTCCAGCGATTAATTTTATGGGAATTGTTTTAAATTCTTGTTCAGTTATGTTGTTTAAGTCTGTTTTGAGTAGTTCTTTGGCTGTGATTTCTTTCTGGAATTTATTTGGAGGAGAGTTCCTCCATTTCATCATTTTGGCTAGCTTTCTGTCTCTTGTCAGTTTTAAAAGGTTATTATGCCCTCTGTACCTGTTAGTATTGCTCTATTTTTTAAATAATAGTTTATTGTCAAATTGGTTTCCATATAACACCCAGTGCTTCTCCTCATAGGTGCCCTCCTCCATGATCATCACCCCCTTCCCCCCTCCCTTTCCCCCATCAGCTCCTTGGTTCATTTTCAGTATTCAATAGTTACTCATGATTTGTGTCCCTCTTTCTCCCCAACTGTCTTTCCCCCTTCCCCTCCCTCTGGTCCTCTGTTAGGTTTCTCCTGTTAGACCTATGAGTGCAAACATATGGTATCTGTTCTTCTCTGCCTGACTTATTTCACTTAGCATGACATCCTCAAAGTCCATCCACTTTGCTACAAATGGCCAGATTTCATTCTTTTTCATTGCCATGTAGTACATCATTGTATGTATACACACACACACACACACACACACACACACACTACATCTTCTTGATCCATTCATTAGGTGATGGACATTTAGGCTTTTTCCATGATTTGGCTATTGTAGAAAGTGCCGCTATGAACATTGTGGTACATGTGCTCCTATGCATCAGCACTTCTGTATCCCTTGGGTAAATCCCTAGGAGTGCTATTGTTGGGTCATAGGGGAGTTCTACCGATAGTTTTTTGAGGAACCCCCATACTGTTTTCCAGAGTGGCTGCACCAGTTTACATTGCCACCAAGAGTGTAAGAGGGTGCCCGTCTCTCCACACCCTCGCCAGCATCTTTAGTCTTTTGATTTGTTCATTTTAGTGACTCTGACTGGTGTGAGGTGGTATCTCAGTGTGGTTTTGATTTGTGTTTCCCTGATGATGAGTGACGCTGAGCATCATTTCATGTGCCTATTTGCCATCTGGATGTCCTCTTTGGAGAAGTGTCTGTTTATGTCTTCTGCCCATTTCTTCATGGGATTATTTGTTTTTAGGGTATGGAGTTTAGTGAATTCCTTGTAAATTTTGCATACTAGCGCTTTATCTGATATGCCATTTACCACTATCTTTTCCCATTCTGCCAGTTGCCTATTAGGTTTTTTTAATTGTTTCCTTTGCAGTGCAGAAGCTTTTTATCTTGATGAGGTCCCAATAGTTCATTTTTGTTCTTGATTCCCTTGCCTTTGGGGATGTGTCAAGGAGGAAATTGCTGTAGTTGAGGTCAAGGAGGTTATTTCCTGCTTCCTCCTCTAGGGTTTTGATGGTTTCCTGTCTCACATTCTGGTTCTTCATCCATTTTGAGTTTATTTTTGTGTATGGTATAAGAAAGTGGTCCAGTTTCATTCTTCTGCATGTTGCTGTCCAATTTTCCCAACACCACCTGTTGAAGAGGCTGTCTCTTCTCAATTGGATACTCTTTCCTGTTTTACCAAAGATTAATTGGCCATACCCTTGTGGGTCCAGTTCTGGGCTCTCTATTCTATTCCATTGGCCCATGTGTCTGTTTTTGTGCCAGTATTGCTCTATTAAAGGAGGCTCTTTGTCCAGGGCCTGTTGTTTCAGGAGATGCCCCTTTAATGGTGTCTTTCGGTTTCTCTTGCTATGCCTGTAATTAATATATTTCCCTACTCAGTGATATTTTGGTATTTCCCCTATGTGACCTTTGGCTTGTTCCTTAAGGTAGCCCTGAAAAGAAAAACAGACAAACACAGAACACAAGCACGCAAATGCACTGACAGATCAAATAAACAAGCAAACCAAATGGGAAAGGAAAAAAAGGAGTGGGTAAGGAAAGAGAGGACAGGAAACGGGGGGAAAAAAGAAGTGGTGGTGGGACAGAGACAGCCAAAGATAAAGGACAGTCTCAGAGCTTAAAAACCGTGGAGAGGATAGATAAGAATGAAATAAGGGGAAAATATCTGGATGGTAAGAATTGATCTAATCACAGAAGTGCATAAATGTTGGTCTTTCCCAGCCTCCAGGGGGGAAAGGGAGAGAAGGAGGAAATTAGGAAAGTAGAAAAGAGAAAACAAGGGAAAAATAAAAATATTAAAAATAAAAGTAATAGAAGAAGAAAAAAAATGAAAAAAGTAAATAGTAAGAAAAGATGAATCCAGCTCTCCATTACGGATGGGCATGGTTTGATGTAGGTAGGTCAGGTCTCAGAGGCTGCTCTCTGAGGCTCCACCTTAGTGGATGCAGGGAGGAGAATGGCAGTGCCCCAAGCACCCCTCAGACCATACGTTGCCAGCCACTCTCTTGATTCCAACCTCCCTGTGCCACAGGCAGTTTAAATTCTTTTGGTTTTCGAAGTTCCACCTGGTTACTAAATCCTAGTCCACACACTTTAATGCCTCTGCCACTGTCAATATGATCTCCGGCAGTTGGGCGGTTCTCTGGCCGGGACTGCGCAGGGGAACTGGGGAGCCAGCCCTTCCTGGGCTCCACCTGAAGTCGGTGAGCTGCCGGGCCCACAGGAGAGCAAGCCCGTTGAGGGGGACGGATTTCTCTCCCTGCACCCAGTGGCTACACATGGAAACTTTGTCTCTCTGCTGCAGGCTGAGGTCTTATTTCAGCCTGTCGTCTTCCCCTGGGCTCTGCACCACCCTGCATGGCTGTCCCACGCAGTGTCCTGCCCGGCCGGCTCGCAAGTAGCCCTCCAAGGTTGTGTGCCAACCTGCACAGCCGCCCCACGTGCGTGCAATGCTGTGTCGTCCCTGGACACCTGGGTCTCTGGGGGCCCAGTGCCATGTTTCTCTTTCCCATTCTCTTTCCCAGCTCCACTTTGGCATTCCCTCCACCAAAGTCCCTGGTCCCCATTTGCACTCACTCAGGCATCCATGAGGCTGTTATCAATAAGGGGTCAGTGCGCACACCTCCGTTCTTGGAGATCAGAAAGTTGAGGCTTTTAATTCTTCTCATTCTGATGGTTTTGGGCCTGCGGAGGTAACAGTGTTCCCTACTTCTCCACCATCTTGCCTCTGCCAAGTAATTCTTTTTATATGCTGTTGAATTCGATTTGCTAGTATCTTGAGGTTTTTACATCCATATTCACCAAGGATATTGGCCTGTAGTTCTCTCTTTGCTGGGTCTCTGTCTGGTTTGTGAATCAAAGTGATGCTGTCTTCTTTGCATGAGTTTTCCTTCTGTTTCTAGTTTTTGGAACAGCTTGAGAAAGGATAGGTATTAACTCTGCTTTAAATGTCTTGTGGAATTCCACAGGGAAGCCATCTGGCCCAGGACTCTTTTTTTCCTTTTTAATTTTTTAAAAACACTTTTTTATTTTTGAGAGACAGAGAAAGACAGATCATGAGCAGGGGAGGGGCTCTAGAGAGACAGAGAAACACACAGAATTGGAAGCAGGCTCCAGGCTCTGAGCTAGCTGTCAGCACAGAGCCTGATGAGGGGCTCAACCCACGAACCGTGAGATTATGACCTGAGCTGAAGCCAGACGCTCAACCGACTGAGCCACCCAGGTGCCCCAAGGACTCATATTTATTGAGAGATTTTTGATAACTGATTCAATTTCTTCAGTAGTTATGGGTTTGTTCAAATTTTCTATTTCTTCCCATTTGAGTTTTGCTAGTGTGTGAGTATTTAGGAATTTGTCCATTTCTTCCAGGTTGCCCAGTTTGTTGGCGTATAATTTTTCATAGTATTCCCTGATAATTGCTTGTTTTTCTGAGGGATTGTCTATAGTAAATCCATTTTTTATAATAGTTTATTGTTAAATTCGTTTCCATATAACACCCAGTGCTTCTCCCCACAAGTGCCCCCCACCGTGACCATCATCCCCTCCCTCCCCCTCCCCTTTCATTCCATGGTTCACCTTCAGTATTCAGTAGTCTCCCTCGATCTGTGTCCCTCACTCTTCCCTGCTCTCTTTCCCCCTCCCTCTCCCCATGGTCCCCTGCCAGGTCTCTCCTGTTAGACCTATGAATGCAAACATATGGTATCTATCCTTCTCTGCCTGACTTATTTCGCTTAGCATGACACCCTCAAGGTCCATTCACTTTCCTACTAATGGCCATATGTCATTCTTATTGCCATGTAGTACTCCATTGTGTGCGTATATATACACACACACACACACACACACCACATCTTCTTGATCCATTCCTCAGGTGATGGACATTTAGGCTCTTTCCATGATTTGGCTATTGTAGAAAGTGCCGCTATGAACATTGGGGTACATGTGCTCCTATGCATCAGCACTTCTGTATCCCTTGGGTAAATCCCTATTGCTGGGTCATAGGGGAGTTCTATCGATAGTTTTTTGAGGAGTAAATCCATTTTAATTCATGATTTTATCTATTTGGTTCCTCCCTTTTTCAGAAGGCTGGCTAGAAGTTTCTCAATTTTGTTTATTTTATTCAAAAAACCAACTCTTGGTTTCATCTGTTCTACTGATTTTTGGGGACTCTATATTGTTTATTTCTGCTCTGATCTTTATTATTTCTCTTCTGCTGGGTTTGGGGTGTCTTTGCTGTTCTGCTTCCAGTTCCTTTAGGTGTGCTGTTAGATCTCGCATCTGGGATTTTTCTTGTTTCTTGAGATAGGCCGGGATTGCAATGTATTTTCCTCTTTGCATCCCAAAGGGTTTGGATTGTTATATATTCATTTTGATTTATTTCCATATATATTTTAATTCTCTAACTGCCTGGTTGCCCCATTCATTCTTTAGTAGGATGTTCTTTAACCTCCATGCTTTTGGAGGTCTTTCAGACTTTTTCCTGTGGTTGATTTCAAGTTTCATAGCATTGTGATCTAAAAGTGTGCATGGTATGGTCTCGATTCTTTTACATTTGTGGGGGGCTGCTTTGTGAGCCAGTATATGATCAATCTTGGAGAATGTACCATGTGCCCTTGAGAAGAAAGTGTATTCCATTGCTTTAGATGTAGAGTTCTAAACATATGTTAGATCTACCTGGTCCAATGTGTCATTCAAGGCCATTGTTTCATCATGTCTAGATGATCTATTCATTGCTGTAAGTGGAACATTAAAGTCCCCTTAAATTAGTAGAGTCTTATCAATGAGATTGCTTATGTTTGTGATTGTTTTATATATTTGGGTGGCACCAAATCTGGTATAGACACATAATTTTTAGCCCTTCCTGATGGATAGACCCTGTAATTACTATATAATGCTCTTCTTCGTCTCTTGTTACAGTCTTTAATTTAAAGTATAGTTTGTCTAAGTATGGCTACTCCAGTTTTCTTTTGACTTTCAGTAGCATGATAGATAGTTCTCCAACCCCTCACTTTCAATCAGAAGGAGTCCTGAGGTCTAAAACGAGTCTCTTGTAGACAGCAAATAGATGGGTCTTGTTTTTTTAATCCATTATGATACTCTGTCTTTTGATTGAAGCATTTAGTCCATTTACACTCAGTGTTTTTATTGAAAAATATGGGTTTAGAGTCATTGTGTTGTCTGTAGGTTTCATGCTTGTAGTGATGTCTCTTGTACTTTGGGAGTGAAATGTTGCAAGGAACACAGAGTTCCACTTAGAATCTCTTGTAGGGCTGGTTTAGTGGTGATGGATTCCTTCAGTTTTTGTTTGGGGAAAACCCATCTCTCCCCTTCTATTTTGAGTGACAGGATTGCTGGATTAAGGATTCTTGGCTGCATATTTTTTCTGTTCATCACATTGAAGATCTCCTGCCATTCATTTCTGACCTGCCAAGTTTCTGTAGGTAGGTCTGCTACTATCCTTGTGTGTCTACCTTTGTATGTTAAGGGCCATTTATCCCTAGCTGTTTTCAGAATTCTCTTTATATTTTGCCAGTTTCACTATGATATGTCTTGCAGAAGATCGATTCAAGTTACATCTGAGAGGAGTTTTGTGTGCCTCTTGGATTTCAATGTCTGTTTCCTTCCCCAGGTTGGGGAAGTCTTCAGCTATGATTTGTTCAAGTACCCTTTCAGTCCCCCTCTCTCTCTTCTTTTTCTGGAATTCCTATGATACAGATATTGTTCCATTTGATTGCATCACTTAGTTCTCTAAATCTCCTTTCGTGATCCTGGATCATTTTATCTTTATCTCCTTTTTTTCAATAATTTTATTTTCTAATTCACCGATTCCCCCCCTGCCTCTTCAATCCACGTTGTTGCTTCTCTGGGATTCTAACTCCTGCTCTATGCGCGAGGTCCTCTGCCTGTATCGTAGCACTTGAGAGGAAGGAAATGGTTTCTCCTGCTGCAGACTGTGTCCATGACCTACCACAGAACCTGGGGCTGGCTCTCCTCCCCAGATGTGAGAACAGGGCAGCCACCCCAGTCTGAGGAAAGCTGTGCAGTTAGAGCTGGGGTCCCTTTCCATTCCTGTCTGAGGTTTTTCTCTGAGTCTTCCACCTCCCCAGCCGCTCTTTCTCTTCCCTTTGTCTCTCTGCAGAAAGGGACCCCTCCCCTCCACGGCTATGCAGCCTGTTTTATCTCCTGCAGTTCACAATCACCCACCTATCGGGCTGTCCAGTTTTCTTGTTTTCTCCATACTAGACGCTGTCTCTTTTCCTTCCAGACTCTTGGGGTTCAAAGCGCTTTGGCTTCAGCCCTTCTTTGAGACATGCAGGAAGTGTGGACCCCCCCTACTTCTCTGCCATGTTGCCCCCTCTCTCCTGTACCACTTTTTCTTTGTCCATTCATCTATTAAAAGATATTTAAATTGTTTCCATCTCTTGTCTATTGTGAGTATTCTTGCAATGAACATGGGAGTGAAGATACCTTTTTGGGATCTTGATTTCAATTCTTTTGTACATATAAACTGAGAAACCTCAGTGTTTTCCATAGAGGCTGCATTATTTTTACCTTCCTAAAGATAATATACAAGAGAATCAATTTCTCTATATCATCAGAAATACTAGTTATCTTTATTTTTATGTAGTAACCACTTTAACAGGTGTGAAATGATCACTCATGGTTTTGATTTGAATTTCCCTGATTTTTAGTTACATTGTCCATCTTTTCATACATGTTGGGCATTTTTAGGTCACCTTTGGAAAAAAGTCCGTTCAGTTTCTTTGTCTATTTACCAATCAGGTTTTTTCTACTCGGTTCTAGGATTTCTTATATAGTTTTATCTTAACTGCTTATCATATATACAGTGTGCAAATATTTCTTCCCAATCTGTAGTTTGCCTTTTTTAATCAACTGATTTTCTTTGCCATGTAGAAGCTTTCCAGTTTGTGTCCCATTTGTTTATTTTTGCTTATTTGGTCTGTTCTGGTGCTTATAGGTCTGTCCTATCAAAAAAAAAATCATTGCAAAAAATAACCATTGCTATGGCCACTGTCAAAGACCTTCTTCTCTGTTTTCCCCTAGTAGTTTTATGGTGTTGGGGTTTATTAAGTCTTTCATACATTTTTGCTTTGATTTTTGTGTCTTCTGTAAAATAGTGGTCCAGTTTCATTTTCTATGTGGATATGAGTTTTCATAGTGCCCTTGTTGAAAATTATTTGAATTTATAGGCTTAGGGTTTTTTTTTAAAATGAGTTCTGTATCTTGTTCATTGCTCTATTTGATGCCAGCACCATACAGTTTTTGATAACTGTAGCTTTGTAATTTGATATCAGGAAGTAAAATGCCTCCAGCATTGTTCTTTTTACTCAGAATGTCTTTGGCTATTTGGGCTCTTGTGTGGTTCCATACAAGTGTTAGAATTTTTTTTTTTTGTATTTCTGTTAAAAAAGACATTGGCAGTTTGATAGGGATTGCATGTTTTGTGTAGTATGGAAATTTTAATAATATTCTTCTAATCCATGAACATGGGATAGCTTTCCACTTATTTGTGTCTTCTTCAATTTCTTTCATCAATGTTTAATAGTTTTCAGTACACATATCTGGCAGGTACAGTATTCTTGTTTGGCCACCCCATCCTATTACTTTAAATATATCCCTCTATTCTCTTCTGGCCTGCAAGACTTTTGCCCAAAGTTCACTGAGGGTCTTACTGGGATTCCCTCTCAATGTGACAAGTCACTTTTTCATTGATACTTGTCAAAAATTCCATTGCCTATAACTTTTGACAATTTGATAAGTATGTGTCTCAGTGTGAATATCTTTGGGTATTTTTGGCTTCCTGATTCTGGATATCTATTTCTTCCTCTAGATTTGAGACGTTTTAAGCCATTATTTCTTTGAAAAACTTTTCAGGTCCTTTCTTTGTACCTTCTGGTGCTTCCATAATGCATATATTGGTGCAGTTGAAGTATTCTGTAAGTTCCTTAAGGAAGCTTCACCTTTCTTTTTTTCCTTTCTCCTTTCCTTTCTTTTTATTCCTTTTCTTTCTCCCTTAATCCCTCTTGGCTTCTCTGAATAATGTCCAATGACTTGCCTTGGAGCTTGCTGGAACATGATTTCTCTAGTCTTTTGTTGACACCCCCTCCCCTTTGAATTTTTCAGTTCGATCTTTAGCTCTAGGATTTCTGATTCTTCAGAAGTTCTCTTGTCAGAGATTAACTGAATGTATAAGCATGTATTTATTTTTGGGCTCTTTATTCTGTTACATGCTGTTTTAATTATCATAGCTTGAAATCTGGGATCATGATACCTCCTCACTTTGTTCTTTCTGTCTCAAGACTAATTTGGCTTGCAAGATTTATATGAAGAGAGAAAGCATTTGTATTTCATTCTATAGTCATTGAGCTAGAAGAGTTTGAAACTAGGTCCTCCACCCCATCTGAAGCAGCATATTTATAGCTTTGGATTTCCAAGTAGGAGTAAATCAGGTTTTATTTTCTGAAAATGAGCGGGCTCTGTCACCTGGATGCACTTAATACTCAAGAGTATTGTCACCATTTATGTTAACCTAGGAAAGGAGAAAAAACTTGGTAGAGGTAGATGGAGAGAGCCTTTAGTATGGAGGTAGGTCAGAAGTGGATTTATAAGACAAAAACGGGGGTAAGTGTTATATATAGGAAAAACTGGGTGTCTCAGTCGGTTAAGCATCCAGCTTCTGCTCAGGGCATGATCTTGCTGTGCGTGGGCTCGAGCCCCATATCGAGCTCTGTGCTGACAGCTCATAACCTGGAACCTGCTTCAGGTTCTATGTCTCCCTCCTCTTACCCTCTTCCATCTCTCATGCATGCTCTCTCTCTCTCTCTCAAAAATATTTTTAAAAAACTTTAAACATGGGAAGAAGTCTAAGAATGGTCAAAAACATCTGGGCTGGATGGTAGGATCAAGGATGCCATCAAAAATAGAATGAGAAATCTAAGATGGTATGCAGTTATGATGGTACATATCAGGTTTTGCTTTCTTCACAATCAAATATCCATGAACTCAAAAACATGAAACTGGGGAGGAGATATTTTTGGCAAATGAATGATAACCCTCAAGGCTATCCCTCCTCTAGTGCTAGTGGGAACACAAAATGGTATAGCCACTCCACAAATAGTTGGATTCTTTTTCAAGAATTGACCAACATATACACTTATCATGTGACTTAGCAATTGTATTTCTGGGCACTTATCCCAGAGAATAAAAGTATATATCCAAGTCGAGGCGCCTGTGTGGCTTAGTTGGTTTAGCATTTGACTCTTGATTTTGACTAAAGTCATGATCTTATGGTTCAGGAGTTGGATCTCCCATCAGACTGTGCTGACAGCATGGAGCCTGCTTGAGATTGTTTCTGTCTCAAAAATAACACTTCTAAAAATATACATCGAAATAAATACCTGTGTAGGATTAACATCAGCTTTGTCACAGCAAAAAAAAAAAAAAAAAAAAAAACCACTCCAGATGTTTAATAGAGGACTAAAACAGTGATACCATTGGTTACTACTCAGCAACTTAAACTGAATGATTGATACATGTAAAAATTTGGATGCATCTCCAGGGTACTACATGGAATGAGAACCGCCAATACCAAAAAGTACATTTTATGTTTAATTTACATAATTCTCAATGACAAAATACGTATGGTGAATACATTAGTGATCATTGAGTTATAGATGGGGCTGGGAGAGGTGTGGGTATGTCTATTAAGAAGTAGCATAAGGAAGATATTTGTGGTGGTCTATGAATCTACATATGGGATAAAATTTCACAGAAGTACACAAACATTTGAGTTCATGTAAAGTCAGTTAAATCTTTTTGTGTGTGTGTGATGTTGGTTCCTGGCTTAGATGTTTCACTGTAGCTATGAAGATATAATATTTGGGGGAAAGTAAAGAACACATATAACATATATAATTGCTCTTTATCTACTTTTGTATTATATCACTCCAAACTAAGAAGTTACAAAATAGATAATCCAGAGCATCTAACTAACCAGATATGCTGGGAGTTACTAGCACTCTGGGCTCTGAGTCCTCAGCAGCAGTAGTTACTATTCAGAGGAAAGGAAGATAAGGCGTGTACCCCCTGATCCATCCTCTTTTGTGGTACTGTCAGGCCCATTTCAGTCTTTATTCTGAAAATAACTTGCCTCCTCAAACATCAAATAGGGGACAGTCAAGAAATAGTTATAACTTTTCTGTAAAACACAGGACATGGAAACAAAACAATCCATTTCTCTGATATAATCTTGCAACGCCAGAAGCATGTCCCCTCATCCCCCATCCTTTCTCAGCATTGGTGCTTTAGTGAAGCCAAACATAGACTAACAATTGTGACGTAGCTGGACATTTTGTTCTCCTTTGTTGAGGAGAAGGAGCTGTTTTGGAAGACTGACTCATTCAGCACTTCAGGCTTCTGTTCTTAATGAAGAAATTGATAACTCTTCTTTACATTGCCCCCAAGATCGTGGAGAAAGAAAACATTAGTGAGTACAAGCACTGTATGCAACTGGTGCTCTAGTTCTAATTAAGTTTGAGCAATTAACATCTGTGTAACTCTGCAATTTTCTGATGTTCTATATGCCTAAGTTTACAAATCTGTAAAATGGAAATTATAAAAGTAACTACAACATAAGGCGGTTATGAAGATGTTATCAGGGAAGGTAGTTTATATAATTTGTGAACTTAACATTTAACACTGTTTTGCTTGGCTCACATAAAACCTAGTGGGGTGGGGGGTTCTGCTAATTGCATATATTTAAATATGATTTATGGTAAAAACCACTATTTTGAGGCTCTACATATCATGTATGGATACTTCTCTTTCCCATTGGTGGTGGTGGGGGGAACATATCCTAAAAAACAAAAAACATCCCTTTTGTGTCATTCTGCTTTGAAGTGACACCAGCTTTTCATTGGCAGATTCCATTGACCTAACCAAGGCACATGGCCTCAGAGGCAAAGGGATTGGGAAATGTAGTGCCTACACAGGCAGCTACTTTCTAGAAACAGTTCTGCATTATGAAAGATAACTTGAGATTTCAAGGATCAGTTGTCCAACCCTTCCACTCAGATTGATTGATTAACAGAACCTAGGACATAGGGAAAGGGTTAGATGGTTAGATATACCTTGGCTACTGTTTTTGTCACCAGAATGGTTGCATGTAGTAAAGTCTACAGTGGTTTCATTCCTTTCTACACTCTCAACACCACCTGCTCTTTTGGAAATTCTAGTTTGAGAACTCTAACCTGGACCAGTGTCTGAAAGTTCATGAGGAGTAGCTTTTGCCTAGATTGGTCCCTAAGTTGGAGATGAGTGAAGATGTCTATCTCTACATATGGTAGATGATGTTGAGATGTGGGAGGTGTCCTGTTGGAGTCAGCTTTGTGTGGAAATAATTTTCATGTAATAAGCACACACTATGCTGAAGAATGTGCCTAAATACAGCCATACAAGACATAGTGTTAGGATGACATTTTAACTCCTTGATCTTGCCTTATCCTAAAATTGGAGAAACCATTGGATAAAATACACTGATGTAGCCAATCCTTATTAAATATATATCATGCCAGACCCTATTCTAGATACTTTTTACTTTATTCTCACAGTTCAGTAAGGCACCTACTATTGTTACCCAGTTTGATGAGTGAGGTACTGAGGCAAAGAGTGGTTAAGAACTTGTCGTGGTTACCCAGCCAATGGCAGGCAGCCCGACAGCGTCCAGCCCCCTTAGCCACTCCCTCATACTACCTCTCATGAATGTCTTTGTATGAGGAAGGGAAGGGATATCTAGGAGAGAAGAGGGAAATATGGCTAACTCTAGGAGGGGCGGAGAAAGAATTACCCTCTGAAGCTCTTCATAGTAGAAATGACTCTATGCCTCGTCCATCCATCCAAGAGTATCATCAAACCAAGATCCATAATTTACTATGGTCCTAAGTTAAAAAAAAGAACAAAGGAAAAGGATTATTTTCTCATAGCCATATTTCAGGAATATTTATAGCCATTCCTTCAGTAGTGGGATAAGATTTATTTTGCAAAATAAAGAACTAAAGTAGTCCATCCCTCCAGAAGTTGATGATTTATGCAATCATTTTAAAATGAACTTTTCCATGTGCCAAACAATACTGATAGAACTCATTTTTGCCATTTATATATATTTTAAAAATTTTAAGTTTATTTTCAAATTGGATTCCATATAACACCCAGTGCTTCTCCCCACAAGTACCCCCCACCATGACCATCACCCCCTTCCCTCCATCCCCCTCCCCCTTCAGTCTATGGTTCATTTTCAGTATTCAACAGTCTTTCATGATTTGTGTCCCTCACTCTCTCTAGCTCTCTTTCCTTCTTCCTCTCTCCATGGTCCTCTGTTAGGTTTCTCCCGCTAGACCTATGAGTGCAAACGTATGGTATCTGTCCTTCTCTGCTTGACTTATTTCACTTAGCATGACACCCTAGAGGTCCATCTACTTTGCTACAATGAAATATGGCCATTTGTAGCAAAGTGGATGCCATTTAGATTTTTTTCCATAATATTTTATTGTCAAATTGTTTTCCATACAACACCCAGTGCTCTTCCCCTCAAGTGCCCTCCACCATCACCACCACCTGTCTTCCCCCC
>NC_043715.1:56887969-56894398 GCF_006229205.1 Suricata suricatta
AGCCATTTTGATCTTATTTTTGTGTACGGTGTAAGAAAGTGGTCTAGTTTCATTCTTCTACATGTTGCTGTCCAATTTTCCCAGCACCACCTGCTAAAGAGGCAGTCTTTTCTCCATTGGATACTCTTTCCTACTTTGTCAAAAATTAATTGACCGTACATTTGTGGGCCCAGCTCTGGCTTCTCTATTCTATTCCATTGGTCTATGTGTCTGTTTTTGTGCCAATACCATACTGTCTTGATGATGACAGCTTTGTAGTAGAGGCTAAAGTCTGGGATTGTGATGCCTCCCGTTTTGGTTTTCTTCTCTTCTCCAAACTAGAACAAACTATCCTCAAATTCATATGGAACCACAAAAGACCCCGCTTAGCCAAAGTTATATTGAAGAAGAATGCCATTTAGAGTTTCAAGATATATTTGGTTAAGTGCTCCTAAATCTTATTTATTCAGTTTTTAATGTTTATTTTTGAGAGAGGGACACACAGAGTGCGAGCAGAGGAGGGACAAAGAGAGATGGAGACACAGAATCCAAAGCAGGTTCCAGGCTGTCAGCACAGAGCCAGATGCAGGGCTCAAGCCCACAAACCACGAGATCATGACCTGAGTTGAAGTTGAGCTGTTAACCAACTGAGCCCCCTAGGCACCCTTGTATTTAGTCAGTTTTGAAGTAGCTTCCAACTAGGGACTTTAATACCCATCCTTACACATGATATTGGTTTTTTTGATTTTTGATTTTTTTTTTTTTGCAAGCAAGAGTGTATGTGATAGGAAATTAAGTAAAAAAGTAATTGGGGGGATTTACTTTAATGATAGGCTCATTTGTAAAGGTGCTGGAACATTTTGGTTTCCATTTGGAAAAATAAAATTAGATCTGTTACACAATACATAAGAATAGTGGATCAGTAACCTAAGTATAACAAGTAACTGTACATGTGTGAGAAGACAAAATGAATAAATTCCTGTTCAGCTTCCTCATGGAAAAAAGACTTGCTCAGTAGGATTCAAAATCTAGACATAATCAAGACTAAAACTGAAGAAACCCAAACTTTACCAATTTGACATAATGGCCTTTAGTTCAAATTAATCCTTAAATATCAGATACAAGATTCTACCCTCCCCTATTTGCCTAAAAACAGGAAATAAATGTTCAATGGTGCCCCTCATCTCTATCAGGGAGGGCAAAAGTTAACCAGAACCAACATTAGACCCTTCTATCACCTAGAGACAGCACTAGAGGAATCTACACAACAAACTAGCCTTCATCTACCATTGTTTCCTATATATTTACCTTCCTTTGTTGCCCTTGGATCACCAAAACTATTTTCTCTTATTATTCCTCTACAAATTTATTGTTCTTGGTTGAAGATTCTACATAAGCCTGAGTTTTAAGTATTCTGAGTCATTCATACCTGAATTTCTCCCATGTATTTTGGAGACACATGACTATTATGTGTGCTATTTATTTTCTTGTTAATCTGTCACATATTAGAGAACTCCAACCAAGAACTCAAGATGAGTAGAGGAAAAAAATCCTCCTCCAAGATCTCTACTTGTAGTGTAAATTGGAAAAGAAGGTAAAATTTTGCCTCTCTTCCCAATTCAAATTGATGGGGGTGGGGGGATCATTTGGACTGTGACTTGTGTAAGTTTGGTTTTGAACGTCCCTTAGTTATGATCTTTTACCATCCTGGTACAGCAATTACTTTTCTCTTTGTCTCATTCGGTGAGTGGACACTTGGCTTAACTTTCAGCCTCCTGTAGCATGCAGGTCGCTGGGCCTCCATCTACAGGTGGCTAATCATCAGGTTGGTAGCCTGAGAAATAGGTATAAACAAATGTGGTTGCACCATATTCGCAGGTAACATCTACAATAGTAGACAATTCCTCAGGGCAGCTTTTCTTTCTTTTGGGTATTTTTGGAGACAATTCTAGATCTTGGGAGAGCCCTGTGTTTTTGCTGCCTCTTGGACCCATGGGTAAGCTGTACAAGGCTTATTTGTTTTCAGTAACTTGGAATAGGTATACATTTGATTTTATTAAGAGAAAATAAGGAAAAGGTGAGAAACTCAAATAATAACATCGAAACACAAAGCATCACTTGAGACTGTTTTGAACAATTATATACAACAAATTGGATAACCTAGAAAAACTGGATAAATTTTTAGAAGTATACAATCTACTAAAACTAAATTATGAAGAAAAAGAAAATACAAACAGTAATGAATAAGGAGATTAAGACAACAATCTAAAACCTTCTAACAAAAGCCCAGGCCACGAAACCAGACAAGAATACTTCTAACCTCCTTTTACAAGGCAAGCATTACCCTCCTACCACCGCCAGATAAAGACATAAAAATCTTCAACAAAAAATACTAGCAAACCAAATTCAGCAGCATATTAAAAGGATCACATATCATAATCAAGTGGGATTCATCCCTGGGATACAAGGATGGTTCAATATAGTATGCAAATAAAGGGTGATATACCCTGTTAATAGAATGGAAAAACCATTTCAATAGATACAGAAAAGTATTTGATAAAATATAACCTCCTTTCATGATAAAACGAGGAGAAATGTGCCTTGTCATACTAAGGCTATATATTATAGGCCCACAGCTATCATACTTAATAATGAATAGCTGAAAGCTTTCCTTCTAAGATCAGGAAAAAACAAGGATTCCCACCCTGACCACTTTTATTCAACATAGTCCTGGAAGTCCAGAGCAATTAGTTAGGCAATATTATCTGTTTGCAGATATTTTATATATAGGAATTCCTAGAGTATACAAAAATACTGAATTCATTGATGAGTTCTAATAAAGTTGCAGGATATCAAAGTCAACCTACAGAACATGGTTGTTTTTCCTATACATTAACAAAATGTCTGAAAAAGAAAACAACCCCATTTACAACAGCAAAAATATTAAAATATTTAGGTGTAAACTTAACCACAGAGGTAAAGGATCTGATACTTCCATCAAAGACTTTGTTTTTAGCAATTAAAGACACAAATAAATGGAAAGATGTCTTGTATTCATGGATCAGAAGAACATTGTTAAAATGTTCATACATCCTGAAATCATCTATCAATGCAGTTAATTATAATTTTATTTTCCATAGAAATACAAAAAAAATCCTACAATTTGTGTGGAGTCACAAAAGACCCTGAATAGCCAAAGCAATTTTAATAATAAAGACAGAGGCATCACACTTCCTGATTTCAAACTAGGTTACAAAGCTATAGTTAACACAACAGTATAGTACTGGCATAAAAAGAGACACATATACAAATGGCACAAAATAGAAAGTCCAGAAATAAACCTAAGCATATATAGTCAACAGATTTAACAAGGGAGCCAAGAACCTCAATGGGGAAAAGATGGTCTCTTCAATAAATATTCAGAGAACTGGATAACCACAGAGGAATGAAATTGGACATTTATCTTAAACCACTCACAAAAATTAACTCGAAAGACCTGAGACTGTGAAACTCCTAGAAGGAAACATCTCCTTGATATTTGTCTTACCAGAGGGTTTTTTTTTTTTGCATAAACAAGCAGCAAAAGCAAAAATAAGTAGGGCTTCATCCAACTAAAAAGCTTTTGCACAACAGACACAACCAGCAAAATTAAAAGACAACCTACATAATGGAATAAAATATTCATAAATCACATATATGATCAGTCGTTAATATCTAAAATATATAAATAACTCCTAGAGCTGAAAACCCAACCTGATATAAAACTGGGAAGACAAACTGCATAGACTTTTTCCCAAAGGATCTATAAACAGCCAACAGATTTACAAAAACATGCTGAACAATTCGAATCGCCAGGGAAATGCAAATTGAAACCACAAGAAAGATTTCATCTCACACTTGTTAGAATGGTTACCATCAAAAAGATGAGATAACAAGTGTTGGCATTATGCAAAATTGCTGGGAATGTGAATTGATAGAACTATTATAGAAATTTGTATAGAGCCTCCTTAAAAAAACAAAAAACAACAAACAACAAAAAAACAACCCACCATACAATCCAGCAATCCTACTTCTGGTATATCGCCAATGAAAAGAAAAACAGGATCTGGAAGAGATATCTGCATACATGTCACTGCAGCATCAGTCACAATAGTCAAAATATGGCAACAACCTAAGTGTCAACAATGAGTGGATAAAGATGCACCATATGTGGTCTTTATTTATACATGTGTATATATAAATACACACCTACGTACATATATAATATTCAGCCATGTGAAAGAAAGAAATCCTGCTATTTGCACCAAATTGGATGAAACCTGAGAGTATATGCTAAGTGAAATAAATTAGAGAAAGATAAATAGTGTAGGATCTCACTTATAGGTGGAATATAAAAAATTCAAACTCAGAGTAAAGTGGTGGTTAGCAGGGGCTAAAAGAAATGGAGAAATTTTGGTCAAAGGGTACAAATTTTCAGTTATAAGATTGAGTTCTGAGGATCTAATATATAGCATGGTGACTACAGCTAGTATTTTATATACTGAAAATCACTAAGAGAATAGATCGTAAATGCTCCTACCATAAAAAAGAAATAGCAGGTTGACCTAGGTGGCTCAGTGAGTTAAGAAGCTGACTCTTGATTTTGGCGTGGGTCCTGTCTCATGGTTTTGAGATGGAGCCCTGAATTGGGCTTGGCACTGGGTGTGGAGCCTGCTTAATATTCTCTCCCTCTGTGCCTCCCTGGCTCATGCTCTCTCTGCCTCTCCCTCTCTCTCTCTCTCTCAAAAAACAAAACAAAACAAAACAAAACCACCCAGTAATTATGTGATAGGATGGAGGTATTAGTCATTGCTATAGTGGTAATCATTTTGCAGTATATAAATATATCAACTCAACATGGTATATAGTGGTAATCATTATGCCATAAATCAACATGGTGTACACCTTAAATGTACACAATATTATGTTCATATCTGAAAGAAACTGGAAAAACGTTTCATACTACCCAAAGAAATCTACAGATTCAGTGCAATCCCTATCAAATTCCAATGACCTTTTTCAGAAATAGAAAAGACCATCCTAAAATTCATATGGAACTACCAAAGACACTTAATAGACCAAGAAATCTTGAGAATGAAATTGAAGGGATCATACTTTCTGTTTACAAATTACACTGACATGCCACAGTATTCAAAACAGTGTGGTACTGGTATGAAAGCAGACCTATAGACCAATGGAATGGATGAAGAACTCGGAAATAAACCCATCCATACATACGTCAGCTAATATGTAAAATGGGCACCAAGAATACAGAAATGAGGAAAAGATAGTGTCTTCAATAAGTGGTGTTGGGAAAACTAAATATCCACATGCTAAAGAATGAAACTGGACACTTATCTACACCAATAAAAAACTGATTTGGATTAAAGATGTAAATGGAAGAATAAAAACTATAAAACTCTTAGAAGAAAACCTAGGGGGAAAGCTTTTTGGCAGAGGTCTTGGCAATTTTGGTACATGGGTTGCTTTATTTGAACACAGGCAGTGGTCTTGGCAATGATTTTTGGTGGTGACAACAAAAGCACAGGTAGAAAAAGGTAAAAGTAATCAACAAAATGAAAAGGTAACCTATAGGAGAAAATACTTACAAACCATATATATCCTAGCAGGTAAATACTGAATATATAAAGGCACTCCTACAATTCAGTAGCCAAAAAAAAAAAAAAAAAAAAAGTGGGGGGGAAGGATCTGATAAGATTTATTTTTTAAATGTTTATCTGAGAGTGAGCACATGAGAGTGCATGAGTGTGGAGGAGGGGCAGAGAGAGGGAGAGAGAGAATCCCAATACTGTCTGCACAGAGCCCAATCCCATGAACTGTGAGATCATGACCTGAGCTGAAATTAAGAGTTAGATGATTAGATTTCTTCCTAGGTATTTTATGGTTTTTTGTGCAATTGTGAATGGGATCAGTTTTTTTATTTCTTTCTGCTGCTTCATTTTTGGTGTATAAGAATGCTATCGATTTCTGTATGTTGATTTTGTACCCTGCAACATTACTGAATTTATTGATCAGTTCTAGAAGGCTTCTGGTGGAATCTATTCGGTTTTCTATGTAGAGTATCATATCATCTGTGAAAAGTGAATGTTTGGCTGCTGCTTTGCCGATTCTGAAAATCCCAAATAGCCAAAGTAATATGGAAGAAAACCAAAACGGGAGGCATCACAATCCCAGACATTAGCCTCTACTACAAAGCTGTCATCATCAAAACAGTATGGTATTGGCACAAAAACAGACACATGGACCAATGGAATAGAATAGAGAACCCAGAACTGGACCCACAAGTGTATGGCCAATTAATCTTCAACAAAACAGGAAAGAGTATCCAGTGGAAAAAAGACAGCCTCTTCAACAGGTGGTGTTGGGAGAGCTGGACAGCAACATGTAGAA
>NC_043715.1:56894498-56926031 GCF_006229205.1 Suricata suricatta
AAAGGAAACAATCAAGAAAACGAATAGGCAACCGACAGAATGGGAAAAGATAGTTGCAAATGACATATCAGATAAAGGGCTAATATCGAAAATGTACAAGGAACTCACCAAACTTCACAATCACAAAACAAATAATCCAGTGAAGAAATGGGCAGAAGATATGAACAGACACTTCTCCAAAGAGGACATCCAGATGGCCAACAGACACATGAAACGATGCTCAGCGTCACTCATCAGGGAAATACAAATCAAAACCACACTGAGATACCACCTCACACCAGTCAGAGTGGCTAAAATGAACAAATCAAGAGACTATGGATGCTGGCGAGGGTGTGGAGAGATGGGCACCCTCCTACACTATTGGTGGCAATGTAAACTGGTGGAGCTGCTCTGGGAAACAGTGTGAAGGCTCCTCAAAAAACTATCCATAGAACTCACCCCTGACCCACCCAAAGGATACAGAAATGCTGATGCGTAGGAGCACATGCACCCCAATGTTCATAGCAGCACTTTCTACATTAGCCAAATCGGGGAAAGAGCCTAAATATCCATCACCTGATGAATGGATCAAGAAGATGTGGTATATATACACAATGGAGTACTACATGGCAATGAGAAAGAATGAAATCTGGCCTTTTGTAGCAAAGTGGTTGGACCTTGAGGATGTCATGCTAAACGAAATAAGTCAGGCAGAGAAGGACAGATACCATATGTTTGCACTCATAGGTCTAACAGGAGAGACCTGGCAGGGGACCATGGGGAGAGGGAGGGGGGAAAGAGAGCAGGGGAGAGTGAGGGACACAGATCAAGGGAGACTACTAAATACTGAAAATGAACCGAGGGCTGAGAAAGGGGAGGGGGGAAGGGAGTGATGGTCATGGTGGGGGGCACTTGTGGGGAGAAGCACTGGGTGTATTATGGAAGCCAATTTGACAATAAACTATTATAAAAAGAAAGATTAAATGACTGAACTACCCAGGTGCTCCAGACAACTTTTAAAAAGTAAACATAAAAATGGCCAACAGGTATATGACCAGTACTTAACATCATAAATCATTGCATATATAAACTACATATTCTTTATCCACTTATCAGTTGATGGACATTTGGGCTCTTTCTACAATTTGACCATTGTTCATAGTGCTGCTATAAACATTGAAGTGCAAGTGCCCACTTTGAATCAGCATTTTTGTTTCCTTTGGATAAATTCCTAATAGTGAAAATACTGGGTCATAGGTTAGTTCTATTTTTAAGTTTTTGAGGAGCCTTCATACTGTTTTTCAGAGTGACTGCACTAGTTTACATTCCCATCAGCAGTGCAAAAGTGTTCCTCTTTCTGCACATCCCTGCCAACATCTGCTGTTGCCTGAGTTAATTTTAGCCACTCTGCCCTATGTGAGGTGGTATCTCAATGTGGTTTTGATTTGTATTTCTCTGATGATGAGTAATGTTGAGCATCATTTCATGTGTCTGTTGGCCATCTGCATGTCGTCTTTGGAAAAGTGTCTATTCATGTATTCTACCCATTTATTCACTGTATTGTTTTTTGGGTGTTGAGTTTGGTAAGTTCTTTACATATTTTGGATACTATCCTTTTATCAGAGATGTTATTTGCAAATATCTCCTCCCATTCTGTTGGTTGCTTTTTAGTTTTATTGATGATTTCCTTTGCTGTGCAGAAACTTACCTTGATGAGGTCCCAATAGTTCATTTTTGTTTCTCTTACCTTCAGAGACGTGTTGAGCAAGAAATTGCTGCAGCTGAGGAAGCCATATATGAAAAGCCCACAGCTAGTATCATCTTCAATGGGGAAAAACTGAAAGCTCTCCCCCTGAGATCAGGAACATGGCAGGGATGTCCTCTCCATGTTGTTTAAGAGTGTTGGAAGTCCTAGCATCAGCAAACAACAAAATGAAATAAAAGGCATCTAAATTGGCAAAGAAGTAGTCACTTTCACTTTTCAGAGATAAGAAAGTCACAGGATACACAACTAATGTACAGAAAATGATTGCATTTCTATACATTAATAATGAAGCAACAGGAGGAGAATCAAGAAAACAGTCCCATTTACAATTGGACCAAGAACCATAAAATACCTAGGAATAAACCTAACCAAAGATGTAAAAGATCTGTATGCTGGAAAGTGTAGGAAACTTAAGAAATTTAAGAAGACACAAAAAAATGGAAAAATATTCCATGCTTATGGATTGGAAGAACAATATTATTAAAATGTCAATACTACCCAAAGCAATCTACACATTCAGTGCGATCCCAATCAAAATTGCACCAGCATTCTTCTCAAAGCGAAAACAAACAATCCTGTAATTTGTATGGAACCACAAAAAGTCCTGAATAGCCGGTGTCAGGTTGAAAAAGAAAACTGACATGGGAGGCATCACAATCCTGGACTTCAGCCTCTACTGCAATGCTGTAATCATCAACATAGTATGGTACTGGCACCAGAACAGACACATGGACCAATGGGACAGAACAGAGAGCCCAGAACTGGACCCACACATGTATGACCAACTCATCTTTGACAAAGTAGGAGAGAGTATCCAATGGAAAAAGTCTCTTTAGCAAATAGTGTTGGGAAAACAGGACAGCGACATCCAGAAGAATGAACCTTGACCACTTTCTTACACCATACACAAAAATAAACTCAAAATGAAAAACTATAAGACAGAAAACCATCAAAACCCTAGAGGAGAAAATAAAGGTTTGCCTTATGGGAGCTTGTACCCTGCATGGAATGGTAATAGGACCCAGAAACTTGATACCTGTTCTTCTATTATTTTACATAGAATATTTATGTTCTTCTATAAAGCTGTTTATTTGGGCATGAGACATCCATGTAAGTCAGTAGGATGGCTGCCAAACTTCATGTAAGTTTTTTCTCTCCATTGGTCTAATGTGATTCCCCTCCACATTTTTGGCCTAGCCACTTCTGGCTCTGAGCATAGGTCTTACAGAGTGTTCAGAGCCAGCGAATACCAGTGCCAGGTCGAGTTAAAACTCAACTAGGGATGGTTTCCTAGGGAACTAGGCTATAAAAGACTATGTGTATTGGAATGTCTCTTGGGCCATGTTGGATTTACATCTTTACTATTCTTCATCAATGTCCACTACAGACTACTTGAATTGTAACATTAGGTGTATCTCCCTGCAATTATTAGCATCTCGATGGCTTAAAACAGTAGGCTATCTTGGTGCAGCTACCAGCACCTACGATAGAGAAGTGAAGGAACATTGATATCCCTACAGTAAACCAACCAGTGCTCATAATGGCTTTTTGAGGGATGCCTCTGGTTGCTTTGAACACTAGGAATCCTTGATATTATCCTGAGTGGGATTATACCCAAGATTTGGGGGTTATTATGGTAATGTATTTGCCTACTTTTATAGAAACAGGAATTTACTCTTCAGTCCCCAAAGATCCCCCTTTGCAGTGTCTCTTAACCCGTTGGAACCAATTTGGGTTGCAAGATTTAAAGAAGACTAATCTTCCCCATAATAGATGGCCTCAGTATTCCCCAGGAGATGAGGAAAAATAGCCCATTAATGGGACAAAAATGTGAAAGCTATTTATCAGTTAGATCTCTTCTAAGTGCTAGGGCTTCTTGTTGAATACATTTAGTACAAACTAGGTTAATAATCCCCCTCAATATATTGGATGATTGTCTCAAGAGGCCCCTTTCTCTAACAAACCTGGACCACCAGGGTAACAGCGGGCCAGTTCCAACAAAGGGGACATTGATTCTGTGACTGTCCCTCCTCCTCACAAGCCCCAAGAACCCTCAGCTTCTCTCTGGCTGGATATACTAGAAGCAGAACGTTATCTTCTGGGAGTTCCACTGAATGTGGATTCCATCCTCATAGGGAGATTGCTAGTGGAGAAATGGCACCATCAGGGTCCAGTTTGGCTTCTCCATGGCAGTCTTGGCTCAGGTAAAACAATTAGGACAATACTCCAAAAACCCTTTCCAATTTATTGAGGGATTTCAACAATTATCATGTTTGATTTGACCTGTAAAGATATATTATATAAACTTGTTACACCCCTGAAGAAAAGAACCATATCTGGACAGGGGCTCAATGATTTATGGATGAACTAGCAGCCCAAAATAGAGATCGTTAATGCAGTAGGGGGTCACTGGGTTCCCAAATACCCAACCATGTTCGAATTATCCAGAAGACAGGGAAGGTAGAGACAAGGCCATGTGCTCACTTGTTTTATAGAAGCAATGAAAAAAAGACTCTCTAAACCTGTCAACTTTGATAAAATCCATAAAGTTGTTCCAGGAACTGATGAGAATTCAGCTTATTTCAGTCATTTGATAGAAGCCATCTGTAAATATGCAAATCTGGACCCCACCTCATCGGAGAGAATGACTATATTAAACATATGTTATTAGTCAATTAGCACCTGAAATCTGTCAAAAATGGACTAAAATAGCTTTAGACCCTCAAATCCCCCACTCAGCACCTACCAGAGCTAGCTAATGAAGTTTTTAATAACAGATATGGCTTTAAGTCAGAAGTGGTTTTGGAGACCTAAGTTGCAGGCTCATATATTGGCTGCCACTATTGTGGATTCCCCACAAAGCCAGACTAATAGAAGCCGAAGAAAAGGCCATCACATGAGGACCGGATAAGACCCCAGGTTATAGGTTTGGTCAGACCGGACATTGGAGCAAGGATGTCCAAGCAAAGGCTCCCCACCAGGGCCATATCCTGTCTAAAGGAAGAAGGACATTGGAAGAAAGACTGTCCCCACTCCAGAGAGAGAGGAAGACACGAACTCACTTCCCCACCCAAAAGCAGGAATCTGAGCGTCTGGCCTGATGGGGCCCCTGAGGCTTGCTGGGATGCCTTTGACATCAAGGCGACTGAGCCCGGACTACTTCGGATGTGGAAGGTAAGTCTATCAATTTCTTTAGTGATACAGCAGCCAGTTAATCTAATCTTTTTTAAAAAACATTTTATTTATTTTTGATACAGAGAGAGACAGAGCATGAGAGGGGGAGGGGCAGAGAGAGAAGGAGACACAGAACCGGAAGCAGGCTCCAGGCTCTGAGCTGTCAGCACAGAGCCTGACGCGGGGCTCGAACCCACGAACGTGAGATCTGACCTGAGCTAAAGCCGGAGGCTTAATCTAATCTTATACAGCACTTGGTTCCTACCAGTCTTTCTAATCATAAAATTGTTAGTATAGAGAGGCAAACTGAAAGAGGTCTTCAGGCAATGGCTTTAACTTGCAAATACAAAAGTCAGCTAGTAAACTCCTGTTTTTCTAGTTTTTCTGTCTTGTGTCATTCCATTACTTGGATGAGGCTTCATATATAAACTAGGGAGCAGGTTTGCTCTTACTAAAGAGGAAGATGGCTTGTTCTCTTTGACATCTAGAGAACTAAAACTTTACCCTAACAATCCTCCTAACACCCGGGAGGAAGTAAAGCCACAGGTTTGGGATTGTGATGTCCCAGGACGGGCTCTTAAAGCCCAACCAGTTAAAGTAACCTTAGAAGACCCAACCACTGTACTTCATAAAAAACTATATCCTTTAAAACCTGAGGCAAGAGTTGGATTACAACCCTTCATTGATAGAGTTCTTAAACATGGTATGTTAAGGCCTTGTGACTTTTCTTATAACATTCCAATTTTACCAGTGAAGGCAAACGGAGACTATTGAATGGTACAAGATGTAAGAACAATAAATGAAATAGTTGTACCTGTCCATTGCATTGTTGCAAATTCATATACGACTGTTATCCAGATTCCTGGTGATGCCAGTGGATTGAAAGGATGCTTTATTTTCTCTCCCTCTAAGTGAGGAAACACAGCCACTATTTGCTTTTGAATGGGCCTCGCCTTTAAGCCTATAGGCTGCTCAATTAATGTGGGCAGTCTTGCTGCAGGGGTTTAGAGTGTGTCCTCGCTCATTCTGGGCTGCACTTAGTAATGACCTACAAGATATATCCTTGCCTCAAGGGAAGGAGAGGCTGAAACGCTCAGAGCATAATCTCTGGAGAGGGGAGACCTCAGCCCGAAGCTGTGACAGACTTTCCATCTGTAGCTGCTGGGCTCGGGGAGAGAAATCGGTCCCCCTCAGCGGGCTTGCTCTCCCGTGGGCCCAGCAGCTCGCTGACCTCAGGTGGAGCCAGGGAAGGGCTACCCCCCAGTTCCCCTGCGCAGTCCTGGCCAGAGAGCCGCCCAACTGCCAGAGATCATACTGATGGTGGTGGAGGCATTAAAGTTGTGGACTAGGATTTAGAAACCTGAGGGAACTAAGAAAACCTAAACAATTTAACTCGCCTGTGGCACGGGGAGGTTGGACTCAAGAGAGTGGCTGGCAACGCATGGTCTGAGTGGGGCTTGGGGCACCGCCATTCTCCTCCCCGCATCCACTAAGGCTGGACCTCAGAGAACAGCCCCGGAGACCTGACCCACCTACACCAAGCCACGCCCATCCACACTGGAGAGCTGGATTTTTCCTTTCTTAATATTTTCACTTTTTTCAATTTTTTAATTATATTATTTTTTAATTTTTATAATTTTTTCCTTGTTTTCTCTTTTCTATTTTCCTATTTCCTCCTTTTCTCCCATTCCCTCCTAAAGTCTGGGAAAGACCAACATCTATGCACTGCTGTGATTAGATCAACTCTGACCATCCAGATATTTCCCCCTTATCTCCTTTTTATCTCTCCCCTCCACAGGTTTTATGCTCCCAGACTGTCCTTTATCGTTGGCTGTCTCTGTCCCTCCCAGCTTCTTTTCCCCTCCGTTCTGGTCCTCTTTTCTTCCTGCTCCTTTTTTTCCTTTCCCATTTGGTTTGCTTGTTTACTTGATCTGTCAGTGCATTTGCATGCTTGTGTTCCCTGTGTTTGACTGTCTTTCTTTACAGAGCTGCCTCAAGAAACAAGCCACAGCACACATAGTGGAAAGTCCCAAATATCACTAAGGAAATATATTAATTACAGGCATAACAAGAGAAACTGAGAGACACTATTAAAGGGACATCTTCTGAAATGACAGGCCCTGGACAGTCAAAGAGCGCCCTTTAATAGAGCAATACTAACAGGTGCACAGTACAGAATGAGCGTATAAAACTGAGACAAATCTAGCCAAAATGACGAAACAAAAGAACTCTCCTCTAAAGAAATTCCAGGAAGAAATCACAGCCACAGAACTTCTCAAAACAGACAAGCAACATAGCTGAATGAAAACTTAAAACAATTGTCATAAAATTAATCGCTGGGCTTGAAAAAACCATCAGAGAAACTACTGATACACAGACTAGGGAACGTCAAAAGGCTATAAATGAGGTGAATAATAAAATGGAGGCTGCCAATGCATGGATTGAAGAAGCAGAGAGGAGAATAGGTGAATTAGAAGACACAGTTATGGCAAAAGAGGAAGCTGAGAAAAAGAGAAATTGATCCAGGAGCATGAAAGAATTAGAGACCTGAGTGATACAATCAAACAGAACAATATGTGTAGCATACAAGTTCCTGAAGAGTAAGAAAGAGAAAAAGGTCCTGAAGGGGTGCTTGATCAAACTTTTGACAAAAATTTCTCCAATCTTGGGAAAGAGAAAGACATTGAATACAAGAGGCATATCAACCTCCTCTAAGACGTAACCTGAACCGATCTTTGTCTTTACATTTTGCCAGTTTCACTATGATATGTCATGCCAAAGAGAGACTTCTGAAAGCAGCTAGGGAGAAAAGGGCCCTAACATACAAAGGGAAATCTATCAGAGTGGTTACAGACCTATCTACTGACACTTGACAGGCCAGAAAGGAATGGCAGGAAATCTTCAATGTGATGAACAGGAAGAATATGCAACCAAGAATTCTTTATCCAGCGATCCTGTCATTTAAAATAGAAGGACAGATAAGGGTTTTCCCAAATTAACAAAAGTTGAGAGAATTCATCACCACCAAACCAGCCCTCCAAGAAATCCTACAGGGGACCCTATGAGAGAAATGTATCAAGGAATATAAGACACCAGAGACCTCACTACAAACATGAACTCTACAGAGAACACAATGAATCTAAACCCACATTTTCCAATAACAGCACTGAATGTAAGTGGACCGAATGCTCCAGACAAACGACACAGGGTAGCATAATGGATCAAAAACCAAAACCCATCTATTTGCTGTCTATGAGAGATTCATTTTAGACCTGAAGACACCTTCAGATTGAAAGTAAAGGGATGGAGAAATATCTATCATGTGACTGGAAGCCAAAAGAAAGCTGGAGTAGCCATAGTTCTATCAGACAAACTGGACTTTAACGTAAAGGCAGTAACAAGAGATGAAGAAGGACATTATATAATAATTACAGGGTCTCTCCATCAGGAAGAGCTAACAATTATAAACATCTATGCACCGAATTTGGAAGCACCCAAATACATAAAACAACTAGTCACAAACAGAAACAATCTTATTGATAAAAATGTGCTGATTGCAGGGGACTTCAATACTTCACTGACAGCAATGGATAGGTCAACCAGACAGAAAATCACTAAAGAAACAATGGACCTGAACACATTGGAACAGATGGAATTGATAGATATATTTAGAACTCTGCATCCTGAAGTTAGGAAATTCACTTTCTCTTCGAGTGAGCATGGCACATTCTCCAAGACTGATCACATACTGGGCCATAAAACAGCCCTCCATAAATACAAAGGAATTGAGATCATACCATGCACACTTTCAGATCACAATGCTGTGAAACTTGAAATCAACCACAGGAAAAAGTCAGGAAAAACTAAAAAAAAGTGGAGGTTAAAATCCACCCTACTGAAGAATGATTGGGCTAATCAGGCAATTAGAGAAGAAATTAAAAAATATATGGAAACAAATGGAAACAAAAAATAACAATCTAAACTCTCTAGCACACAGCAAAGGCAGTCCTAAGGCGAAAGTTTATTGCAACCCAGGAATATTTCAACAAACTATAAAAAGCACAAACTCAAAATCTAACAGAGCACTAGAAACTAGAAAGGGAGCAGCAAGAGTACCCCAAACCCAGAAGAAGAGAAATAATAAAGATCAAGGCAGAAATAAACAATATTGAATCCAAAAAACAGTTGAACAAATCAATGAAACCAAGAGTTGGTTTTTTTAAAAAATAAAATTGATAAACCTCTAGCCAGGCTCCTTAGAAAGAAAAGAGAAAACACCCAGATAGACAAAATCATGAATGAAAATGGATCTATTACAACTGATTCCCTCAGAAATGCATCAGATTACTATGGAAAATTATATGCCAACAAACTGCACAACCTAGAATAAATGGACAAATTCCTAAACACACATGCACTACCAACATTCAAATGAGAAGCAATAGAAAATCTGAACAAACCCATAACCAGTGAAGAAATCGAATCAGTTATTAAAAATTTCCTAAATGGATGTTATATGGAAAACAATTTGACAACAAACTATTTTAAAAATAAATAAATTTCCCAACGAATAAAAGCCCAGGGCCGGATAGATTCCTAGGGGAGTTCTACCACACATTTAAAGCAGATTTAACACCCATCCTTCTCAAGTTATTAAAAAAATAATAATAATAATAAGGAAGACTTCAAGACTCATTCTACAAAGCACATATCACTTTGATTCCTAAGCCAGAGACCCAACAAAAAAGAACTACAGGCCAATATCCTTAATGAATATGGATGCAAAAATACTCAAGATTCTAGTAAATCGAATTCAACAGCATATAAAATAGTTATCCATTATGATCAAGTGGGATTCATTCCTGGGTTACAGGGCTGGTTCAATATTCGCAAATCCATCAATGTGATCCATCACATTAACAAAAGAAAAGAAAAAAACCAGATGATTCTGTCAATAGATGCAGAAAAAGCATTTGACAAAATACAACATCCCTTCTTAATCAAAACCCTTGAAAAAGTCATGATAGAAGGAACTTAAACATTATAAAAGCAATTTCTGAAAAGCCCACAGCCCCCTGATTTCAGGGGGAAACTGAGAGCTTTCCCCTTGAGATCAGGAACACGACAGGGGTGTCCACTCTCACCACTGTTTCACATAGTGCTGGAAGTCCTAGCATCAGCAATCAGACAATAAGAGGAAATAAGAGGCATCAGAATTGGCAAAGATGAAGTCAAACTTTCACTTTTCACAGATGACCTGATACTGTACTTGGAAATCCTGATTGACTCCACCAGAAGCCTTCTAGAACTGTCCATGAATTCAGTAATGTCACATGCTACAAAATCAACGTACAGAAGTCGGTTACATTTCTATACACCAATAATGAAGCAACAGATAGAGAAATCAAGAAACTGATCTCATTCATAATTGTAGGAAAACCCATAAAATATCTAGGAATAAACCTAACCAAAGATGTAAAAGACCTGTATGATGAAAACTATAGAAAGCTTATGAAAGAAATTGAAGAAGACACAAATAAATGGAGAAAGATTCTGTGCTCATGGATTGGAAGAATAAACATTGAATTAGGTAGTAATATTTTAACAATCTACACATTAAATGCAATCCCCATCAAAATTGCACCAGCATGCTTCTCAAAGCTAGAACAAGTTATCTTAAAATTTGTATGGTACCACAAAAAACCCGGAATAGCCAAAGTCATATTGAAGAAGAAAACCAAAGAGGGAGGCATCACAATTCCAGACTTTAGTCTTCACTACAAAGCTGTCATCATTAAGACAGTATGGTATTGGCACAAAAACAGACACATGGACCACTGGAATAGAATAGAGAACCCAGAACTGGACCCACAAATGTATGGCCAATTAATCTTTGACAAAGCAGAAAGAGTATTTAATGGAAAAAAAGACAGCCTCTTTAGCAGGTGGTGCTAGGCGCACTGGACAGCAACATGCAGAAGAATGAAATTAGGCCACTTTCTGTGGGGAGCTAGAAAAACAGATTAGTCGCCCATAGGCAGGGAAGCACCACTCCCTGTCAGGAGAAGCCAGAAGAACAAAGATCACCCTACAGGCAGTGTGGTATCGGCCCTTCAGTGCTGTGATAAAAACCTTAGTTTGGTTCCTCTTTTACTCCAGCCTTAATCCCTTAACCCTGTTTTCTAGCAACCGACCTAGGTCAGCTGCCTTGTTTTCCCCGCCTCGAAACCTTTATAAGATACGATGTTTTCTCAATAAAGAAGAAAAGAAGAGGCTTGATCAGAAACGCTTGTCTTGCCTCCACTCTCTGTGTCTCCCTCCTGCCCCATTTCTCTCTCCCGCCCTCAGGAACGGACCCGCAAGGATTTACCGCCCCGCCAGCCGGGGTGGCGGACTAGACAACTTTCTGACACCATACACAAAAATAAACTCAAAATGGCTGAAGGACCTGAATGTGAGACAGGAAACCATCAAAACCCTAGAGGAGAAAGCAGGAAATAGCCTCCTTGACCTCAACCACAGCAATTTTTCCTCAACACATCCCCAAAGGCAAGGGAATCAAGAACAAAAATGAGCTATTGGCACCTAATCAAGATAAAAAGCTTCTGCATTGCAAAGGAAACAATAAAAAAAAAAACCCTAATAGACAACCGACTGAATGGGAAAAGATAGTGGCAAATGGCATATCAGATAAAGGGCTAGCATCTAAAATGTACAAGGAACATACCAAACTCCACACCCGAAAAACGAAAAATCCAGTGAAGAAATGGGAAGACATGAATAGATACTTCTACAAAGAGGACATCCAGATGGCCAACAGGCACATGAAACGATGCTCAGTGTCACTCATTATCACGGAAATACAAATGAAAGCCACACTGAGATACCACCTCACAATGGTCAGAGTGTCTAAAATGAACAAATCAAGAGCCTATAGATGCTGGCGAGGTTGTGGAAAAATGGGCACCTTTCTACATGTTGGTGGGAATGTAAACTGGTATAGCCGCTCTGGAAAACAGTGTGGAGGTTCCTCAAACGATTGATAGATCTCCCCTATGAGCCAGCAATAGCACTGCTGGGGATCTACCCAAGGGATACAGGAGTGCTGATGCATAGAGGCACATGTACCCCAATGTTCATAGTAGCACTGTCAACAATAGCCAAATCATGGAAAGAGGGTAAATGTCCATCACCTGATGAATGGATTAAGAAGATGTGGTTTATATATACAATGGAGTACTACATGGCAATGAGAAAGAATGAAATCTGGCCATTGTAGCACGGTGGATGGACCTCGAGGGTGTCATGCTAAGCGAAATAAGGCCAAGAAGGACAGAAAGCATATGTTGTCACTCATAGGTCTAATAGGAGAAACCTAACAGGAAACCATGGGAAGGGGAAAGGGGAGACAAACAGTTGGGGAGAGGAGTGAGGGAAATCATGAGAGACTTTTGAATGCTGAAAACAAGCTGAGGGCTGAAGAGGGAGGGGGTAAGGGGGGCGATGTTCAATGAGAGGGGCACTTGTTGGGAAGAGTACTGTGTGTTATATGGAAATCAACTTGGTAATAAACTATTTAAAAAAACCCTCCTCGTAGAAGAAGCGTTATAGCTTAAAAGGGATAGTCCTTATCAGTGATGACTCCAAATTAGGTCCATTGTGTTCTAGAAACCAAAGGCTACCAATGGATGACAGGAGGCTGGCTTACTAAATACCAGGCTATGCTTTTAGACATACCTGAAATAATACTTAAAAGTGGTGAGACTCTAAATCCAGCTACCCTTAGGCCTGGGCCTGACCATCATACGCCTATGCTAGAAAATGACAGCTTATAGAGATTATCAATCTTGTTTATTCTAGCAGACCAGATTTAAGAGATTTCCCTATTGAAAATGCAGATAATTGGCTTACAGATGACAGTAGCTTCGTGGATATGGGAGAAAGAAAAGCTGGATATGTTGTAGTTCGCTTAACTAAGACCAGGGAGGCAAAAGCCCTTTCAACCAATACTTCTGCTCAAAAAGCTGAATTAATAGCACCTACCTGTGTTCTTCCCTTGTCAAAAGGCCTAATAATACCTGGGTGTTGTATGGAAGTGATGAATCACTGAATTCTACTTTTGAAACCTATATTGCATTGTGTATTAATGAATTAAAATTTAAAAATAAAAACAAAAGTGATGAGAGATTGACATGGTGTTTTAAAAATCAAATTAGATTCAAGATGGCTGAGGGGGAGCGGCAAGATGGCGAAGAAGTAAGGAGCCCCATTACCTCCGTCCACTCGCAATTATCAAACTGAGAAGAATTAAAAGCGACAGCTTTCTGATTTCCAAGAACGGAGGTGTGTGCACAGACCCCTCATCGACAGCAGTCTCATGGATGGCTGAGTGAGTGTGAACTGGGACCTGAGACTTTAGGGGAGGGAGCGCTGACCCAAAGCGGAGCTGGGAGACAAAGGAGCCAGGAGACAAAGCACCCAGAGGGTTGGTGCTGGGCCTGCAGAAAGCCCTGTGTCCACAGGCACCAGGTCTGCGGACAGTCGCGCAGGCGGGGTGGCTGTGAGTCCAGAGGTGGACAGGTCTGCACAGAGCCTCAAACACAGGGCGGCCGTGTGTCCAGAGGCGTACAGACCTTCAGAGCTGCGAGTGGCACCACCAGGCAAGGTAGCAGAGAGACCCGGAGAAGAGAAGTAGAGACTGAATCACTCAAAGCATAATCTCTAGAGAGGGGAGACCTCACCGAGAGAGAAATCCATCACCCTCAACGGTGTTGTTCTCCCTTGGGTCCAGCAGCTCGCCAACTTCAGGCAGAACCAGGGGAAAGAAACTGACTTCACAATCCCCCTACTCAATCCCGGCCAGAAAGCTACCCACCTGCAGGAGATTTTAACTGTGGTGGCAATATTGAGTGCATGGGCAATATTGAGTAGAAACTGGGCAGTACTTAAAAAACAAACAATTAGACCCACCCAAGGCACAAGGAGATTGAAGTCGGGAGTGGCTGGCAACACATGGTCTGAGGGGGGCTTGGGGTGCTGCCATTGTACTTCTCCCCACATCCACTAAGGCAGGGCCTCAGAGCAGCCCTTGAGACCTGACCTACCTACACCAAGCCACGCCCATCCATGCTGGAGAGCTGCTGTGTTTTTGCTTATTACTTTTGTTTTTTTCTTAATATTTTTACTTTTTAATATTTTCCTGTTTTCTCTTTTCTATTGTCCTATTTCCTTCTTTTCTCCCTTTCCCCCTGGAGTCTGGGAAAGACCAACATTTATGCACTGCTGTGCTTACATCAACTCTTACCATTCAGATACTTTTTTCTTTATCTCATCTTCATCTCCCCCCTCTGCAGATTTTAAGCTCTCAGACTGTCCTTTGTCTCTGGCTGTCACTGTTCCCGACATCCCTTGCCTCGCCTGCTTTCTTCCCCCCTCCTCTTTTTTTTTTTTTTCCTGTTCCTTTTTTTCTTTCCCCTTTTGGTTTGCTTCTTTACTTGCTCTCTCAGAACATTTGTGCGTTTGTGTTCTCAGTGTGTTTGTCTGTTTTCCTTTTCAGGGCTACCTCAAGAAACAACCCAAAGCACACATAGTGGAAAATCCCAAATATTGCTGAGTAGGGAAATAAAAGAATCAGAGGCATAACAAGAGAAACCGAGAGACACCATTAAAAGAACATCTCCTGAAATGACAACCCTAGACAAAGAGCCTCCTTAAATAGAGAAATACTAGTAGGCACACAGTGCAGAACAAGCTTTTAAAACTGACAAGAGACAGAAAGCTAGCCAAAATGAGGAAATGAAAGAACTCTCCTCTAAAGAAACTCCAGGAAGAAATCACAGCTACAGAACTGCTCAAAACAGAGCAGTTAAGTTGAACAACTTAACTGAAAAAGAATTTAGAACAATTGTCATAAAATTAATTGCTGGGCTTGAAAAAACCATCAGAAGAGCTATTGATACAGACTAGGACCCTTCAAAATAGCTGTGCTGAGTTTAAAAAGGCTATAAATGAGGGGAATAATAAAATGGAGGCTACCACTGCATTGATTGAAGAAGCAGAGAGGAGAATAGGTGAATTAGAAGACACAGTTATGGCAAAAGAGGAAGCTGAGAAAAAGAGAGAAATTGATACAGGAACATGAAAGGAGAATCAAAGACCTGAGTGATGCAATCAAACGGAACTATGTCCATATCATAGGAGTTCCTGAAGAGGAAGATAAAGACAGAGGTCTTGAAGGGGTGCTGGACCAAATTATACACGAATATTTCCCCAATTTGAGGAAGAGAAAGACATTGAAATTCAAAAGACATACCGAACTTTCCTAAGACGGAACTTGACACGACCTTCAGCACGACATATCATAGTGAAACTGGCAAAATATAAAGATAAAGAGGATTTGGAAAGCAGCTAGGGAGAAAAGGGCCCTCACATACAAAGGGAAACCTATCAGAGTGGTTACAGACCTATCTACTCAAACGAGGCCAGAAAGGAATGGCAGAAAATCTTCAATGTGATGAACAGGAAAAATATACAACCAAGAATTCTTTATCCAGCGAGCCTGTCATTCAAAATAGGAAAGATAAAGGTTTTCCCAAATAAACAAAAGTTGAGAGAATTCATCACCACCAAACCAGCCCTCCAAGAAATCTTAAGAGGGACTCTATGAGGGAAATGTAGCAAGGAATATAAGATGCCAGAGACCTCACTACAAACATGCACTCTACAGGGAACACAATGAATCTAAACCCATATTTCTCAATAATAACACTGAATGTCAATGGACTGAATGCTCTAGTCAAATGACACAGGGTAGCAGAATGGATCAAAAACCAAAACCCATCTATTTGCTGTCTATGAGAGACTCCCCTTAGACCTGAAGACACCTTCAGATAAGTAAAAGGATGGAGAAATATCTATCATGTGACTGGACACCAAAAAAAAAAAGCTGGAGTAGCCATACTTATATCAGACAAACTGGACTTCAAAATAAAGGCAGTAACAAAAGATGAAGAAGGACAAATATAATAATTACAAGGTCTCTCTGTCAGGAAGAGCTAACAATCCACCAAATTTAGGAGCACCCAAATACATGAAACAACTAATCACAAACAGAAACAATCTTATTGGTAAGAATGTGCTAATTGCAGGGGACTTTAATACCCCACTTACAACAATGGATAGGTCAACCAGACAAAAAAATCACTAAAGAAACAATGGACCTGAATGGCACACTGGAACAGATGGAATTGATAGATATATTTAGAACTCTGCATCCTGAAGATAGGGAATTCACCTTCTTCTTGAGTGCGCATGGCACATTCTCCAAGACTGATCACATACTGGGTCATAAAGCAGCCCTCCATAAGTACAAAAGAATTGAGATCATACCACACACACTTTCAGATCACAATGCTATGAAACTTGAAATCAACCACAGGAAAAAGTCTGGAGAACCCCCCAAAATGTGGAGGTTAAAAACTACCCTACTGAAGAGTGATTGGGTGAACCAAGCAATTAGAGAGGAAATTTTAAAAATATATGGGAACAAATGAAAATGAAAATACAACAATCCAAACTCTCTGGCACACAGCAAAGACAGTCCTAAGAGGAAAGTATATTGCAATCCAGGCCTATTTCAACAAACTAGAAAAAGCACAAACTAAAAACCTAACAGAGCACCTAAGGAAATTAGAAAGGCAGCAGCAAGTGCACCCCAAACCCAGCAGAAGAAGAGAAGTAATAAAGATCAGGGCAGAATTAAACAAGATAGAATCCGCAAAAACAATTGAACTGATCAATGAAACCAAGAGTTGGTTATGAAAAAATAAAATCGATAAACCTCTAGCTAGGCTCCTCAGAAAGAAAAGAGAGAACACTCAAATAGACAAAAACATGAAGGAAAGTGGATCTATTACAAAAGATCCCTCGGAAATACAAGCAACCATCAGAGATTACTATGAAAAATTATATGCCAATAAACTGGACAACCTAGAAGAAATGGACAACTTCCTAAATGCACATGCACTACCACAATTCAAACGGGGAGAGATAGAAAACCTGAACAGACCCATAACCAGTGAAGAAATTGAATCAGTTATCAAAAATCTTCCAACGAATAAAAGCCCAGGACCGGATGGCTTCCCAGGGGAATTCTACCAGACATTTAAAGCAGAGTTAACACCCATCCTTCTCAAGTTATTCCAAAAAATAGAAATAGAAGACGTCCGGACTCATTCTACAAAGCACATATCACTTTGATTCCTAAGCCAGACAGAGACCCAACAAAAAAAGAGAACTACAGGCCAATATCCTTAATGAATACAGATGCAAAAAATACAAGATACTAGCAGATCGAATTCAACAGCATATAAAAAGTATTATCCATTATGATCAAGTGGGATTCATTCCTGGGTTTCAAGGCTGGTTCAATATTCGCAAATCCATCAATGTGATACATCACGTTAACAAAAGAAAAGATAAAAACCATAAAAAGCAAAATCCTGTTGATAGATGCAGAAAAAGCATTTGACAAAGTACAACATTGCTTCTAAATAAAAACCCTCGAGAAAGTTGTGATAGAAGGAACTTACTGAAACATCATAAAAGCCATTTATGAAAAGCCCACAGCCAATGTTATCCTCAATGGGAAAAGTGGAGAGCTTTCCCCCTGAAATCAGGGACACGACAGGGATGTCCACTCTCACCACTGTTGTTTAACGTAGTGTTGGAAGTCCTAGCATCAGCAAAAAGACAACAAAAGGAAATAAAAGCCATCAGAATCGGCAAAGATGAAGTCAAACTTTTACTTTTGCAGAGGACATGATACTCTACATGGAAAACCCTATTGACTCCACCAGAAGCCTTCTAGAAGTGATCAATGAATTCAGTAATGTTGCAGGGTACAAGATCAATGTACAGAAATAGGTTACATTCTTATACACAAAAATGAATAGAAAGAGAAATCAAGAAGCAAATTCCATTCACAATTGCACCAAAGCCCATAAAATACCTAGGAATAAACCTAACCAAAGATGTAAAAGACCTCTATGCTGAAAACTATAGAAGACTTATGAAGGAAATTGAAGAAGACACAAAGAAATGGAAAAACATTCTGTGCTCATGGATCAGAAGAATAAACATTGTTAAAATGTCATTACTACCCAAAGCAATTTACACATTCAATGCAATCCCCATCCAAGTTGCACCAGCATTCTTCTCAAAGCTAGAACAAACTATCTTAAAATTCAAATGGAACCACAAAAGACCCCGAATAGCCAAAGTAATATTGAAGAAGAAAACCAAAACGGGGGGCATCACAATCCCAGACTTTAGCCTCTACTCCAAAGCTGTCATCCTCAAGACAGTATGGTATTGTCACAAAAACAGACACATGGACCAATGGAATAGAATAGAGAACCCAGAACTGGACCCACAAGTGTATGGCCAATTGATCTTTGACAAAGCAGGAAAGAGTATCCAATGGAAAAAAGACAGCCTCTTCAACAGGTGGTGTTGGGAGAGCTGAACAACAACATGCAGAAGAATCAAACTAGACCACTTTCTGACACCATTCACAAAAATAAACTCAAAAATCGATAAAGGACTTGAATGTGAGACAGGAACCCATAAAAAACCCTAGAGGAGAAAGCAAGGAAATAGCCTTCTTGACCTCAATGGCAGCAATTTCCTCCTCGACATACCCCCAGAGGCAAGGGAATCAAGAACAAAAATGAACTGTTGGGACCTCATCAAGATAAAAAGCTTCTGCACTGCAAAGGAAACAATAAAAAACTAAAAGGCATCGGACAGAATGGGAAAAGATCATGGCAAATGGCATATCAGATAAAGGGCTAGTATCCAAAATCTACGAGGAACTCACTAAACTCCATACCTGAAAAACAAATAATCCAGTGAGATTAACAGGAGAAACCTAACAGAGGACCAAAGAGAATTGGGGAACGAGGGACACACATCATGAGACTATTGAATACTGAAAATGAACCAAGGACTGAAGGGGGATGGGGAGGGGGATAGGGAGGTGATGGGTCATGGTGGGGGGCACTTGTGGGGAGAGGCACTGCGTGTTCTATGGAAACCAATTTGACAATAAACTATTATAAATTGAAAAAAATAGTACTACAGCCAAAAAAAAAAAAAAACAGATGGTTGATTAGCATGGAAATTCTAGGCTTCTCTCATCCCTGAAATATAGCTAGATCAGCAACAAACGAAAAAGCACCTCTAGGGAATTTATCTGAAGATTAACAACAATCCGCACAACTTGAGCCATGAAACTTAGCAGGTATGTGGCACAGAAGTGAACTAGGGGAGAGAGAAGCCACGGAGGGCAGGAGCTATTTTTATGGAGAGAGGACAGAGAAAGGGAGGAGATTACAGGAAAAGCATTCCCCATGAAAGTAGCTGGAGAGAAAGAGTGGAAACCCACACAAGGGGCTGAATAAGAAATCTGTTCCCCCAAAACCATGGATGAGGAGAAAGAAGAGGGTTTCAATACCATGAACTCTATCAATGGGATGGTGGGGACACAGAGTTGAAAATTCCAGAGCTCAATACTTGGTGGTGCTCCGGGGGAAAGGGAGAATCCTCAGGAGCAGGCAGTGAGGTCTGAGCGGATCTGTGGGCCACATGGGGAGAAGATGTCCCCTTGCTAGGAGGGCATTTGGTAGAGACCATATGGCCTCCACACAAGCAAAGGTGCCAGTGGACCCCAGAGAACATCTGCTGGTATTAGAACAAAGACACCAAGGTGTGGTGAAACCTGGTGCTGATTGTGTGTTGTGATTTTCAACTGTGCAATTGCGCTACCTTTTCCTGGGGCAAGCCAGCACTCAGCCACAATCTCTGAACCTTTGCCACAGTGCAATCACAGGAACGTTCCTGGGGGCAAGCTGGCACCTCACCATTCCTTGAGAGACTCTCCCCTAGAAGGTCAGAACAGGTCTAAGACAGAGTGCTCCAAAGTTAGGCGTTTGGAAACACAGCCCCATCAGAGATAAAATTCAGGAGGAAGGTGCTGGCTGGCAGGCTGACGGCTTGGACACAAACAATGTAGAAGTGGGGAATGGACAGAAGTCAGAAACAAAGGATGGGTGCTTGATTGTGAGTTGGTGGGAGTGCAGAGGTCCTGGGAAGCTGGGTGAAGCCATCTTCACCTCTCCAGCACACGAGCATACACGTGCACTGCGCCACATGGATCCACCCCAGTAAGCTAAGCAGTGCCCCCTAGTGGAAAATGGAGCCGTTACATCAAGCCCCACCCAACTGAGCCCACCAAGCACATACCCTAGAAGACCACCACAAATCCTTTCATCTGCTTAGTGTACGGACTGTAAAGTGCTTCATAGTTTGAGTTCTAAGGGAAACTGGATGGAATTTTATTCCAGTTTCATTCAGTCTGCTGGTCCATCTATTCGTGTGTTTCCCCCCTTTTGTTGAAATGGTTTTTCTCCTTTCTATTGGTTACAGAAAAATTTATTTTTGTTTTCTTAACTTAAAAAAATTTTTTTACGTGTTTTATTTTAGTAAAATTTTAAATTTCACTTTATATACTAATATAGAATAAAGGGAAATTTTTAGATTTTTAAAGTTTTCCTTTCTTTTCCCTCCCTTTATTTCCCTTCTGTTTTCTATTCTATCAAACTACTTTCAACAACCAGATTAAAACACACCTAGGATCTAGCTTCCTTTATTTTATTTTTTTGTATTTTAATTTTTTATATTTTTCTTCCTCAAAAATGACAAAATTAAGGAATTCACCCCAAAAGAAAAAACAAAAAGAAATGCCAGCCAGGGACTTCATCAACACAGATATAAGCAAGATGTCTGAACCGGAATTTAGAATTTACAATAAGAACACTAGGTGGCATTGAAAAAAAAATCATAGGATCCCTTTCTGCAGAAATCAAATAGTAAAATATATTCAGGACAAAATTAAACATGCTATAACTGAGATGCAATCTCAAATGGATATCACGGGGGGAAGGATGGACAAAGTAGAGGAGTGAATCAGTGATATGGAAGACAAAATTATGTAGAATAATGAAACAAACAAAAAAAAAGGGAACCTAAGCCAAAAGAGCATGATACAAGACTTAGAGAACTAGGTAACTCATTAGAAAAGAATAACCTCTGAATCATAGGAGTCCCAGAAGACAGAAAAAGGGGTAGAAGGTTTATGGGAGCAAATTATAGTGGGAAACTTTCCTAACCTGGGAGAAGACACAGACATCAAAATCCAAGAAGCACAACGAACTCCCATTCAACAAAAACCACCCATCACCAAGGCATCTTATAGTCAAATTCACAAAATAGACAAGGAAAGAATTCTGGAAGCTGCGAGGGAAAAAACGCCCTTAACCTACAAGGGAAAACCCATCAGGTTCTCAGCAGACCTATTCACAACACCTTGACAGGCCAGAAAGGAGTGACAGGATATATTCAAAAGCTGAATTGGAAAATTTTTATCCAGCAAGACTGTCTTTCAAAATAGAAGGAGAGATAGTTTCCCAGACAAACAAAAATTCAAGAAATTTTAAGGGTGACTCTCTCAGGGGAGAAAAGATGAAACAAAACAAAAAAGACCAAAAGCAACCAAGACTAGAAATGACCATAGAAAACCACCAGAAACTCCAAATCTACAGGCAACACAATGACACTAAATTCGTGTCTTTCAATACTCACTTTAAGTGTCAATGGACTCAATGCTTTAATCATAAGACACAAGAATGGATAAGAAAAAAAGATTCATGTATATGCCATTTACAAGAGGCCCATTTTATTTTAACTTTTCTGTTAAAGTTTGTCAAGTTGGTTTCCATATAACACCCAGTGCTCGTCCCAACAAATGCGCTCCTTCTTGCCCATCCCCCTTTTCCCCCCTCTTACCCATCCTCATCAACCCTCAGTTCTCAGTATTTAAGAGTCTCTTATGGTTTGCCTCCCTCCCTGTCCCAAATTATTTTTCCCCTTCCTGTCCCCCATGGTCCTCTATTAAGTTTCTCCTGTTTTACATTTGAGTGAAAACATATGGTATCTGTCCTTCTATGCATAACACCCTCGAGGTCCATCCATGTTGCTACAAATGGCCAGTTTTCATTCTTTCTCATTGCAAGAGGCCCATTTTTAGATCTAAAGGTATCTGCAGATTGAAAGTAAAGGGATGGAGAGCCATCTATCATGCTAATGGTTGCCAAAAGACAGCTGGAGTAGCCATACTTACATCAGACAAACTAGATTTTAAAATAAAGACTGTAGGGACATCTGACTTTGGCTCAGGTCATGATCTCAACATTTGTGAGTTTGAGCCCTGCATTGGGCTCTGTGCTTATGGCTCAGAGCCTGGAGCCTACTTCGGATTCTGTGTCTCCTCTCGCTGTCCCTCCCCCTCTCACTATCTGTCTCTGTCATTGTCTCTCTCTCTCTGAAAAATAAATAAAACCATTAAAAAATAAAGACTGTAACAAGAGATGAAGAGAACAGCATTATATTATAATTAAGAGGTCTATCACCAAGAAGACCTAACAATTGTAAATATTTATGCCCCTAACGTGATAGCACCCAAGTATATAAATAAATTAATCACAAACATAAAGAAGCTCTTTGATATCACCATAGTAGTAGGGGACTTCAACACTCTACTTACAGCAATGGACAGATCATCTAAGCAGAAAATCAACACTCTACTTACAGCAATGGACAGATCATCTAAGCAGAAAATCAACACTCTACTTACAGCAATGGACAGATCATCTAAGCAGAAAATCAAAGAAACTAAGGTTTTTAATGACACACTGGATGGGATGGACTTGACAGGTATATTCAGAACATTTCATTCTAAAGCAACAGAATACACATTCTTCTTGAGTTCACATGAAACATTCTCCAGAAGAGATCATACTGGGGCACAAATCAGCCCTCAACAAGTTCAAGAAGATCAAGATCACACAGTGTATATTTTAGAGCACAGTGCTATGAAACTTGAAATCAGCCACAAGAAAAAACATTTGGAATGACCGCCAATGCTTGGAGATCAAAGAACATTCTACTAAAGAATGAATAGGTTAACCAAGAAATTAAAGAGGAAATTAAAAAGTACATGGAAGTCAATGAAAATAACATGACAGCTCAAAACGTCTGGGATGCAGCAAAGATGATTAATCCAGGCCTTGCTAAAGATCTCAGACACACAACCTAACGTTACACCTTACAGAGATGGAAAAAGAACAGCAAATAAAGCCCCTAACCAGCAGAAGATGGGAAATAATAAAGATTAGCACAGAAATCAATGATACAAAAAACAAACCCCAAAACCTGGTAGACCAGATCAATGAAACCAGGAGCTAGTTCTTTGAAAGAATTAACAAAATTAATAACCCCCTAGCCACACTTAGCTCAGTCAGTTGAGTGTCTGACCTCAGCTCAGGTCATGATCTCATCAATAGTGAGTTCGAGCCTGTGTCAGGCTTTTTGTTGACAGCTCAGATCCTGAAGCCTGCTTCGAATTCTGTGTCTCCCTCTCTCTCTGCCTTTTCCCTGCTCATGCTCTGTCTCTCTCACTCTCTCAATAAACACACACTTAAAAAATTAAAAAAAAAAGAAAAAGGACCCAAATAAATCAAGAACAAAAGAGGAAAAACCATAACACTGCAGAATTACAAACAATAAGAGTGTTAGGAGCAATTAATGCCAACAAATTGGGCAATCCAGAAGAAGTGGACAAATTCCTAGAAACATACAAACTATCAAAAATGAAACAGGAAAAAATAAAAAATTTAAGCAGACCCATAAAACCAGTAAATAAATTGAATTAGTTATTTAAAAAATCTCCCAATAAACAGGAAAGTCCAGGGCTGGGTAGTTTTCCAGGGAGTTCTACCAAACATTTAAAGAACAGTTAACATCTATTCTTTAGAAACTGTTCCAAAAAAAGAATGAAGGAAAACTTCCAATCTCATTTTATAAGGCCAGCATTACCTTTATTCCAAGACCAGAGAAAGGCCCCACTAAAAAGGAGAACTATACACAAATTTCCTAATGAACATGGATGCAAAAATTCTCACTTAGATACTAGCCAACCAGATCCAACAATACATTGAAAGAACTATTTGCCACAATCAAGTGGGACTTATCCCTGGGATGTAGGGCTGGTTCAATATCCACAAAATGTATCACATTAATAAAAGAAAGCACAAGAATCACGTGATCCTCTCAATAGATGAAGGAAAAGCATTTGACAGAATACAGCATCCTTTCTTGATAAAAACCCTCAAAGTAGGAATACAAGGATCATACCTCCAGATCATAAAAGCCATCTATGAAAGACCCACTGCTAATATCATCCTTAATGGTGAAAAACTAAGAGCTTTCTCCCTACGGTCAGGAACTTGACAAGGATGTCCACTCTCACCACTGTTATTCAACATAGTGTTGGAAGGCTTGCTTTAATAGTCCGACAACAGAAAGAAATAAAAGGCATTCAAATTGGCAAGGAGGAAGTCAAACTCTCTTCACAGACAACATGATACTCTATATGGAAAACCTAAAAAAACCCCACCAAAAAACTGCTAGAACTGATCCATTAATTCAGCAAAGTCACAGGATATAAAAGTCACGCACAGAAATAGGTTGTATTTCTATACACCAGTAATGAAGCAGAAGAGAAATCAAGGAGTTGATCCCATTTACAATTACGCCCAAAACTATCAAATACCTAGGAATAAACCTAACCAAAGAGGTGAAAAATCTACACACTGAGAACTATTGAAAGCCTGTGAAAGAAATTGAAGATGCACACACACAAAAAAGGAAAAATATTCCTTGCTCATGGGTTGGAAGAACAAATACTGTTAAAATGTTGATACTACCCAAAGCACTCTACATATGCAATGCAATCCCTATCAAAATAGCACAAGCATTCTTCACAAAGCTAAAAAAAAAATCCTAAAATTTATATGGAACCACCAAAGACTCCGAATAGACAAAGCAATCTTGAAAAAGAAAACCAAAGCTGGAGGCATCACAACTCTGGACTTCAACATGTATTACAAAGCTGTAATCCTGAAGACAGTATGGGACTGGCATAAAAACAGACACTTGTATCAATGGAATAGAATCAAGAACCCAGAAATGGACCCACGAATGTATGGCCAACTAATGGTTGACAAAGCAGGAAAGAATATACAAAGCAATAAAGCCAGTCTCTTCAGCCAGTGGTGTTGGGAAAACTGGACAGCAATATGCAGAATAAACCTGAAGCACTTTCTTACACCAGACACAAAAATAAACTCAAAATGGAGGGAAGACCTACACGTAATACAGGAAGCCTTCAAAATCCTAGAGGGGGAAAGCAGGTGAAACCTCTTTGACCTTGGCCGCAGCAGCTTCTTACTAGATACATCTCCAGAATCAAGGGAAAGCAAAGCAAAAATGAACTATTGGGTCCTCATCAAGATGAAAAGCTTCTCCACAGCAAAGGAAATAATCAGCAAAACTAAAAGGCAACCAATGGAATGGGAGAAGGTGTTTGAAAATGAAAATGACATATCAGATGAAGGGTTAGAATCCAAATTTATACAGAGCTTATAGGAGGAGCGGCAAGATGGCGGAGAAGTAAGGAGCCCCATTACCTCTGTCCACCCACAATTATCAAACTGAGAAGATTTAAAAAGCCACAGCTCTCTGATCTCTCTTACCTCCAAGAACGGAGGTGTGCACACAGACCCCTTATCGACAGCAGTCTCATGGTTACCTGAGTGAGTGAGTGCGAGCTGGGACTGGAGACTTTAGGGAGGGAGCGCCCAGCAGCTTGGCGCTGGGCCCGCAGAAACCTGGCGTGTCCCTAGGTGCACCGCTCCTACCTGGGCGGGGCGACCGAGAGACCGGAAGTGCACAGATCCCCGGACAGCCGCTCACATGGGGCGCCAGGTATCCAGAGGCACAGGGACCTTCACAGCCACCAGCGGTACCGCCGGGCAAGGCAGGAGAGAGACCAGGGGAAGAGAAGCAGAGACTGAATCACACACAGCATAATCCCTGCAGAGGAGAGATTCAGCCCCCGGGACTGAGGGCCACTGAGCGCTGAGAGAGATCCGTCCCTTCAGCAGGGGCTTCAGTCGGACCAGGCAGCTCACCGACTGCACGTGGAGCCAGGGGAGAACTCTGACTTCACAAACCCCCTATCCGCCCCGACCAGGTGGCAATATTGAGTGTGCGGGCGAGGACTTAGAAACCGGGCAGGACTTGGAAAACAAACAGATCCGCCCGAGGCACAAGAAGGTTGGACTCAAGAAGGTGGCTGGAAATGCATGGTCTGAGGGGGACTTGGGGTGCCCATCGCCATTCTTCTCCTCACATCCACCAAGGCGGAGCCTCAGAGAGCAGCCCCTGAGATGAGACCCCACCCACCTGCACCAAGCCACGCCCATCTGCGCTGGAGAGCTGCTGCGCTTTTGCTTATTACCGTTAATTGGGTTTTTTTTCCTTAATATTTTTACTTTTTAATTTTTTCCCCGTCTTCTTTCTACTATTTTCCTATTTCCTTCTTTTCTCCCTTTTCCCTGGGAGTCTGGGAAAGACCAATTAGGCACTGCTGTGCTTAGATCAACTCTTACCATCCAGATAGTTCTAAGCCCTCAGACTGTCCTTTATCTGTGACTGTCGCTGTCCCCACTGTTGTGCCCAAGTTTGTAAAATCGCCCCAAAACACCCCAAAACAAGCACCAGAGACTGCTAGGGAGACCGAGTCATGCCTGCAAAAGCAAAGGGCTTTATTATGGGCTTAAGCTCGGGCTCACAGTCTCCAGCCGACCTGCCGGCCACGTGGAGAGAGCCCCGAACAAAGGCAGGGCAGGGCCTTTTATGCCTTTGGGAGGGGGAGTTACAGGAAATGATGACAGGTGTACAGTGATCCAATCCCTGCCCCCCCGCCCCCATCAACACTGGCAGTTGTGGGAGCCAGTCACACCATCTGGAGCACTGACCAATCAGAGTGGGCCCAGGACGCCCCACGTGGGGCATGACTAGGCCTGCCTCTAGAAAGGTCAAAGGTATCAGCCGGCCTCCCCCGATTGGGCGCCGCAGGAGTTGTCCCTCCTTAACGCGCACCCTTTCAGGAGAAGCCAGCGCCTTACCCTTTAAGTACAGGGGAAGGCTGGATCGGACCTGTGGCCGGAGGAGGAGCGCCCCCCCCCCAGCCGCCTGGCGTATCCACCGCGGAGGTGCGCCGCGACCCGCTCCAGGAAGTTTGGGACGGCCCGGTGGTGAGGGCCGGATCAGACCTGCATCCTTACACCACCACTCCCTGCCTGCTGTTTTTTTTTGTTGTTGTTTTGTTTTGTTTTCTTTCCCCCCCGTCTTTTCTTTCCTTTTTTACTTTTCCCTTTTGGTTGCTCCTTTACTTGTTCTGTCAGTACATTTGGGTGCTCGTGTTCTCTGTGTGTTTGTGTCTGTTTTCCTTTTCAGGGCTACCTCAAGAAACAACCCAAAGCACACATAGTGGAAAGTCCCAGATATCGCTGAGTGGAGAAATGAATCAGAGGCATAACAAGAGAAACTGAGAGACATCATTTAAAAAAAATCTCCTGAAACGACAGACCCTAAACACTCAAAGAGCCTCCTTCTATAGAAGAATACTAATAATCGCACAGTGCAGAACGAGCTCTCAAAACTGACAGGACAGAGAAAGCTAGCCAAACTGATGAAATGAAATAACTCTTCTCCAAAGAAACTCCAGGAAGAAATTACAGCTACAGAATTGCTCAAAACAGACACAAGCGACATAACTCAACAAGAATTTAGAACGATTGTCATAAAATTAATTGCTCGGCTTGAAAAAAACATAGAAGCTATCAGAGAAAATATTGATACAAAAACTAGGAACCTTCAAAATAGCTCTGACAAGTTAGAAAAGGCTATAAATGAGATGAACAATAAGTTGGAGGCTGCCAATGCACGGATTGAAGAAGCAGAGAGGAGAATAAGTGATTTAGAAGACACAGTTATAGCAAAAGAGGAGGCCGAGAAAAAGAGAGAAAATGATTCAGGAGCACGAAAGGAGAATCAGAGACCTAAGTGATACAATCAAAGGGAACAATGTCCGTATCATAGGAGTTCCTGAAGAGGAAGACAAAGACAGAGTGCTTGAAGGCGTGCTAGACCAAATCATACATGAAAATTTCCCCAATCAGGAGAAAGAGAAAGACATTGAAATTCAAGAGACACACCGAACTCCCCTAAGACGTAATGTAAACCAACATTCAGCACAACATATCATAGTGAAACTGGCAAAATACAAAGAAAAAGAGACTTCTGAAAGCAGCTAGAGAGAAAAGGGCCTTAACATACAAAGGGAAACCTATCAGAGTGGTTACAGACCTAACTACTGACACTTGACAGGCCAGGAAGGAATGGCAGGAAATCTTCGATGTGATGAACAGGAAAAATATGCAGCCAAGAATTCTTTATCCAGCGAGCCTATCATTCAAATTAGAAGGACAGGTAAAGGATTTCCCAAATAAACAAAAGTTGAGAGAATTCATCACCACCAAACCAGCCCTAAAAGAAATCCTAAGAGGGACTCTATGAGGTAAACGTAGCAAGGAATATAAGACACTAGAGACATCACTACAATCATGTGCTCTACAGGGAACACAATGAATCTAAACCCACATTTTCAATAACTCTGAATGTCAATGGACTGAATGCTCCATTCAAACGACACAGGGTAGCAGAATGGATCAAAAACCAAAACTCATCTATTTGCTGTCTATGAGAGACTCCCCTTAGACCTGAAGACACCTTCAGAATGAAAGTAAGGGGATGGAGAAATATCTACCATGTGACTGGACGCCAAAGGAAAGCTGGAGTAGCCATACTTATATCAGACAAACTGGACTTTAAAGTAAAGGCAGTAACAAAAGATGAAGAAGGACATTATACAATAATTACAGGGTCGCTACATCAGGAAGAGCTAACAATTATAAACATTTATGCACCGAAATTGGGAGCTCCTAAATACATAGAACAATCACAAACAGAAACAATCTTATTGGTAAGAATGTGCTAATTGCAGGGGACTTTAATACCCCACTTACAACAATGGATAGGTCAACCAGACAAAAAAAAATCACTAAAGAAACAAAGGATCTTAATGGCACACTGGAGCAGATGGAATTGATAGATATAATTAGAACTCTGCATCCTGAAGATAGGGAATTCACTTTCTTCTCAAGTGCACATGGCACATTCTCCAAGATTGATCACATATAGGGCCATAAAACAGCCCTCCATAAATACAAAAGAATTGAGATCATACCATATACACTTTTAGATCACAAGGCTATGAAACTCGAAATCAACCACAGGAAGAAGTCAGGAAAACCTCCAAAAATGTGGAGGTTAAATACCACCCTACTAAAGAATGACTGGGTGAACCAGGCAATTAGAGAGGAAATTAAAATGGAAACAAATGAAAATGAGAACACAAATTTTCAAACTCTCTAGGATTCAGCAAAAGCAGTATTAAAAGGAAATTCATTGCAATCCAGGCCTATTTCAACAAACTAGGAAAAGCACAAACTCAAAATCCAACAGAGCACCTAAGGAATCTAGAAAGGGAGCAGCAAGAACACCCCAAACCCAGCAAAAGAAAAGAAATAATAAAACTCAGAGCAGAATTAAACAAGATAGAATCCACAAAAACAATTGAACAGATCAATGAAACCAAGAGTTGGTTTTTTGAAAAAACAAACAAACAAACAAACAAACAAACAAAATAAACTTCTAGCTAGGCTCCTCAGAAAGAAAAGAGAAAACATGCAAATAGACAAAATCATGAAGGAAAATGGATCTATTACAATGGATCCCTCAGAAATACAAGCAATCATCAGAGACTACTATGAAAAATTACATGCCAACAAACTGGACAATCTAGAAGAAATGGACAAATTTAATAAAACAAAAGAAAAAAACCCATATGATCCTGTTGATAGATGCAGAAATAGCACTTGTCAAAGTATAACATCTCTTCTTAATAAAAACCCTTGAGAAAGTTGGAAGAGAAGGAACTTACTGAAACATCATAAAGCCATTTATGAAAAGCCCACAGCCAATGTTATCCTCAATGGGGAAAAACTGAGAGCTTTCCCCCTGAAATCAGGGACATGACAGGGATGTCCACTCTCACCACTGCTGTTGAACATAGTGTTGGAAGTCCTAGCATTAGCAATCATACAACAAAAGTAAATAATAGGCATCAGAATCGGCAAAGAAGAAGTCAAACTTTCACTTTTCACAGATGACATGATACTCTACATGGAAAACCCGATTGACTCCACCAGAAGCCTTCTAGAACTGATCCATGAATTCAGTAAAGTTGCAGGGTATAAAGTCAGTGTATAGAAGTCGGTTGCATTCTTAAACACCAAAAATGAAGCAACAGAAAGAGAAATCAAGAAACAGATCCCATTCACAATTGCATGAAAAACCATAAAATACCTAGGAATAAACCTAACCAAAGATGTAAAAGACCTGTATGCTGAAAACTATAGAAGACTTATGAGAAGAAGACACAAAGAAATGGAAAAACATTTCGTGCTCATGGATTAGAAGAATAAACATTGTTAAAATGTCATTACTACCCAAGGCAATTTACACATTCAATGCAATCCCCAAAGTTGCACCAGCATTCTTCTCAAAGCTAGAACAAACTATCTTAAAATTCATATGGAACCACAAAAGACTCTGCATAGCCAAAGTAATATTGAAGAAGAAAATCAACACGGGAGGCATCACAATCCCAGACTTTAGCCTCTACTACAAAGCTCACATCATCAAGACAGTATGGTATTGGCACAAAAACAGACATCTACACCAATGGAATAGAATAGAGAACTCAGAACTGGACCCACAAGTGTATGTCCAATTAATCTTCAACAAAGCAGGAAAGAGTATCCAATGGAAAGAAGACAGCCTCTTTAGCAGGTTGTGCTGGGAGAACTGGACAGCAACATGCAGAAGAATGAAACTAGACCACTTTCTTATACCATACCACAAAAATGAACTCAAAATGGATGAAGGATCTGAATGTGAGACAGGAAACCATCAAAACCCTAGAAGAGAAAGCAGGAAATAGCCTCCTAGCCCTCAATTGCAGCAATTTCCTACTTGACATATCCCCAAAGGCAAGGGAATTAAGAACAAAAATGAACTACTGGGACCTCATCAAGATAAAAAGTTTCTGCAAGGCAAAGGAAACTATAAAAAAAAAAACTAACAGGCAACTGACAGAATGGGAAAAGATAGAGGCAAATGGCATATCAGATAAAGGGCTAGTATCCAAAATATACAAAGAGCTCACTAAACTCCATACAGGAAAAATGAATAACCCAGCGAAGAAATAGGCAGAAGACCTGAATAGACACTTCTCCAAAGAGGACATCCAGATGGCCAACAGGCACATGAAACGATGCTCAGCATCACTCATCATCAGGGAAATACAAATCAAAACCACACTGAGATACCACCTCACACCGGTCAGAGTCACTAAAATGAACAAATCAAGAGACTATAGATGCTGTCGAGGATGTGGAGAAACAGGC
>NC_043715.1:56926131-56943208 GCF_006229205.1 Suricata suricatta
TGAGAAAGAATGAAATCTGACCATTTGTAGGAAAGTGGATGGACCTCGAGGGTGTCATGCTAAGCAAAATAAGTCAGGCGGAGGATGACAGATACCATATGTTTGCACTCATAGGTCTAACAGGACAAACCTAACAGAGGGCCATAGGGAGAGGAATGGGTAAAGAGAGCTGGGGAGAGTGAGAGACGCAAATCATGAGAGACTATGGAATACTCAAAATGAACCATGGACTCAAGGGTGTGGGGAGACAGGGAAGGGAGTGATGGTCATGGTGGGGGGCACTTGTGGGGAGAAGTACTGGGTGTTATATGGAATCCAATATGAAAATAAACTATATAAAAAAAAGAGCTTATAAAACTCAACACCAAAAAAAAAAATCCAAATAAAAAATGGGCAGAGTATCTGAATAGACATTTTCCCAAAGACATCAAGATGGCCAACAGACACATGAAAGAAGCCTCAACATCACTCATCATCAATGAAGTGCAAATCAAAACCACAGTGAAATACCACCTCACACCTGTCAGAATGGCTAGTATAAAAAAAAAAAAAAAGACCAGAGATGACAAGTGTTACCACGGATGTGCACTGTTGGTGGCAATGCAAACTGGTGCAGCCATTGAGGAGAACAGTTTGGAGGTTTCTCAAAATTTTTAAAATAGAAATACCATATGATGCAGTAATTCCATTACTGGGAATTTACCCAAAGAAACAAAAACACTAATTCAAAAAGATATACAGACCCCTATGCTTACTGAAGGATTATTTACAATAACCAACATGTGGAAGCAGGCCAAGTATCCACTAAAAGATAAATGGATAAGGAAGATATGGTGTGTGTGTGTGTGTGTGTGTGTGTGTGTGTGTGTGTGCATACATACCTACACAATAAAATATTAATCAGCCATAAAAAGGAATGATATCTTACCATTTGTTACAACATAGATGGACTAAGAGAGTATAACACTAAGTGAAATAAGTCAGACAGAGAAAGACAAATACCATATGATTTTACTCATATGTCGAATTTATTTTTTTTATTTTTTATTTTTTTCAAAAATATTTTTTTATGGTTTTTATTTTATTTTTGAGAGACAGAGACAGCACGAGCAGGGGAGGATCAGGGAGAGAGGGAGACACAGATCTGCAACAGGCTCCAGGATCTGAGCTAGCCGTCAGCACAGAGCCCGACGCGGGGCTTGAACCCACACACCGTGATATCGTGACCTGAGTTGAAGCCGGACGCTTAACCAACTGAGCCACCCAGGCGCCCCACTCATATGTCGAATTTAGGAAACAAAGAAATAAACAAAGAAAAAAATTTTTTACGCCAGACTCTTAAATACAGGGTGCAAACTGGTGGTTGCCAAAGGGAGATGATTAGGGGGAATGGCTGAAATGGATAAAGGAGATTTAAGGGTACACTTATGCTGAGCACTGAGAAATGTATAGGATTGTTGAATCACTGTATTGTACACCTCAAACTAGTATAACAACGTATGTTAATTAGACTTAAAAATTTTAATGAAGTGTTTTTTTACTCATACTAACTCAAGATTTTCAGAGGGTTCCTAGAAAAATTTGTTCCTGTCATTGTAAAAGAGATGTTAAACTAACTTAGGTTAAATTACATAGGAAGCATCATAAAATAAAGTGCTGTTTAAACTTTTTAAGGTAATATAAGTTGTGTTTAAGACACTGTATAAAATTCTTAGAAATCTGTTATTGTGTGATAATTAGTCATAATTCTAGTAAATATCTTAGTTGGTTCTATTGTAGAGAAATAACTAAATTTTCTTGTCAAATGAATACTCATTGGATCTTTACCCTTGGACATTTTATGTCTTTTGTCACCCACAGTTATTTTTTTTACCGACTCTTCTCCAAAAGTGTTCACTATTGGCCCAGAAATGTATGCTCCATAATGGCATTGCTTGAGTAACTTCAAGACCATGCAGTAAGCGTTTTCAGAGCTAATGAAGCTGATGGATTCAAAATAACTACTAACGCAGGATAAAGCAGATCAGAATTGGGGGATCAGATGGGAACCAAATGAATTGATAATGATGATTGTTACTTTTACAACTTTCTGTTTGAAACATTGCTGGTTATTTAATGTTTTGAGTTCCAGATTAAAAAAAATTTCCCTTTTAAGCTATCTACAACGTAGAGCAATTTGGTAAATTATTCATTGTAAACAGAGGTGAAGCATTATCCTTTCTCCCTTCCACATCCCTCCAGAATATGGAAACTCTGAATGAGTATTCTAATTTTCATTGCATAAATTCAATAAAAATTCCATTCTCCTCGGAACCAGAAACAATTAGAAGTCAATTGGCTAAAGCACCAAGGATTTGATTAGAGGGTCATCTAGTCAATGCATATCCTTGAACGTGCATTGAATCAGAGATAGCCAGACAGCTTGAAGAACTAAGATTTACTTGAAGGAAGCAATGCTTTCAAAGTCCTGCTTGACAGCCTCTGCCTGGTTCATGGAGTTCCTTGCCTTACAGCTCAGTAAGGAGTCTCAGAATATTTGACCTTGAGAAGAGAGTAATTCACCCACATCTATAGGTATTGCTGATAAAGTCCAGTGGCGAATGCTTGGCTTGGCTTGCCAGCCTTGATAAGATTTTAAAAGTCCATGTGCGATTCTTATGGAAAGTTCCAGCAAAGTCAAAAAGAGCCTATATGATCAAGCACTATTCTTGTATTTATGCAAATGATTGGGGTATTGTAAAATATACAAATTAGACTTACTCTAATTACATAGGATAGAAAAAACATCTTTTAAGGTAACCTACAGGCACCCGTGCAGACATTAGAGTCTAGTCCAGAACTAGATTACAAACCAACAAGGTTTTGTTTGCCTGTAAACTGTACTGGTTTCTGAGGTCTAGTTTTCTGGGATAACCGGCAACAAGCCCCCAAATGAACATTTTCCTGACCTCCGTGGAGAAGCTGGACAACTTGAGAGAAATCTCTACAATAGCTTTTGTATGGACAAGTTCACACATACTATGGGATGGGCCACTCCACAGAGCACACACACAGTTCGCCAGTACATTCCAGATTCACTGACTGCAACTCGTTGCACCTAGATTGTCCTCCTCATCTCATCTAAAGATGCCTCAAGGGCAAATCCAGAAATCTCAATTGCCTGCTGTGGACTTAAACTTTGAGTTTATAATCATGTCCTAATAATTGTTGCTTTTCTTGTTGTTGTTGTTGTTCGATAGGAATACCTCTTATTAAAAACCCGATTGCTTGCACCACAGAGAGAACTAAATAAGACACAACTAGTTTAATGAGACTGAACTATTCTCAGGACCACGCGGCTAATTCAAGGAGTTATAAGACAGTGGACTTTTGTTCTTTCCTGCATTTTCCAGTCTGTGTTTTTATCACTTTTTATAAGACCTCTTACCACTCCGTTTTAACATGAATTACTTCATAGCTACTAAGACAACTTTGTTTTCATAAAGTTCCATGCACTGAAAGTTTCAAATGGGGGAAGTGAAAGAAACAAGAATATGTCATCCTGGAATGTGTCACTTTGAAATAAGGATTGATTTGGGCTGAAGGCAATGGAGAAGTGGATACAAGAGATGATTTTTGCCCTCCCCTATTTCCCTAAAGGCAGGACATTAATTTTCAAAGGTGTTGCTTCTCCTGTCTCTATCTGGAAAAACCAAAGTTGATAACCAGAGAAACTTTAGACTCTTACCAGCCTGAAGACAGTACTAGAGTAGTCTAGATAAGAAATTAGCATTTACTGACCTGTACTTTCCCTCATACTTGCCTCCCAACAATTTGTCATCCTTGGAAACCAAAAATGCTCCCCATCCTTCTGTTATTTCTCTATAAATGTATTGTTTAGTATCAAAGAGTCTACGCAGCCTGAATTACAAGCCACCTGAGTCACACACCCCTGAGTTTCTTCCATGTATATGTGACATATGCATGTTAATAAATTCTGTTTTTACTTGTTAATATGTCATTTATTATAGAGCCCTAGTTCAGAACCCAAGAAAGGTAGAGGAAAAAATTTTCCTTGACTACACAATACTGATGTACATTTAAGAACATACTATGGCCAAAACAAAAGAAAACCCCCAGAATTAAAAAGACAGGTGGGGAATATGGGTGTTTCAGTCAGTTAAAACGTCTGATTCTTGATTTCAGCCCAGGTTATGGTCTCATGGGCTGTGAGTTTGAGCCCTGTGCTAGTCTGCACTGTCAGTGAAGAGCCTGTTTGGGATTCTCTCTCTCTCTCTCCTATCTCTGCCCCTGCTTCTCTCTTTATCTTTAGAAATAAATACAATTAATTTTCCCATCTTGCAAGATGGCAGGCAAAAAAGCTGAGAAGCCAGATACTAAGGAGAAGAAACCTGAAGCCAAGAAGGTCGATGCTGGTGTCAAGGTCAAGAAGGGTAACCTCAAGGCTAAAATGTCAAAGAAGGGGAAGCTCCACTGCAGCCGAAACCCCATCCTAGTCAGAGGAATTGGCAGATACTTTTGATTGGCTATGTATTCGAGGAAGGCCATATACAAGAGGAAGTATTCAGCATCTAAATCCAGGATTGAAAAGAAAAAGGAGAAGGTTCTTGCTACAGTCACAAAACCAGTCGGTGGTGACAAGAATGGTGGTACCCATGTGGTTAAACTCCGCAAGATGCCCAGGTGTTACCCTACCTAAGACGTGCCTCGGAAGCTGGTGAGCTACAGCAGAACACTTTTCAGTCAGCACGTGAGGAAACTGCGAGCTAGCATCACGCCTGGGGCCATCCTGATTATCCTCACTGGGCGCCACAGGGGCGAGAGGGTGGTTTTACTGAAGCAACTGAGCAGTGGTTTGCTACTTGTGACTGGACCTCTGTCCCTCAATCATGTTCCTCTGCGTAGAACACACCAGAAATTTTTCATTGCCACCTCCACCAAAATTGATATCAGCAGTGTGAAAATCCCCAAACACCTCACTGATGCTTACTTTAAGAAGAAGCAGCTGCATAAACCCAGATACCAGGAAGAGGAGATCTTCGACACGGAGAAAGAGAAATACGAGATCACAGAGCAGCGCAAGGTTGATCAGAAAGCTGTGGACTCTTAAATTCTGCCAAAAATCAAAGCTGTCCCTCAGCTTCAGGGCTACCTCCGCTCTGTGTTTTCTCTCACGAATGGAGTTTACCCTCAACAAACTGGTGTTTTAAGTTTCTTACAAAGAACCTGATTAAATAATGAATCCATTAAAAAAAGAGAAATAAATACAATTAAAATTTTTAATAAAAAAAGACAGGTGACTAATTAGGATATTTGGGGGTATATACCAGAAGTGTAAATATTGCTAATATATTATTAAAATTTTTTAATGTTTTTTTTTTCAGAGCATGAGAGGGGCAGAGAGAGAGAGGGGGAGATAAGTCTAAAACAGGTTCCAGGCTGTGAGCTGCCAGCACAGAGCCCCATGTGGGGCTCAAACCCACAGTCAGAAAGATTATGACCTAGGCTGAAGCTGGATGCTTAGCTGACTGCGTGACCCAGGCACTCGAGTAATTTTCAAAGATTATGGGGAAAAGATCAAATTTCAGTAGGAAAATGAGAAAACTGAAGTCACAAAAATGTATAAAATTTTTCTTAAATAAATGAGAAGATGTTTGACCTTATTTATAATTAGAAAAACCCAGGGGTGCCTGTGTGGCTCAGTCAGTTAAGTATCCAACTCTCGATTTTAGCTCAGGTCATGATCTCACAATTCATGAGATTAAGCCTCAGTTGGGCTCAGCGTTGACAGTGTGGGATTCTCTCTCTCAAAAATGAACACTAAGGAGGGGCCAAGATGTCAGAGAGGAAGAGAACTCTGTAAACTTCGTCCACCCCATCTATCGAACTGAGAAGGACAATACTCTCATCTGAAGAGTGGAAGGAGAAAATACAGACTCCAGAAAGAAGACAACCTCAAAGATGCCCAAGTGACTGAGTACAAACTGAAGAGATTGGAAAACGTGCCAGCCCGAGAGGGGCAGGGGAGGTGGGAGCCCCAGCCCAACACAGGGAACACGCCCAGAGCCCCTGAGAAGTGAAGGGAAGAGAAAGAGAAACTGAACACGCTCATAGTACTGTCTGTAGAGAAGAGATGAAGAATTTAACCCAGCATGGAGAGAAAAACTCTCACGCCATATATAACCACTGAGCTGAGGGAGAGAAACCTGTCCTGTATAGCTGGCGAATTCTTCCTTTGCCTCTGCAGCACCGGTGCCGACCCAAGACGGCATGGGGGGTTGGGGGGGTGGGGGTGGGTGCCATCCTGGCTGGGAGGCAGCGGATGTGGCGGTCGGCTGTGCACCTCGCCTCCAGCAGTGGCAGAGCAAATCCCGGGTGGCACAAGGAAAAACAGCTGGCTCCAAGAGAAACTGCTCCCTTCCCCTATGCGACCCCTGCTAAGCCAGCTGCCAAAGCCAGTACATCTCATCTGTGGCAGAATTAAAGTGCATGGACTAGGATTTTGAAGCGAGGCGGGCCTGGAAAATACAGCTTGGCTCGCCCGTGGGACAAGATCAGAAATGTAAGAGTGGCCTGCTGTGCTTAGTTCAAGCAGAGCTTGGGGTGCCCCCATTCTCTCCTCAACCGCCAAGGCGGGGCCTCCAAGCGCAGGCCTCAAGACCTACCTATACCAAACCAACCCTGTCTGCTGGGGGGAGCTGCTGCTTTTTTGTATTTATTTATTTTTTATTATTACTTTTTTTACTTTTTATTTTTGTTTTTGATTTTTTACTCTTTATTTTCCTTTTTTCTTTTACCCCTTTTTTTCCCTCTTGCTATCGAGATATATTTTCCCTTATCTCATCCTTATCTCTCCCCTTGACTGGTTATACGCTTTTAGACTGTCCATTGTCCTTTGTTGTCTCTGCTCTCCTTTATTTTTTTTCTTCTTTCCTCTTCCTTTTCTTCCTTTCCCCTTTTAATTTGTTTGTTTGTTTGATTTGTCTGTGCCTTTGCATGCTTTTCTTCCCTGTGTGTTTGTCTGTTTTCCTTTTCAGGGCTACCCCAAGAAACAAGCCAATGTATGTATGTTGGAGAGTCTCAAACATTGCTGAGTAGGGAAATAAAATAATCAAATGCACAACAAGAGAAACAGAGACACTATTAAAAGAACATTTCCTGAAATGACAGGCCCTGGACAGTCAATAAGCCTCCTTTAACAGAATAATACTAACAGGGCACAGTGCACAACGAACTTTTAAAACTGACAAGAGACAGAAAACGAGCCAAAATGACAAAAGAACTCTCCTCTAAAGAAACTCCAGGAAGAAGTCATAGCCACAGAACTGCTCAAAACAGATCTAAGTACCATAGCTGAACAAGAATTTAGAACAGTTGTCATAAAATTAATCACTGTACTTGGAACAATATCCGTATCATGGAAATTCCTGAAGAAGAACAACAACAACAAAGAGAAAAAGGGATGGAAGAGGTGCTAGATCAAATTATAACGGAGAATTTCCCAAATCTGGGGAAAGAAATAGATATTCAAATTCAAGAGGCACAAAGAACCCCCTTAACATGTAATTTGAATCAACCTTCATACGACATATCATAGTGAAACTGGCAAAATATAAAGAGAGAATTCTGAAAGCAGCTAGGGAGAAAAGGGCCCAAACATACAAAGGGAAACCTATTAGAGTGCTTACAGACCTATCTACTGAAACTTGGCACACCAGGAAGGAATGGCAGGAAATATTCAATGTGATGAACAGAAAAAAACATGCAGCCAAGAATCTTTTATCCAAAAGCCTGTCATTCAAAATAGAAAGAGAGATACAGGTGTTCCCAAATAAACAAAAATTGAGAGAATTCATGACCACCAAACCGGCCCTACAAGAAATCCTAAGAGGGACTCTATGAGAGAAATGTTGCAAAGAATACAAGGTACCAGAGACACCACTACAAACATGGACTCTACGGAGAACACAATGAACCTAAACCCAGTTTTCAATATTAACACTGAATGTAAATGGACTGAATGCTCCAATCAAATGACACAAGGTAGCAGAATAGATTTAAAAAAAAAACCCCAGAATCCATCTATTTGCGGTCTACATCGACTCACTTTAGACCTGAAGACACCTTCAGATTGAAAGTAAAGTGATGGATTTCTGGCCATTTGTAGCAAAATGGATGGATCTAGAGGGTGTCATGCTAAGTGAAATAAGTCAGGCAGAGAAGTTCAGATACCATATGTTTTCACTCATAGATCTAACAAGAAAAACCTAATAGGGGACCGTGGGAAGGGGAAAGGGTGGGGGAAGAGTTGGGGAGAGAGAATGAGGCAAATCATAAGAGACTTTTGAATGCTGAGAACAAACAGGGCTGAGGAGGGAGGGGGGTAAGGAAAGGGGGTTATTGTTGTGGAGGGGGGCACTTGTGGGGAAGAGCACTGGGTGTTACATGAAAACCAACTTGGTAATTAACTATTTAAATAAAAAATAAATTAACTTAAAAAAGAAAGTAAAGGGATGGAGAAATATCTTTCATGCAACTGGAAGCAAAAAGAGGGCTGGAGTAGCCATACTCATATCAGACAAACTGGACTTTAACGTAAAGGCAGTAACAAAAGATGAAGAAGGACATTATATAATAATTACAGGGTCTCTCCATCAGGAAGAGCTAACAATTAGAAATACCTATGTGCCGAATTCAGGAGCACCCAAATACATAAAACAATCACAAACAGAAACAATCTTATTGATAAGAATGTGCTAATTGCAGGGGACTTCAATACTCCACTGACAGCAAGGGATAGGTCAACCAGACAGAAAAATCACTAAAGAAGCAATGGACCTGAACGACACATTGGGACATATGGAATTGATAGACATATTTAGAACTCTGCATCCTGAAGTTAGGAAATTCATCTTCTTTTCAAGTGCACGTGGCACATTCTCCAAGATAGATCACATACTGGGGCATAAAGCAGCCCTCCATAAATATAAACAAATTGAGATCACAGCATGCACACTTTCAGATCACAAGGCTATGAAAATTGAAATTAACCACAGGAAAAAGTCTGAAAAACTTCCAAAAATGTGGAGGTTAAAAACCACCCTACTAAAGAATGATTGGGTGAATCAGGCAATTAGAGAAGAAATTTATAAATATATGAAACAAATGAAAATGAAAATACAAAAATCCAAAATCTCTGGGACTCAGCAAAAACAGTCCTAGGAGAAAAGTACATTGCAATCCAGACCTATTTCAACAAACTAGAAAACTCACAAATTCAAAATCTAACAGAGCACCTAACGGTACTAGAAGGGAGCAGCAAGAGCACCCCAAACCCAGCAGAAGAAGAGAAATAATAAAGATCAGGGCAGAAATAAACAACATGGAATCCAAAAAAACAGTTGAGCAGAGCAATGAAACCAAGAGTTGGTTTTTTGAACAAATAAACAAAATTGATAAACCTCTAGCTAGGCTCCTCGGAAAGAAAAGAGAACACCCAAATAGAAAAATCCCGAATGAAAATGGATCTATTACAACCAATCCCTTAGAAATACAAGCAATCCGTAGAGATTACTATGAAAACCTATATGCCAACAAACTGCACAATCTAAAAGAAATGGACAAACTCCCAAACACACATTCACTACCAAAATTCAAATGGGAAAAGATAGAAAATCTGAACAGATCCTTAACCAATGAAGAAATCAAATCCATTATCAAAAATCTCCCAATGAGTAAGAGCCCAGGGCCAGATGGATTCTCAGGGGAATTCTACCAGACACTTAAGGCAGAGCTCATACCTATTCTTCTCAAACTATTCTAAAAAATAGAAATAGAAGGAAGACTTCTAAACTCATTCTAAGAAGCCAGCATCACTTTGATTCCCAAACCAGACAGAGACCCAGCAAAAAAAAAGAGAACTATAGACCAATATCCTTAATGAATACAGATGCAAAAATACTTAACAAGATACTGGCAAATCAAATTCAACAGCATGTAACAAGAATTATCCATCATGATCAAGTGGGATTCATTCCTGGGTTACAGGGCTGGTTCAATATTCGCAAATCCATTAATGTGATCCATCACATTAACAAAAGAAAGATAAAAACCATATGATCCTGTCGATAGATTCAGAAAAAGCACTTGACAAAATACAGCACCCTTTCTTAATAAACCCCCTTGAAAAAGTCAGAATAGAAGGAACTTATACATTATAAAAGCAATTTATGAAAAGCCCACAGTTAATATCATCCTCAGTAGAGAAAAACTGAGAGCTTTCCCCCTGAGATCAGGAACACGACAGGTGTGCCCACTCTCACCACTGTTGTTTAACATAGTGCTGGAAGTCCTAGCATCAGCAATCAGACAACAAAAGTAAATAAAAGCCATCAGAATTGGCAAAGAAGTAGTCAAACTTTCACTTTTCACAGATGACATGATACTCTACCTGGAAAACCTGATCAACTCCACCAGAAGCCTCCTAGAACTTATCCATGAATTCAGTAAAGTCACAGGGTACAAATCAATGTACAGAAATCGGTTGCATTTCTATACACCAATAATGAAGCAACAGGAAAAGAAATCAAGAAACTGATCCCATTCACAACTGCACGAAAAACCATAAAATACCTAGGAATAAACCTAACCAAACATGTAAAAGACCTGTATGATGAAAACTACAGAAAGCTTATGAAAGAAATTGAAGACGACACCAAGAAATGGAAAAACATTCCATGCTCATGGATTGGAAAAATAAACATTGTGAAAATGTCGTTATTATCCAAAGCAATCTACACATTCAATGCAATTCCAATCAAAATTGCACCAGCAAAGTTACAACAAACTATCTTAAAATTTGTATGGAACCACAAAAGACCCTGAATAGCCAAAGTAATATTGAAGAAGAAAAGCAAAACAGGAGGCATCACAATCCCAGACTTTAGCCTCTACAAAGCTGTCATCATCAAGCTGGCATAAAAACAGACACATAGACCAATGGAATAGAATAGAGAGCCCAGAACTGGACCCACAAGTGTATGGCCAATTAATCTTTGACAAAACAGGAAAGAGTATCCAAATGGGGGGGGGGGGAAACAGCCTCTTTAGCAGGTGGTGCTGGGAGAACTGGACAGTAACATGAAGAATGAAAGTAGACCACTTTCTTACACCATACACAAAAATAAACTCAAAATGGTTGAAAGTCCTGAATGTGAGACAGGAAACCATCAAAACCCTCGAGGAGAAAGTAGGTAACAGCCTCCTTGACTTCAACCACAGCAATTTCCTCCTGGACACATCCCCAAAGGCAAGGGATATAAAAGCAAAAATGAACTATTGAGACCTCATCAAGATAAAAGGCTTCTTCACTGCAAAGGAAACAATCAAGAAAACTAATAGGCAACCGACAGAATGGGAAAAGATAGTTGCAAACGTATCAGATAAAGGGCTAGTATCCAAAATCTACAAGGAACTCACCAAACTCCACACCTGCAAAACAAATAAGCCCATGAAGAAATGGGCAGAAGACATGAACAAGCACTTCTCCAAAAAGGACATCCAGATGGCCAACAGGCACACGAAACGATGCTCAGTGTCACTCATCATCAGGGAAATACAAATCAAAACCACACTGAGATACCACCTCACATCAGTCAGAGTGGCTAAAATGAACAAATCAAGAGACTCTAGATGCTGGCGAGGGTGTGGAGAGACGGGCACCCTCCTACACTGTTGGTGGCAATGTAAATTGGTGCAGCCGCTCTGGAAAACAGTGTGGAAATTCCTCAAAAAACAATCGATAGAACTCCCCTATGACCCAGCAATAGCACTGCTAGGGATTTACCCAAGGGATACAGAAGTGCTAATGCATAGGGGCACATGTACCCCCAATGTCCTTAGCGGCACTTTCTATAATAGCCAAATCATGGAAAGAGCCTAAATGTCTATCACCTGATGAATGGAATAAGAAGATGTGGGGTGTGTGTGTGTGTGTGTGTGTGGAGTACTACATAGCAATGAGGAAGAATGAAATATGGCAATTTTAGCAAAGTGGATGGACCTCGAGGGTGTCATGCTAAGTGAAATAAGTCAGGCGGAGGACAGATACCATATGTTGTCACTCATAGGTCTAACAGAAGAAATCTAACAGAGGACCATAGGGAGGGGAATGGGGAAAGAGAGTTGAGGAGAAAGAGGGATGCAAATCATGAAAGACCACTGAATACTGAAAATGAATGGAGGGCGGGAGGGAGAGGAGGGAAGTGGGGTGGTGGTAATGGAGGAGGGCACTTGTAGGGAAGAGCATTGGGTGTTATATGGAAACCAATTGACTATAAACTATTAAAAATTTTTTTAATGATTTGTATCCTTTGGGTAAATCCCTAGCAGTGCTATTGCTGGGTCATAGGGGAGTTCTATCAATAGCTTTTTGAGGAGCCTCCACACTGTTTTCCAGAGTAGCTGAAGTGCTGATGCATAGGAGCACATGTATCCCAATGTTCATAGTGGCACTTTCTACAATAGCCAAATCATGGAAAGAGCCCAAATATCTATCACCTGATGAGTGGATCAAGAAGATGTGGTATATATATATATACAATGGAGCATTACATGGCAATGAGAAAGAATGACTTATGGCCATTTGTAGGAAAGTAGATGGACCTCGAGGGTGTCATGCTAAGCGAAATAAGTCAGGCAGAGAAGGACAGATACCATATGTTTGCACTCATAGGTCTAACACGAGAAATCTAACAGAGGACTATAGGGAGAGGAATGGGGAAAGAGAGCTGGGGAGAGTGAAGGACAGAAATCATGAAAGGCTATTGAATACCGAAAATGAACCATGGACTGAAGGGGGAGGGGGAGGGAGGGAGGGGGTAATGGTCATGGTGGGGGGCACTTGTGTGGGAGAAGCACTGGGTGTATTGTGGAAACCAACTTGAAAATAAACTATTAAAAAATTTAAAAAGGCTAAAAAAAGAATAATGATAAAAACAAAAAATTTAAATGTTTTAAAAATATTTTTAAAAATTATAAAAATGAACATTCAAAAAATATATATAAATTAAAATTACATCAAGATACTGTAAGAGTGCTGTGAATACGGACTCCATCTTTGGCCCTCCATCTTGTTCATGCGCATGCACTGACCTCCCTTGAGAGGGTACTTCCAGGCCTCTTGGGAGTTAATGGGTGCTCTGATAGGAATGCCTGAAGGCTTGTTCTGATTTTCCCTCAAGTAGCACTCAGAAGGTGCCACTGTAGATAACTACCCTTTGATCTCACCACAATGATGGCCTCATCCCTCACTGGATGAAATCCAGACTGGACATAGAATAGCTGGATAGCACCTGAATCATGTGTCTGTCCTGCCCCCTCTGTCAGCTCATTACCCTCAATGAAACTCTGTAAATTTTATCGAGGGCCTTGCATCAGTTTTCAGTCTCCACATGTCTTCGCAATCTGGAGGACACTGTACTGTCCCTCCTCCACTTTCTAGTAGATACCATCATTGACCTAGTAGGTTGATAATAAGTAAAATAACACATTCAGGTATCTAGATGATGGGGAAAATGAATGCCCTCACATTGCTGATGAGAATACCAAATCTGACAAACTTATTAACAAAATTACTAATGAGAGCCATAAACTAGAGTCCATAAATACATACTAATATAATTAATAAGAAACTTAGTAGAAATCACAGAAATAGAACCATTAGGCATAACTTTGGTCATAATTATTTCAAAGAATACTCAATGGATTTTCTTAATGACAAGACAGTGATACAATCTCAAAACCACTCTCCACAATACACACCTCAATTTTAAGGTAAAATCTTAATGGTGGAAGAAACCTCACGGGTAACACCGTAAGAAACTGAATGGGGAGTTACCTTTACTTGTAAGGAGTAAAGTAAACATCACGTGACACCTGATGAGATTCATGGAGTAGAGCATATTCACATTTTGCCAAGAGGGCGTGTCTTGAATTTCATTGAGGAATTATCAGAGAAGCCCAGGTTAAGGGACATTCTACAAAATAATAGTCAACAACAACAACAACAACAAAATAGTCGAGATGCTGAAAAACAAGGTTTATTCCAGATTAAAGAATTCTAAAGAGAAAGAATAACTAAGTGCAATGTAGGATCTTTGATTGGATCCAGGAACTAGAAATAGAACATCGATGTGAATTGGTGAAATTTGAATTGTCTTTAGATAATAGTATTAATATTTAAATGTTAATTTTTCTGACTATGATCATCATACAAGGCTTATGAATAATATCAATATTTTCTGTATTTGGGTGTTCAATAACATATTTGTGTTTGAAAATATTCCAAACACGTACAAAAATAAAAATAAAGAACATTAGCAAATTACATTTATTAAGGGTGAAATCCATACCCTGAAAAGCGAAGCCAAAACACATTGCTGGCAGTGGATGCAACATGGTTTATGGTGGTAGGGGCACCCTATATGGATTCCAAAAAACAAAGGAGCCCTAGCTAAACATACACACAGGTCAATCATATTTGCAGGAAGCCCTCTGTTCACGGGGTACTATGTGAACAAGAAGAGTCCCATTGAATTTTTAATTGCCCATTAAAGAAATCAGTTGTGGATAAAGGCTAACAACTTTCATAGAAATCCCTGAGTCACAAGAACATTTTCCGAAATAGATCTTCCTGTCCTTCCCCAAAACCTCATGATACAGCTAGATGGAAAAAAAAAAAAAAAGGCTCTACTCATCCCAAATGGTCAAAAAACAAACCAGCCTTGAAACTACACAATTATCCAGAATAAAAAAAGAAGAAAAAACCATAGAACTACAAAATAATAAATGGCCTCTGATAACCTCTCAACAGAAAAATGCCAAACAGTAGGGCAAAATTTAGTAAGGCCTGAACAAAAACATATTTTATAAAGCACTGACATCTATCAAGAATTCAAGCTTGGAATATAAAAGTTCAGGGAGAAGATGATGAGCCCACAAAGAATTGAAAAATATAGAAATAAAGAATGTATGTCCATTCAGTCACCTAAAGTAAATCCTTCATATATAGAATGATTTTTTTGGACAACAATTAAATGAGAATGAGATTATCTCTGCCTTCCCACTAAACTCTTTACGGCATTGGCAAAATTTTTTTTTTATTTTAGAGAGAGCACATACAAGCAGGGGATGGGGGGGAGGCAGGAGGGGGAGAGGGGGAGAGGGATAATCTTAAACAGGTTCTGTGCTGTCAGCATGGAGCTTGACGTAGGGCTTGATCCCACCCCCTGGGATCATGACCTGAGCAGATATCAAGAGACAAAAGTTCAACCAACTGAGCCACCCAGGAGCCCTGATGACACTGGGCAAATTTTAAATAATCTATGGACCATAGATTTACTCTTTAAAAAAAATGCAGGCATGGGTTGTATCTCTGACATTACCTTGATTGTTATTCCAAACTTTTTTTTTTTTGAAGTTTTATTATTTTGAGAGAGACACAAAGCTGGAGTGGCAGAAGGGCAGAGAGGCAGAGAGAGAGAGAGAGAGAGAGAGAGAGAGAGAGAGAGCCAAACCCAAACAGGCTCCACACTGTCAGCACAGACCCCCTACATGGGGCTCGAACTCAAACTGTGAGATCATGATCTGAGCTGAAACCAAGAGTCAGCCACTTAACCAACTGAGCCACCCAGGCACTCCTACTATTCCAAATAAGAAACCCAACGGATGAACATAGTGGAAGGGAAGGAAAAAAGATAAAAGCACAGAAGAAGGCAAACCATAAAAGACTTTTTTTTTAGTTTATGTTTTTCATTTATTTTTGAGAGACGGAGAGAGAGAGAGAGAGAGAGAGAGAGAGAGAGAGAGCGAGCGTGAGCAGGGGAGGGTCAGAGAGAGAGGGAGACACAGAATCCATCCGAGACAGTGTCTAGGCTCTGAGCTGTCAGTACAGAGCCCCATGTGGAGCTCAAACCCGTGAACTGCAAGATCATGACCTGAGCTGAAGTCGGATGCTTAGCCAATTGAGCCACCCAGGCGCCCCAAGAGGGTCTTAAATACAGAGAGAAAACTGAAGATTGCTGGAGGGGAGGTGGGCGGGTGATGGGGTAAATAGGTGACGGGCATTAAGGAGGGCACTTTTTGGGATGAGCCCTGGGTGTCATATGTAAGAGATGAATCACTGGGTTCTACTCCTGAAGCCAATACTACACTGTATGTTAAATTAAAATTAAAACAAAAAAAGATACAGAAAAAAATGTCCATGATGACTGAAACAAAATAAAGAGGTCTGGATTCCACTCACCATCCCCAGGGATAAACCAGTTTGAGTATTCATTCAAAGTCCTCTGAATGGACAATCTTTGGGATAAGTGATAAGAAGATGTCCTGAAATCTCTTGGACTCCTTAGGAGATAAATGCTGTGAAACAAAAAGAGTTTTTGAATAAACAATATGGACATTTCTCTCTTCCTACTCTTCTCAGGGCCGCACATTGCCTCGTATCCCAGACTCAAATTGCTCAGTTGTTCAGATGCAGCTGAACATCAATGTTCACTGCCAGTCTCTTCTTTCAGTGCAAGCTCTTCCCTCTCTACAGTACTTCCTTTACTCTTAAGGGTGGTCAGTTGATCCTAACCTCAGGAAAGTTTAATTGATTGGGAATGGGTGTCATTCTATATTAAGAAAAATTCAGAGCTACCCTCTGGGTTCACAAGACTTAGTGTTATGATCAGGTATAGCTGCCATGGACATGGGAGCACACAACAGTGACATATGTAACATGCATTTCAGATACCCCTTTTGTTAATTTTATTTCGAGAGAGAGAGAGACAGAGAGAGAACGAACACGAGAACCAGGGGAGGGGCAGAAAGAAGGAGGGACAGAATTCCAATTAGGCTCCATACCATCAGTGCAGAGCCTGATGCAAGGCTCAAACTCAGGATCCTGAGATCAAGACCTAAGATCAAGAGTTGGACACTTAACTGACTGCAACACCAAGGTGCCCCTTGAATCCTTCTTAGATGTTTATTATTGAGAGAGGGAAAGCGAGAGGGGGGGGAAGCGAGAGAGGGGGGG
>NC_043715.1:56943308-56970053 GCF_006229205.1 Suricata suricatta
AAGGAAGGAAAGGAAGGAAAGGAAGGAAAGGAAGGAAAGGAAGGAAAGGAAGGAAAGGAAGGAAAGGAAGGAAAGGAAGGAAAGGAAGGAAAGGAAGGAAAGGAAGGAAAGGAAGGAAAGGAAGGAAAGGAAGGAAGGAAGGATACTCCCATGCAGGCTCTGGGATGTTAGTACAGAGTCCGACACTGGGCTTAAACTCGTGACCTGGGCCAAAACCCAGAGTTGGATGCCTAACTGAGCCACCCAAGCGCCCTTCTGGTACTTCTCAGATTCATCATTTTATCAAATGACAGGACATCCTCAGATTCCTTCAAAGCAACCAGCATCAACTCACCTTGGCATCGAAGGAGAACCAGGACTTGGGGAAGATTCTCATGGTCAGGAGGCATGGTCCATCCTGGTCCCTTAGGACTTTCTGCCAAGGTGGAGACTATCCATGGGGACTTGGCAAAGTTTGGGATAGTGCAGATCCAACTAGGCTCCCCCATGGCATTCATCAAATGGACAATCTCAGCTACTCAAGGTGTTCCTGGTTGGGGAATAAATGGGACAATCATGAATTTTGTTTGTTACCTTAAAATTCTGAAGGAAAGATTTAGTGGTTGACTGTCCAGCGTTCTTTAATCTCAGGTGGGCCACTATAATCTTGACTATCAGTTCGATAATATCTGTTCTCTATCCTATTCTCCCTGCACACTCCACCTCTAGGGTGATGGAGCTTTTAGCTTAAAAAGACACTGCAAGGTCGAAGAATCCCAAATCCTTATCTCCAGGCCAGGGACTCCCTCTGCTTTGGTTAGACTGAACTTAAAGCATCCCACTATGTCACATGTGTAAAACCAAAATCAGCTTTCTTCTATGCCTGCTCCTCTTTTAATCTCCATCTAAGTAGATATAATATTTATCAAATTAACATATTATCTTCACGTCCTTAGTCCTCACCCCCTCTATATCCAACTGTTCTCCAAGATTCCATGTCCTATACATGTCTCAAATTGATCCCCTTCTCCTGTTTAATTCATCCCTTCATTTCTGAGCTGAATGTAAAAACATAAACAGGACACAGGTCCTGGCTTTCATGGTCTGATTTTCATTAAAAAAAAGAAAGTTATTTTATTTTTTCCATATGCATTCCATGAGTAACCATCATTTTATTAATATATGTAACATCTATGTTCTACATACTGAAGTGAGATCTCAGTCTTCAGCTTCAGATAATCAACTGTGCCCCGCAAGGCATATAAAAAATTAATGTGAGACTATTGTAATGTTTTGATTTTGATTCATCTGATTATTATGATATCAAACAATTGTTCATTATATAGATACACGAATGTCATTCTGTCACTTGAAAACATTGAGATTTAAACTTTTTCCCTTATTTTCTACAGGAAGATTTTTATAAAGGTAAATAATATTTATTATGTTGTTAGCATAATCATAGAAAATGCCCAATTTTCTAGAATTTGGAAAAATATTAACTTTCTTCCCGTCTTAGCTTATTGTTTGTGATTTCATCCATTTCATGTGAGTATTGAATTAAAGCACATAAAGCCTTCAAAACAGTACTATATACATGTTAAGTTCTAGGCAGGTGTCACCTGCTATTATCAGAGATAATATGTCATTATCTTCTTGTTTCTGCAGGTGTTTTCCTGCATGAAATGCATGAGGGCATCCTCTAAGAGCAGCCTCACTTCGAGAACACAACCCAAGAACATACAAGTGCCTACCTGTACAGATATACACTCTTCCTACATGATCTAGGGTAACTTGACATGATGGCACCATCCTATCTCACCAAAAACTCATACCAGGCAAAGCACAAAGACTCCACACTGGTATAACTGGAGTATGTTGATATCTTCGCAAGCAAGAGTGAACTAGACATCTTGACACAGTCCTGTTTTTCACTGAAGCTCCCTGGTCTGCTGGCTTCAAGTCTTGAACTCGGATGGAATGAGCCCTTTAAATTAACTATAGAAGATGCCAGAACTGTTCAATTCAGCAACTAATACAGGGTAAAGTGGGTTTTTCTTCACCTCAGAATGTGTCTTAACTCAAGACAAGAGTGAGAATTAAGGTGGGGGAAAGCTTGACAGAGAGCCAAGCACTTAGAACTTGGAAACATGGGAAGAATGTGACATCCAGAGCAGTGAACACGGTGTGTACAACTGGACTAAGGACAAAGCCTTTGAGGGAGGACAGACGTTGTTTTCCAATAGAGGAAAACCATGATCTCTTCAAGGAAGACTTCCTGGGCTCTCTCTGCTACTAACACTCCCAGAGCATCACTGATTCCCTCTCACTTGTCAGGATCCTCACTGCCTTGCCTTTCCTCAGCCCCAAGGTAGGATATTTCTGGTGCAGGAAGAGGAGACCCAGATTAAAATGGCAGATTGTTACCTCACATAAAAAGGAGTCCTGGGACCTCTGGCTTCAGTTCTTCACTCTGGAGATGTGGAAAGAGCATTACTTCCCCCGACCCCTTATGATGAAAAAGAGCTGGACTAATTTCAAATTTCATTTTTTAGAAACCAATCAGAGACCTGGGGTTGCAGAGCAAACCATTCAAAATCTAAGGAGAGATCTTGTCTGAAGGGAAAGAGGGGATTGTCAATGTGCATTCACCTGGGTCAACACGATCAGGTACCTGCTAGAAGAGCTAAGCTAGGGCAGCTGCTGAATCCATGAAGGTCGAGTATGGACTGGTGGGAAGGTGGGAAAACTGTGAGGGGTTGCACAAATGAAGTCTGCACCTGGCTTCAGGCTTATTCTCCATAAAGCCCACCAGACACCCATGGAAAAGATCCAAGGGAGCCCCAAGAAGTGTCCATTTTGGTACAACCTGAGGGATGAAAACAATGGTCATGTAAGGAGGGGCTCCTGGATAAAGATCCAGTCTTGTTCATGTCCTCTGCCCATTTCTTCGCTGGATTTTTCGTTTTTTGGGTGTGGAGTTTGGGGAGTTCCTTATAGATTTTGGATACTAGCCCTTTACCTTATATGTCATTTGCAACTATCTTTTCCCATTCCACCAGTTGCCTATTAGTTTTCTTGATTGTTTCCTTTGCAGTGCAGAAGATTTTATCCTAGGTCCCACTAGTTCATTTTTGCTCTTGATTCCCTTACCTTTGGGGATGTGTCAGGTAGGAAATTGCTGCAGTTGAGGTCAAGGATGCTGTTTCCTGCTTTTTTCTTTAGGGTTTTGATGCTTTTTGTCTCACATTCGGGTCCTTCATCCATTTTGAGTTTATTTATGTGTATGGTGTAAGAAAGTAGTTTCATTCTTCTGCATGTTGTTGTCCAGTTCTCCCAGCACCACCTGCTAAGGAGGCTGTCATTTTTCCATTGAATACTCTTTCCTGCTTTGTCAAAGATTTGTTAGCCATATAGTTGTGGGTCCAATTCTGGGTTCTCTACTCCATTGTCTATGTGTCTGTTTTTGTGCCAATATTATACTGTCTTGATGAGGAGAGCTTTGTAGTAGAGGCTAAAGTCTGGGAATGTGATGCTTCCCGTTTTAGTTTTCTTCATTATTACTTTGGAACTCAAGGATATTATTCTAAGTGAAATAAGTCAGGCAGAGAAAGATACCACATGTTTTCACTCACATGTGGAACAGGAGAAACTTAACAGAGGACTACAGTGAAGGAGAAGGTGAAAAATAGTTAAGGAGAGAGAGGGAGGCAAACCATAAGAGACTGTTAAATACTGAGAACTGAGGGTTGATGGGGGTTGGGAGAGGGGGGAAAATGGGTGATTGGGATGGAGGAGGGCACTTGTTAGGATGAGCACTGGGTGTTACATGAAAACCAACTGGATGATAAACTATTAAAAAAAACCCAAAAGATCGAATCTTGGAAGACCCAGCTTTTCAGACATGGTTGGTGGACTGAGAACTGGCTCTTACTTAGAGTGCACCTCACTAGCACCTATAACCTTGACCAAGGTATAGACAAGGCTGATAAGGGGACAGCAGCTACTGGCAGCATCTGCTAACGGAAGCATCTCTTCCCAGTTTTTCTAGCTTTGCTACCTGTGGCCAAGTTGATAGGAAGTAGTAGCCGCATCTGTGCTCAGGTGAGCAACTACCGAGATGTTTATTTTCCTTCACTTGCCTGTGAAGCGTAATGCATTATCATATAAAAATATTCTTTTCTAACTCCACTAACGGAAAAAAAAACCTTTAATCTTGGGGGGAAGGGGAACCACCACTGACCTTGGAGTATTGGTTAACATCCACTGCTCAGAGACCAAGGGAATTCATTGCCAGCAAATCTGTTGAAGAAAAACCTATCTGATAACATTAAAGATGGTAAAACAGACTTTAGTCAGGACCATCATGGTAGGTAGAGGAACCACGGGAACGGGATTCTGCAGTGGAGGATAGAGGTTGATATAAACTCTGAATACAACACAAGCAAGTTGGTATTTACAGACAAGGGGCAGGATTGGGGGGCAGTGGGTAGAAATTACTAAGTGGAAATTTCTGTGGTCCTTGGGGGTTCTGGATAAACCTACCTAGCAAGATTGTTGTTGAAGGTAGGCAAGGTTGATCAGACATCCCCTGGAATATGGTTGGGGGTTAAGTACCCAGATACCCAGCATTAAGGGTTCTGGCTAAATCAATTTAGCAGGGTTCTTGCTAAAACTAATTTTGCAAGGATATGCATAGGTGAGCACATGAGCTTCAAGAACCTGACTAAAGGTCAAACAAAGAATCTTTGCCAGTGCCCCCATCTTATTCAAGGAAAAAAGAGATTCTTTTCTCCAAAAAACTACAGTCCATTTTCTTATTTGGTTCATTAAGGACCAGCTGAACCATTTTTTAGGATTGGGTTGTAGAGGATGTTTGCTGGATGATACCAGCAGACATTTTTGAGGGGGGGTTCTGTAACAAAAGATTGATAGAAACCCAGTTTCTGAGTCCTGAGGGCAGCCAGTGACATTTTTAAATGAGCCTGACACATCTTCAAATGGTGCAGTAAGAGCAGTGGCTGTCTAAGGAGTTTTTCCTCGTTTGAATTTACTATGTCTCTCATGATGGCATCAGGTGTTGTGATGAACTCTGAGTGGTTCATATAGCAGACAACTTGCCCATCTGTAACCTGTTGTGGTAATTTCTCTTCAGCTTAAGCTTGTAGAGCTTAAAAAAAATTTCAGTTCTCATGATTCCTAGGCAGAAAGGAAAATGTTTGAGACATTAATTTGGGGAGTTGTAGCTGGATATTGGAGAGAACTATAATTCAAGATTTGATAAGGACTAGCAGAAAGCCCCCGACAGAACCCACAAGGATGCTTTGTCGCTTTCCATTAAAAACAAAAATATACCACTCTGCAAACATCCCCATTTCCATCACAAGTCTTTCAGGTAACTCTAACTGCTTATTTACCTAAGTGCAGCAAGAATAAGTGGTCATCTAGGCTTTCTTTTTAGTTTGCTATTCTTCAGCTCAGGTCATGATCTCCTGGTTCATGTATTTAAACCCAGTGTCAGGCTCTGTGCTGACAGCTTGGAGCCTGCTGCGTCAGATTCTTTGCCTCCCTCTCTCTGTCCCTCCTCTGCTCTCTCTCTAAAATAAACATTTAAAAAATTTTAAGCTTCTCAAGGCTAGGAAGCCAAGCCAAGCATTTGTCACCTGACTTGACCTGCAACACCTAATAGATTTAGGTGAATCCCTCTCTTCTCAAGGCTCCAAATATCCTGAGGTTCCTTATTGACCTGTAAGGCAGAGGCTGGTTTTTCCAAGCAGGACTTTGAAAGCATGGCTTCCCTTCAAGTCAACCTATTTCCTTCACGTTGTCTAGCCATCTTGGATTTAGTGCACATTATTCTCAAATATGACATCCTAGTCAAAGCCTTGGTACTTTAACCAACTGATTTCCAAATGTGTCTGGTTCCAAGGAGAATGGATTTTTTACTGAATTTATGCAAATAACAATGTTGCCATAAAAATTAAAATAGTTTCCAAATTCTGAAGGTATTGGGTAGGGAGAAAAGGTAATGCTTCAATTCTGCTTATAATAAACAATTTACTAAATTGCTCTAAGTTGTAGATAGCTTAAAAAGGAAAAAAAATCAAGTCTGGAAAGCAAAATATTGAATAACCAGCAATGTTTCAAACACAAAGTTATAAAAGTTATAATTGCCCTTATCAATTCATTCAGTCACATATACTTAATTCTCATCTGCTTGATCTTGGGTTAGCAGTGATTTTGAACCCATCAGCCTCTTCATTATCTCTGAAAGCTCTTACTGCAGAGGCATGGTCTCAAAGTTATTCAAGCAATGCCATTACAGAGCATACTTTCCTGGAGCCAATGGTAAATGTTTTCAAAGAATCAGTAAAACAACTGTCTGTAGATGACAAAGACATAAAATGGCCAAGGTTAAAGATCCAAGGTTAAAGATCTGTGACATACAGTATTTTAACATAATGACCAGACAGAAAATGTATTGATAAGTTTCCATGAATGTCACATAACTTCTGGAAATATCTATTTTTGTAACATATGTTATGCCCAGATTTGTAATATCATCCCAAAAACCAGAGACCGCCAGGGAGACCGAGGCACGCATGCAAAAGCAAAGGGCTTTATTATTACAGGCTTATAAACTCGGGCTCACAGACTTCACCAACACAGTGGATCCATGCGGAGAGACTTGAACATGGCGGGGTAGGGCTTTTATGAGTTTTGGGAAGGGGGAGTTACAGGAAATCGTGACACAGGCACAGCCAAAACATGGAAAGAGCCTAAATGTCCATCACCTAATGAATGGATCAAGAAGATGTGGTATATACACACAATGGAGTACTATATGGCAATGAGGAAGAATGAAATATGGCCATTTGCAGCAAAGTGAATGGACCTCAAGGGTGTCATGCTAAGTGAAATAAGTCAGGGGGAGAAGGACGGATACTATATGTTTGCACTCATAGGTCTAACAGGAGAACAGGAGAAACATAATGGAGGACCAGGGGGAGGGGAAGAGGGAAAGAGTTGGGGAGAGAGAGGGACACAAAACCTCAAAGAGTACTGTATACTGAAAACGAACCGAGGGTTGAAGACGGAGGGGGAAAAGAGATGGTGGTGATGGAGGAGGGCACTTGTGGGGAATAGCACTGGGTGTCGTATGGAAACTAATTTGACAATAAACTATTTAAAAATAAATAAAAAATAATTAAGAAAACCTTGACAGATTTTAATCTGGATTTCTATCCTTTTAAAATTTAAAAACCCTAGTGGAGATTCTTCTGCATGTTGCTGTCCAGCTCTCCCAGCACCACCTGCTAAAGAGGCTGTTTTTCTTTTTTTTTTTTTCCACTGGACACTCTTTCCTGCTTTGTCAAAGATTAATTTGCCATGCACTTGCGGGCCCAATTCTGGGCTCTCTATTCTGTTCCATTGGTCTATGTGTCTGTTTTTGTGCCAGTACCATACTGTCTTGATGATGACAGCCACACTGAGACACCACCTCACACCAGTCAGAGTGGCTAAAATGAACAAATCAAGAGACTATAGAGGCTGGCGAGGGTGTGGAGAGACGGGCACCCTCCTACACTGCTGGTGGGAATGTAAACTGGTGCAGCAGCTCTGGAAAACAGTGTGGAGGTTCCTCAAAAAACTATCATTAGAACTCTCCTATGACCCATTAATTCATTTTAAAAAACTCTTCTGTGTATAGTTTTCATCAGACCAAATGACCAGGATTTTGCTCTTTTATGTTTTTTATTTTTTAATGTTTTATTTATTTTTGAAAGAGAGAGAGAGAGAGAGAGAGAGAGAGAGAGAGAGCGAGCGAGCATGAGCAGGGGAGGATCAGAGAGAGAGAGGGAGGGAGGGAGGAAGGGAGGCACAGAATCTGAAGACAGGCTCCAGGCTCTAGGCTCTGAGCTAGCTGTCAGCACAGAGCCTGACGCGGGGCTCAAACCCACCAACCGTGAGATCATGACCTGAGCTGAAGTTAGATACTCAACCGACTGAGCCACCCCCATGCCCCGATGTGCGCAGTTGTTTTAAAAACAGCAATTCAGTTTTATAACATCTTATAAAGTATTAACACTTCAGCTGTTTTCAAAACTAGACTAAATGGCTCCACTAGACTTCATAGACATTTAGGAAATTTTTCTAATGATGGACTATCCAGAAAAGTTTTAGGTCAATGTGAACATGATCGAATACTTCAAACATACAAAATCAGTCAATACTGTAACAAGTACCATATACCCATCACCAAGCCTTAAAAATTATCTTAATTTTCTATACTTCACACACTTCTCAGCTATATTTTCCAACTATCAGATATCACATTTTTTCATTTTTCAATATTTGAATTTCTCTAAATGGTAAGGTCTATTTTTAATGTAATATTTTTATGATACCGAAAATTGTTAATACAGGTTTAGCCATGTATGTTTTGTGTATACTGATTTTTGTGAGATATATCTAATGTCTACTTTCATCTCCATTCACTGGATTCTAGACACAATTATTTTTTATGTTTACTAATTAAATTTCTCAAAATGGTACCATGTTGGTATATTAATTTGGTTTTCCTTGCTATTGGTGAAGTGATGGTTTAATTGGCATAGTTTGCATTGATTTATTACATATAAAAGCAAAAGATAACTTCAAGAAGTTTCCTGTTGTCTTTATAAAAGCCACACAGAAACTACCACCAATAATCCATTGGGATATTATTTCCCAGAGCTCAGACTTAGTCTTTTTTTTTTTTTAAGAGGGAGAGAGAGAGAGAGTGGGAGCAGGCAGAGAGAGGGAGACACAGAATCCAAAGCAGGCTCCAGGATCCGAGCTGTCAGCACAGAGCCCGACACGGGGCTCAAGTTCAGTAACTGTGAGATCATGATCTGAGCCAAAGTCAAATGCTCAACCACTTGAGCCACCAGGCGACCCAGACTTAGTCTTTATTATGGTCAGATATCTGATCATAAACTTGTTTTCTTTATGTTAATTTTACTTGTTGCAGGGCTCCTGGGCTTAGAACTTCCTTTTCCACATTAAAAAAAACAAAAATAGAAAAAAATCTGGATTATTAAATATACATCAGTTTCCTTTGAGTACACTAAAAAACATTGAATGTATACTTTAAATGGATAAATTTTAGGATATATTATTTCTAAAATCTTTCCAAAATCTCCAACAGGAAACCAAAAACACATAGATATGAAATTATACCTACTTGAATGTCAATATTAAGCCATTTTTTTTGAGAATTGTAATTATAGTTTCATTTTCTTTCTCCCAATTTTTATTTAAATTCCAGTTAGTTAACATACAGTTAGTTTCAGGTGTAGGATTTAAGGATGTATTTCTTACATATAACATCCAGTGCTCTTCAGAAGTGGCCTCTGTAATGCCCACCACCCATTTACCCCATTCTCCATCCCCTCTTCTTCCATCAACCGCTCATTTTGTTTTCTATTGTTAAGAGTCTGTTTCTTCATTTGTCTCTTTCCCCACCTCATGTTCATTTGTTTCTTAAATTCCAGGTGAATGAAATCATATGGTATTTGTCTTTCTTTGAGTGACTTAGTGCACTACTTTCTAGCTCCATCAATGTCACTGCAAATGGGAAATTTCATTCTTCTTCTGGCTGAGTAATATTCCATTGTATATATGTAAATAAAAAGCTTTGGGGTGTCTGGGTGGCTTGGTTAGTTGAGTGTTCGACTCTTGATTTTGGCTCAGGTCATCATCCTAGGGTCATGCGACCGAGCCTGGCATGGGGCTCTGAGTGGAGCCTGGAGCCTCCTTGAGATTCTTTCTCGTGGTTAGTGGTAAGATGGTGGAGGAGTAGAGCAGCCCTAAGCTTGCCTCCCCCATCAGATGAGCAAAGTAAGTATCAAATCATTGTGAACGCTCAAAATATCAATTGAAATCTTAGAGAACAAGGCTGCATTGTCTCCAAACCAGAAAAACAACCCATGGAAGGTAGCAACTGAGTAGAGTTTGTGGGAGAAAAGAGTCACTGGTCCCTTGACCAGTGGGAAGAGGGAGGGAGAGGGAAAAAGGGAGAGGGAGAGAGACAGCAAGAAAAAAAAGAGCAAATATATGTGCGGGAATCGCACAAGGAAACTCTTCCCCAAAATCTTTGGCAGGGAAAAAGGAGGTTACAAAACTTCAAGTTTTATATAAATAGCAGAGCAAAGATTCTGAAGATTCGGAGTCTAGATATTTCCAGGTTTGCGCCTGGGGAGGTGAGCAGTGCTGCCAGGAGAGCAGAGCAGTGGGCAGCCTGAGGTCACAGAGAGAGAAGTAGCTCCCCGGCTTGGAGAACATTTGGTAGAGGCAATATGTCCTCCCTCAGGACAAAGTACCCCGTGTGTTGCAATTTACCATCAACTTTGGCCTGCTGTGTGGGCTCCTGGGTGTCTTCAACAAGCTGTCACCAGCCATAAGGCAGGGAGACCCTCCCCCAGAAGACTAGGATATGTCTACAATGAGGTGGGGGGTGTCTTTCAAGTGCAGGGTTTTGAAACACAGCTCTGCCTGAGTTAAAACAAAGTGCTGTGCTGTTTGGCAGGCAGACGGCTCAGGCACAGACAGGTTGAAGGTGGGGATGTGACAGAAACCAGGGACACAGGCACACTCACTGCTTGGCCAGGAGGGCTTTCTGAGAAGGCATGGTGCACATTTCCCCCTCCAGAGAGGACAGAATAGGTCAAAGCCATTTTCTTCCTGTACCTACCAGCTTGATCAACCCCAGTGAGCTAAACAGCACCACCAAGTGGAGAACAGAGTTGCTACACCTGTCCCTGCTCCCCCACCATGCCCTCTAGGTACATCTCCACTAAGCAATTGTACTTGAGAATCATAGTAGCAGGCCCCTTTCCCAGAAGACCAGCACAAAGCCCACATTCACATGAAGTCTATGAATTAGAGTGTTACAAAGCTTCAGCTCTAGGGGAAAAGGATCCAACTTCCTTTGTTGTGTTTTGTTTTTGTTTGATACAGAAATAAAGACAAATACAATCACTCTGAATGGAAAAGGACTACATGCTCCAATCAAAAGACATAGGGTATCCGAATGGATAAAAAACAAGATCCATCTACATGATCCCTACACGAGACTCATTTTAGACCTGAAGACACTTGTAGATTGAAAGTGGGGGGAAGGAGAACTACCTATCATGGTAATAATGGATGTCAAAAGAAAGTTGGCACAGCCATACTTATATCAGAAAAACTAGGTTTTAAAACAAAGACTGTAACAAGAAATGAAGAATGGCACTATATCATAATTAAAGGGTCTATCCATCAAGAAGACGTAACAATTATAAATATGCCAACTTGAAACACCAAAATATAGAACAAAGAAATTCATTGATAACAATACTATAATAGTAGAGGACTTCAACACCCCACTTACAGCAATGGACAGATCATCTAACCAGAAAAATCAACAAGGAAACAATGACTCTGAATGACACATGAGTGAAATGAGAGGAGGGGCAAGACAGCGGAGAAGTAGGGAGCTCAAACTGAGAGGACTGAAGCCACAGTACTCTGATCTGCAAGAGTGGGAGGAAAACACGGAGTCCAGAAAGAAGACAAACTCAAAGGTGCCTGAGTGAGTGCGAACTAGGGAAATAAAAACAGGCCAGGCCCTCGAGGTGCAGAGGGGAGGGAGCCTCAGTCCAACACAGAGCTGGGGAGAGTGGAGGAGAGTGCACAGAGCCCCGGAGAAACAAGGGGAAGAGAAAGACTGAAAGTGCTCATAGAACTGCCTCTAGAGAAGAGAAAAAAACTCGGCCTGGGACAGAGAGGGATATTATTATCTCATATATAACTGCTGGGCACAGGGAGAGAAATCCGTCCCATTTAGCTAGCGGATTCTCCCTTGGGCTTGGCGGCGCTGGCACCCATTTCAGGTGGCGCCAGGAGAAAAAACTCCCTCCCCCTAGTCTATCCCAGCTAGGAAGCCAGCTGCCTTTGGGAGTACATCTCATCTTGGGCGGTGGCATTAAAGTGCATGGACTGGGATTTGGAAACGAGGCAGGGCTTGGAATATACAACTTGCTCGCCCATGGCACAGGGAGAATAGACTCCAAAGAGTGGCTTGAATGCTTGGTTCGAGAAGGGCTTGGTGCACCGCCACTCTTCTGCCTGCAACCACCAAGCAGGGGCCTCGGAGAGCAGTCCCCTCCCCCCCCAAGGCCTACCTACACCAAACCACGCCCATCCACACAGGAGAGCTGCTTTTTTTTTTTTCTTGCCATCCAGATAGATTTTCCCTTATCTCATTCTTATCTCTCCCCTTGGCTGGTTATACACTTTTAGATTGTCCACTGTCTTATGTAGTTTCTGTCCCCCCCCCTCTTTTCCCCTTTCCTTTTTTTTTTTTCTTTCCTTTTTTGGTTTGCTTGTTTGATTTGTCTGTGTGTTTGTGTGCTTTTGTTCCCTGTATGTTTGTCTGTCTTCCTTTTCAGGGATACCTCAAGAAACAAGCCAAAGTACACATGGTGGAGAGTTCCAAATATCACTGAGAAAGAAACTAAAATAATCAAAAGGCACAACAAGAGAAACTGAGAGACACCATTAAAAGAACATTTCCTGAAATGACTGGCCCTGGACAGTCAATGAGCCTCCTTTAACAGAGCAATACTAACAGGTGAACAGTGCACAATGAGCTTTTAAAACTGACAAAAGACAGAAAGCTAGTCAAAACGATGAAACAAAAGAGCTCTCCTCTCAAGAAATTCCAGGAAGAAGTCACAGCCACAGAACAGCTCAAAACAGATATAGGCAACATAACTAAACAAGAATTTAGAACAATGGTCATAAAATTAATCGCTAGGCTTGAAAAGAGCATCAGAGAAGCTATTGATACGCACACTAGGAACCTTCAAAATAGCTGTGACGAGTTAAAGACTATAAATGAGGTGATTAAATGGAGGCAGCCACTGCGCAGATTGAAGGGGAAGAGAGGAGAATAGATGAATTAGAAGACACCGTTATAGCAAAAGAGGAAGTTGAGAAAAAGAGAAATTGATACAGGAGCAGGAAAGGAGAATTTGAGACCTGAGTGATACAATTAGACAGAACAATATCAGTATCAGGAATTCCTGAAGAAGAAAGAGAAAACGGTTCTGAAGGGGTGCCTGATCAAATTATAGCCAACAACTTTCCCACTTTGGAAAGAAAAGACACACTGAAATACAAGAGGCACAGAGAACCCCCTTAAAATGTAACTTGAATTGACCTTTGTCATGACATAGTGAATCTGGCAAAGTATATGGATAAAGATAGAATTTTGAAAGCAGCTAGGGATAAAAGCGCCCTAACGTACAAAGGGAAACATATCAGAGTAGTTACAGACCTATCTACTGAAACTTGGCAGGCTAGAAAGGAATGGCAGGAAATCTTCAATGTGAAGAACAGGAAAAATATGCAGCCAAGAATTCTTTATCCAGCGAGCCTGTCATTCAAAATAGGACAGATAAAAGGTTTTCCCAACTAAACAAAAATTGAGAGAATTCATCACCACCAAACCAGCCCTACAAGAAATCCTAACAGGGACTCTATGAGGGAAATGTTGCAAGGAATACAAGGTACCAGAGACACCACTACAAACATGAACTCTACAGAGAACACAGTGAATCTAAACCCACATTTTTCAATAATAACACTGAATGTAAGTGGACTGAATGCTCCAATCAAATGACACAGGGTAGCACAATGGATAAAAAGCCAAAATCCATCTATTTGCTGTCTATAAGAGACTCATTTTAGACCTAAAGACACCTTCAGGTTGAAAGTAAGGGGATGGAGAAATACCCATCATGCAATGGGAAGTCAAAAGAAAGCTGGAGTAGCAATACATATATTGGACAAACTTGAAGAGGGAGGAGGAAAGGGGTTGTGGTGTGATGGTCGTGGAGGGGGGCACTTGTGGGGAAGAACACTGGGTGTTACACGGAAACCAACTTCGCAGTAACTATTCATTAAAAAAAAAGGCAGTAACAAGAGATGAAGAAGGACATTATGTAATAATTACAGGGTCTCTCCATCAGGAAGAGCTAACAATTATAAATATCTATGTGCCTAACTCGGGAGCACCCAAATACATAAAACAATTAATCACAAACAGATACAATCTTATCGATAAGAATGTGCTAACTGCAGGGGACTTTAATACTCCACTGACAGCAATGGGTAGATCAACCAGACAGAAAATCACTAAAAAAAAAAAACCAATGGACCTGAATGACACACTGGAACATATGGAATTGATAGATGTATCTGGAACTCTGCATCCTGAAGTTAGGGAATTCACCTTCTTAAGTGCACATGGCATATTCTCCAAGATAGATCACATACTGGGGCATAAAGCAGCCCTCCATACATATAAACGAATGGAGATCAACCATGCACACTTTCAGATCACAATGCTATGAAACTTGAAATTGACCACAGGGTAAAGTCTGGAAAACCTCCAAAAATGTGGAGGTTAAAAAACACCCTACTAAAGAATGATGGGGCCAATCAGGGAATTAGAGAAGAAATTAAAAAATATATGAAACAAATGAAAATGAAAAAACAACAATCCAAATTATCTGGGATGCAGCAAAGGCAGTCCTAAGAGGAAAGTATATTGCAATCCAGGCCTATTTCAAAAACTAGAAAAAGCACAAATTCAAAATCTCAGAGAGCACCTAAAGGAACTAGAAGGAGCAGCAAGAGTCCCCAAACCTAGCAGAAGAAGAGAAATAATAAAGATCAGGGCAGAAATAAACAATATAGAATAATAATTTTTAAAAAAGAACAGTTGAACAGATCAATGAAATCAAGAGTTGATTTTTTGAATAAAATTGATAAACCGCTAGCCAGACTCCTTGCAAAGAAAAGAGAACACCTAAATACACAAAATCATGAACGTAAATGGGTCTATTACAACCAATCCATCAGAAATAAAAGCAACCAGAGATTACTATGAAAAATTATATGCCAACAAACTGCACAATCTAGAAGAAATGGACAAATTCCTAAACACATAGGCACTGCCATAGTTCAAACGAGAAGACAGAAAATCTGAACAGACCCACAACCAGTGAAGAAATTGTATCTGTTATCAAAACTCTCCCAATGAATAAGAGCCCAGGGCCAGATGGCTTCCCAGGGGAATTCTATCAGACATTTAAAGCAGAGCTAATACCCATTCTTCTCAACCTATTCCAAAAAATACAAATAGAAGGAAAACTTCCAAGCTCATTCGACGAAGCCAGCATCACCTTGTTTGCCAACTCAGAGACCCAGCCAAAAAAGAGAACTACAGACCAATATCCTTAATAAATACGGATGAAAAATACTCAACAACATACTAGCAAATTCAACAGCATATAAAAGGAATTATTCATCATGATCAAGTGGGATCATTCCTGATTTACAGGGCTGGTTCGATAGTCACAAATCCGTCAATGTGATACATCACAATAACAATATAAAAGATAAAAATCCTATGATCCTGTCAATAGATGCAGAAAAAGCATTTGACAAAATACATCACCATTTCTTAATAAAAACCCTTGAGAAAGTCAGGATAGAAGGAAGTTAAACATTATAAAAGCAATTTATATAAACATTATATGAAAAGCCCACAACTAATATCATCCTCAGTGGGGGAAACTGAGAGCCTTCCCCCTGAGATCAGATACACTATAGGGTGTCCACTCTCACCACTGTTGCTTAACACAGTGCTGGAAGTCCTAGCATCAGCAATCATACAACAAAAGGAAATCAAAGGCATCAGAGTCAGCAAAGAAGAAGTCAAACTTTCACTTTTTGGAGGTGACATGATACTCGACATGGAAAACCCGATCAACTCCACCAGAAGCCTTCCAGAACTGATCCATGAATTCAGTAAAGTTTCAGGGTACAAAGTCAGTGTACATAAATCAGTTGCATTCTTATACACCAAAAATGAAGCAACAGAAAGAGAAAGCAAGAAACAGATCCCATTCACAATTGCATGAAAAACCATAAAATACCTAAGAATAACCTAACCAAAGATGTAAAAGACCTATATGCTGAAAACTATAGAAGACTTATGAAGGAAATTGAAGAAGACACCAAGTAATGGAAAAACATTCCATGCTCATGGATCGGAAAAATGAACATTGTTAAAATGTCATTTCTACCCAAAGCAATTTTCACATTCAATGAAGTCCCCATCAAAGTTGCACCAGCATTCTTTTCAAAGCTAGAACAAACTATCCTAAAATTCGTATGGAACTACAAAAGTCCCTGAATAGCCAAAGTAATAATGAAGAAGAAAACCAAAATGGGGGGCATCACAATCCCAGACTTTAGCCTCTACTACAAAGCTGTTATCATCAAGACAGTATGGTATTGGCACTAAAACAGACACATGGACCAGTGCAATAGAATAGAGAGCCCAGAACTGGACCCGCAAGTATATGCCAATTAATTTTTGACAAAGCAGAAAAGAGTATCCAATGAAAAAAAAGGCAGCCTCTTCAACAGGTGGGGTTGGGAGAGCTGGACAGCAACATCCAGACGAATGAAGCTAGACTACTTTCTGACACCATTCACAAAAATCAACTCAAAATGGATAAAGCATCTGAATGTGAGACAGGAAACCATAAACACCCTTGAGGAAAAAGCAGGAAATAGCCTCCTAGACCTCAATGGCAGCAATTTCCTACTCGATACATCCCCAGAGGCAAGGGAATCAAGAACAAAAATGAACTGTTGGAACTTCATCAAGATAAAAAGCTTCTGCAAGGAAAAGGAAACAATCAAAAAAACTAATAGGCAACCGACAGAATGGGAAAAGATAGTGGCAAATAGCAAATATCAGATAAAGGGCTAGTATCCAAAATCTACGAGGAACTCACTAAACTCCATACCTGAAAAAGGAATAATCTAGTGAAGTAATGGGCAAAAGTCCTGAAGAGACACTTCTCCAAAGAGGACATCCAGATTGCCAACAGGCACATGAAACGATGCTCAGTGTCACTCATCATCAGGGAAATACAAATCAAAACCACACTGAGAGACCACCTTATGCCAGTCAGAGTGGCTAAAATGAACAAATCAAGAGACTACAGATGCTGGCGAGGATGTGGACAAACAGGCACCCTCCTACACTGTTGGTGGGAATGTAAACTGGTATGGCCACTCTGGAAAACAGTGTGGAGGCTCCTCAAAAAACTATTGATAGAACTCCCCTATGACCCAGCAATAGCACTGCTAGGGATTTACCCAAGGGATACAGTAGTGCAGATGCATAGGGGCACATGTACCCCAATATTCATAGCGGCACTTTCTACAATAACCAAATCATGGAAAGAGCCTAAATGTCCATCACCTGATGACTCGATCAAGAAGACGTGGTATATATGTACAATGGAGTACTATATGGCAATGAGAAAAAATGAAATCTGGCCATCTGTAGCAAAGTGGAGGGACCTCGAGGGTGTCATGCTAAGCGAAATCAGTCTGGCGGAGAAGGACAGGTACCATATGTTTGTACTCAAAGGTCTAACAGGAGAACAGGAGAAACCTAATGGAGGACCATGGGGAGGGGAAGGAGGAAAGAGTTGGGGAGAGGAACGCAAAACCTGAGAGACTATTGGATACTGAAAATGAACTGAGGGTTGAAGGGGGAGGGGCAGAGGGAAGGGAGGTGGTGGTAACAGAGGAGGGCACTTGTGGGGAAGAGCACTGGGTTATATGGAAACCAATTTGACAATCAAGTTTTAAAAAAAGATGTGGCTTATATATACAATGGAATGCTACATGGTCATTAGAAGGAATGAAATCCAGCCATTTGTGTCAATATGGATGGACTTCGAGGGTGTCATGCTAAGTGAAATAAGTCAGGTCAGAGAAGGGCAGATACCATATGTTTTCACACTAGGACTAACAGGAGAAACCTAACAGAGGACCATGTGGAGGGGAAGGAGGGAAAAAGAGGGAGAGGAAGGAGGCAAATCATGAGAGATTCTTAAATACTGAAAAGAAACTGAGGACTGAAGGGGGAGGGAGAAAGGGAAAGGGGGATTGTCATGGAAAAGGGCACTTGTGAGGAAGAGCACTGGGTGTTATATGGAAACCAATTTGACAATAAACTATATATATTTATAAAAGAATGACACTTGGGATCAGATGAATTTAACAGATACATTCAGACTATTTCATCCTAAAGCAGAATACACATTATTCTCAAGCACACATGGAACGTTCTCCAAAATAGGTCACATATTGGGTTAATGTGGGGAAATAGGTTCAAGAATTCCTTATACTTACATAAATGGGCTAAGAAAGCTTAGGGAAGAAAGCTACCAATAGGGCAAAAGCAGCCAATGTTAGCTAGCAAGTTATAATAGGATCAAGAGTAACGTTATCACCTGCAGAAAATCACTTTCCATCTGGCACCAATAACTTTGATCACACACACACCATTTACCCCCAAATTCTTTGCTTCTTACACATACCAGTTAATGATTAGTATCTGATTGTTTTCCTCACATTCACAAAGTGTGTAAGATCCTGAAAGCTCAATAAATATGGAGAGGAAACCCCCTGTTCAAGATTCTGGTCTCCTCACAGACATTAGCCTCTCTTGTATTCAATTCTGTGCCCACTCTCCTGCTGTACAAGAGGTAACTCCAAACTCATAGTCTGCAATAGGCCACAAATCAACCCTCAACAGGTATAAAAAGGCCGAGGTCATACCATGCATATTTTCTGGTCACAATGCTATGAAACTTGAAATCAACCACAAGAACATTTTTGAAAAGACCTCAAATATATGGAGGTTAAAGAACATCTCACTAAATAATGAAAGGGTTAACCAGAAAATTAAAGAAGAAATTAAAAAAAATACGTGGAAGCAAATGAAAATACAACTTGATGTCCAAGCCCTTTGGAATGCAGCAAAGATAGTCCTAAGAGGAAAGTACATTGCAATTCAGGCTTATGTCAAGAAGCAAGAAAGCTCCCAAATACATAAACTAACCTTACACCTACAAGAGCTAGAAAAGGAACAGAAAATAAAGCCCAAAGATAACAGAAGGAAAAGAATAAATTAGAGCAGAAATAAATGATACAGAAACAGCCAGCCAGTAGAATAGATCAAAGAAACTAAGATCTGGTTCTTTGAGAGAATTAACAAAATTGATAACCCCCATAGCCAGACTTATAAAAAAGAGAAAGGACCCAAATAGATAAAATCATGAATGAAAGAGGAGAGATCACAACCAACACCACAGAGACAAACAATACTATGAAAAATTATATGCCAACAAACCGGGCAATCTGGTAGAAATGAACAAATTCCTAGAAACTAAACTAACAGGAACAGAAATGCAAACTAAACAGGAAGAAATAGAAAAGAGAATTAGAGAATAGAAAATACAAATTTTGAACAGACCCCTAACAGTATAGAAATTCAATCAGTAATCAAAAATCTCCTAACAAACAACAGTCCTGGGCCAGATGGCTTCCAATGGAAATTCTACCACAGTTAAAGAAGAGTTAATATCTGTACTTCTGGGGCGCCTGGGTGGCTCACTTGGTTGGGTGTCCGGCTTTGGCTCAGGTCATGATCTCACAGTTCATGGATTTGAGCCCCATATTGGGCTCTGTGCTGACAGCTCAGAGCCTGGAGCCTGCTTCAGATTCAGTGTCTCCCTCTTTCTCTCTCTGCTCCTACCCTGCTCACTCTCTCTGCCTCTCAAAAATGAATAAACTTTTTTTTTTAATATTTGAAAGACAGAGAGTGCGAGCAGGGGAGGGTCAGAGTTCGAAGCAGACTCCAGGCTCTGAGCTAGCTGTTAGCACAGAGACTGATGCGGGGCTCAGACCCACGAACTGTAAGATCATGACCTGAGCCAAAGCCAGATGCTCAACCGACTGAGCCACCCAGGTGCCCCTCAAAAATGAATAAACATTAAAAAATTTTTTAAAAATATCTGTACTTCTAAAACTGTTCCCCCCAAATAGAAATGGAAAAATATCTTCCAACCTCCTTCTACAGAGCATTACCTTGATTCCAAAATCAGACCAAGACTCCACTAAAGAGAAGTATTACATAGGAGCACATGTACCCCAATGTTCATAGCGGCACTTTCTACAATAGCCAAATCATGGAAAGAGCCTAAACGTCCATCACCTGATGAGTGGATCAAGAAGATGTGGTGTATATATATACAATGGAGTATGACATGGCAATGAGGAAGAATGAAATCTGGCCATTTGTAGGAAAGTGGATGGACCTCGAGGGTGTCATGCTAAGTGAAATAAGTCAGGAGGAGAAGGACAGATACCTTATGTTTGCACTCATAGGTCTAATAGGAGAGAGCTGGCAGGGGACCATGGGGAGAGGAAGGGCAGGGGAGAGTGAGGGACACAGATCAAGGGAGACTACTGAATACTGAAGACGAACCATGGACTGAAGGGGGAGGGAGGGGGAGGGAGGGGATGATGGTCACGGTGGGGGGCACCTGTGGGGAGAAGTACTGGGTGTTACATGGAAACCAATTTGACAATAAACTATTAAAAAAAAAAAAGAATTACAGACCAATATCCCTGATGAACATGGATGCAAAAAATCTCAGTAAAACACTGGCAAATCTAATTCAACAGTTTATTAAGACAATTTATTCACAATTATCAAATGGGATTTATTCCTGGGGTGCAGGCTTGGTTCAATATTTGGAAATCAATATGGTACAGTACATTAATAAAAGAAAGCATAAGAACCATAAGATCCTGTCAATAGATGCACACCAAAAAAAAGCATGTGAAAAAATGCAGCACTCATTTTGATAAACAAACAAACAAAAACACCTCAACAAAGTAGAGATAGATGGAATGTACCTTAACATTAGAAAGGCCATATACAAAAGATTCATGGCTTTTCTAATGCTCAATGGGAACAAACAGAGCCTTTCCTCTATGGTCAGGAACAACACAAAGATGTCCACCATCACTATTACTATTTAACATAGTACTAGAAGTCTTGGGCTCAGCAATCAGACAAGAAATAAAAGGCATCCAAATCAGCAATTAAGAAATCAAACTTTCACTGTTTGCAGACAACCTGACACTTCATGTAAAAAACCCCAGAGACTCCACCAAAAAATTGCTAGAGTACACGAATTCAGTCAATTTGCAGGATATAAAAATCAGCATACAGAAATCTGTTGCATTTCAATACACGAAGGATGAAGTAGTAGAAAAAGAAATCATGGAATCGATTTTATTTACAACTGCACCAAACACAGTATGATACATAGGAATAAACCTAATGAAATAGGTTAAATATCTGTATTCTGAAAACTATAGAAGACTTATGAAAGAAATTGAAGAGGACACAAAGAAACGGAAAAGCACTCCATGCTCATGGACTGGAAGAACAAACATTGTTAAAATGCCTATACTACCCAAAGCAACCTACCCATTAAATGCAATCTCTATCAAAATACCACCACCATTTTTCACAAAGCTAGAACAATCCTAAAATTTGTATGAAACCACAAAAGACCTCGAATAGCCAAAGCAATCCTGAAAAAAAAAAAAAAACTGGATGCATCATGACTCCAGATTTCAAGCTTTACTACAAAGCTGTAGTCATCAAGACAGTATGTGGTGATGGTGGAGGGCACTTGAGGGGAAGAGCACTGGGTGTTGTATGGAAAACAATTTGACAATAAAATATTATGAAAAAAAAAGACAGTATGGTACTGACACACACCAAAAAAATAGACATATAGATCCATAAAACAGAATAGAAAGCTCAGAAAGGGACCCACAACTGTATGGCCAACTCATGTTCAGCAAAGCAGGGAAGACTATCTAATGGAAAAAAGTCTCTTCACCAAATGGTGTTGGGAACCTGGACAGCTACATGCAGAAGAATGAACCTGGACCACTTTTTAACACCGCATACGAAAATAAACTCAAATAAATGGAAGACCTAAATGTAAGACTGGAAATCATAAAACTTTTAGAGGAGAACACAGGCAGCAAACTCTTTGACCTCGGCTGTAGGAACTCCTTATTACATATGTTGCTGAAAGCAAAGGAAACAAAAGCAAATATCAACTACTGGGAGTTCATCAAGATAAAAAGCTTTTGCACAGCGAAGGAAACGGTAAGACTAAAAGCAGCCTATTGAATGGGAAAAGGTATTTGCAAACACATCTGATAAAGGGTTAGGATCCAAAATCTATCAAGAACTTCCAAACTCAACAGCCAAAAATCAAATAACTCAGGTAAGAACTTGGCAGAAGACATGAATACACACTTTCCTAAAGAGGACATTCAGATGGCCAACAGACACATGAAACGTCACTCATCATCAGGGAAATACAAATCAAAACCACAGTGAGATACCACCAAACACTTGTCGGCATAGCTAAAATTAACAAACAAGAAAAAACAGATGTTGGCAAGGATGCAGAGAAAGGGGAACCCTCTTGCACTGTTGGAGGGAATGAAAGCTGGAGTAGCCCCTCTGGAAGATCAGTATGGAGGCTCTTTTAACAACTGAAAACACAACTACCCTATGATCCAGCGATTACACTATTAGGTAGATATTTACCCAAAGGGTACAACAATACAGACTTGAAGGGGGGCATGCACTTCAATGTTTATAGCAACATTATCAACAATAGCCAAACTTTGAAAAATGCCCATCAATTGATGAAGGATAAAGAAGATGTGGTATATATATATATATATGCACAATGAAGTATTTACTCAGTCATCAAAAAGAATGAAATCTCTCTATTTGCAACAATGCGGGTGGAGATAGAATGTATTATGCTAAGCGAACTAAGTTAATCAGAGACGAATACCATACAATTTCACTAAGTGTGGAATTTAAGAAACGAAACAGATGAACATATGCGAAGTGGGATGGGGAGGGAGGAGAGAGGGAAACATACCAAAAGAGACTCTTAAGGACACAAAACAGAGGGGGTGATGGAGGAAGAGGGGGTGGAATGTGGGCCAGACTGGCTGAGGATACTAAGGAGGGCACAGGTTGCAATGAGCACTGGGCGTTGTATGTAGGTGATGAACTACTGAATTCTACTCCCCAAACCAAGCTGCACTGTATGTTAACTAAGTAAAATTTAAATAAAAAAATAAAATATACATGGACCCCCCCCCCAAAAGATTCTATCTCTCTGTACTCATGTGCTTTCTCACTTTAAAAAAAAATTCTTTTGTATAGTGAATGAATCCGTGAAACTAAAAGACAACCTACAGAATGGGAGAAGATATTCACAAATGGTGTATCCGATAAAAGGTTAGTATCCAAAATCTGTAAATTTACCAAACTCAACACCCCCCCAAAAATAATCCAGTGAAGAAATGGGCAGAAGAATGAATAGACATTTTCCAAAGAGGGCATCCATATGACTAACAGACACATGAAAAGATGCTCAACATCACTCATCAGCAGGGAAGTACCAATCAAAACCATAGTAAGATACCACTTACACCTGTCAGAATGGCTAAAATTAACTCAGGAAATGGATTTTGACAAGGGTGTGGAGAAACGGCAAACACTTGCCCTGCTGGTGGGAACGCAAACTGGTGCAGTCTCTCTGGAAAACAGTGTGGAGGTTCCTCAAAAAATTAAACATAGAACTCCCCTATGACCCAGGAACTGCACAACTAGGGATTTACCCAGTAGATAAAAAATGCTGATTCGAAGGGGCATAGGCACTCCGATGTTTGTAGCAGCACCATCAACAATAGTCAAAGGATGGAAAGAGCCCAAATGTCCACTGACTGATGGATCAAGAAGATGTTGTGTATATACAATGGAATACTACTTAGTGATCAGAAAGAATGAAATCTTGCCATTTGCAACAATGTGGATGGAACTAGAGTGTGTTATGCTAAGTAAAGTAAGTCAGAGAAAGATAAGTATAGTATTTCACTTATATGTGGAATTTAAGAAACAAAATAGAGGAACATAGAGGAAGGGAAGGAAATAGAAAATAAAAAACAGAGGGAGGCAAACCGTAAGAGATTCTTAAACACAGAGAATAAACTGAGGGTTGCTGGAAGGGAGGTGAGCAGGGGGGTGGGAGAAATGGGTTTTAGGGATTAAGGAGGGCACTATTTGTGATAAGCACTAAGTGCCATATATAAGAGGTGAATCACTGGGTTCTCCTTCTGAAGCCAAGACTACACTGTATGTTAATTAACTTGAATTTAAGTTAAAAAAAAAAAAAGGAGGCGGCTCATAAATACAGAGAACAAACTGGTAGCTGCCAGAGGGGAGGTGGAGTGGGGAGATGGGTGAAGGGGCTTACAAGGTATGAACTTCCAGTTCGAAAATAAGTCATGGGGATGAAAATTACAAGAATATAGTCAACAATCTTGTAGTAATTTTGTATGGTGACAGATGGTAGCTCCACGTACCATGACAAGCATTGTGTAATGTATAGAATTACCAAATCATTACGTTAAACACCCCAAACTCCTCTTGTATATCAACTGTACTTTTAATTTTTAAAAAATAAGTTTAGTAGAGGATGCCCAGGAATTTATTTTGGGCTAAGACTAGAGATAATCTGAAATCTTTCTTTCATGAGACTACCTGTTAAATCCAGAAAGTAAAAAAAGCTGAGGAATACTAGTTACCTGAACACACATTTTACCTGGAACTGGCAACCACTTTGCACATCTGTATTACCTGGTTCACTGGTCCCTGCAAATAAGTGACTGTGTCCAGACAAATGAATATACAGGGGAAGGAAAAGCTATGGGGAAAGATCCTGGCATTTAGTCTTTACCTTATGTGAGGGACTCGGGATGAGACTCATAGTCTTGGTAATTGCTCTTTTCCTCTCAGATACGGTTTCATTTTTTTAATGTTTATGTTTGATAGAGTGTGAGTGGGGGGGGGGGGAAGACAAAATCAGAAACAGGAACCAGGCTCCGAGCTATCACCACAGAGTCCGAGGTGGGGCTCGAACTCACAAGCTAGGAGATCATGACTTGAGTCAAAGTTGGATGCTTAACTGACTGAGCCACCCAGGTGCTCCTTTATACTGTTTCTTTCAATTGGTATAAATAATTCCATCCATTTCAGAGATGTTTGGTAATGGCTGAGTCAATGAACATATGCCTAGCAGAATACCTAGTAGGTTAATTTTCCATAATATGCATGTAGGTCTACAGATTTCTTTGGCCAGATCTTACTATGATAAAGCTTTATGTTTATAATCTAAGCACTCTCTTTGGATGTGCTTAAACTAGATGCTGATTCAGAGGGGCATAGGCACTCCAATGTTGATAGCTGGCTGGCTACTTTCCTAAGACTTAGCAGGATGGAGGAAAATAGAGGAGAATGAAACAATCAGAAAGTCAGAAGACCAGACCCACATCCAATCCATCACTGGTCTTCTTATAGCTTCCAGATCTGAAGACTGGAACTTTGGGGATGGAGAAGTCACTTATTAGAAAGCTCAGGCTTCCTAAAAACTTGCCCCATCCTGAACATACTCAGTTTCATCTAGTGTCAGTCTTCTCACAGAGATCTGTGATGGATCTTTTGAAAGAATCTGCTATTTCAGGTATCCTGTGCCTCATAAGAAGTGGTCAACATGTCAATCAGATCTTGTTTGACTTTCCATAGATCAAGCCTTGGGGTCTGTGGCAATCCAATCTCCCCACTGAGTGTCTAGAGATTCCTTTTTCTTGACATTCTCTTAATACCACAGTAGGTCCAAGTCGGTAGAACCCAACTCTGCCATCTGGTGTCTCAGGCAGGCAAGGCAAGCAGGCAAGACTTACGATCTTAGGATCAAGGAATACAGCATCTAGGATGTAAATATGGGATCAGGGACTCCTAGTACACAGCGCCATCGGGGTGCCTGGGTGGGACATTTCATTAAGCATCTGACTCTTGGTTTTACTTTAGGTTTTGAACTTATGGTTAGGGGACTGAGCCCTGCATTGGGCTCTGCACCGACGTCATGGAGCCTGCTTCAGATTCATATTTTCTCTCTCTCTCTCTCTCTCTCTCTGTCCCTCCCCTGCTCAAGCTCTCTCAAAAATAAACAAACATTAAAAACTACACAGCACCATCAATGCATTCGAAGTTGACATAGAAGACCCCTGTGGCCTGATGTGAGCTGTTTGATAACCTGTTAACCATAGGTCTGAACTCATTCAGGGGCAATAATCTTAACAATGGACTTGTTAAACTTCTAAGTTTAGATAAACAGGGAACATCATTTCTAACACCTTCTGGGGGAAGGTAGACATTAGTTTCTTTAACCTAGTGTTTCTTTTGTGACCATCATCCTTAATAGTCCATAAAAAACGCCAATGTTTTTGTGTACATGGTGTAGACATGTGTCCATCTGCAATGCTGTATAAATTCATATTGAAATGAAGGTGCATGCATAAATAAATAGTATTGAGAGGCACCTGGGTGGCCTCAGTCAGTTGAGCATCAGACTCTTGATTTTGGCTCAGATGATGATCTCATGGTTCATGAGATCAAGTCCTGTGACCAGGTCCGTGCTGAGCCTGGAGGCTGCTTAAGATTCTCTCCCCCTTGGAGCACCTAGGTGGCTCGGTTAAGCATCCGATTTCAGCTCAGGTCTTGATCTCTTGGTCTGTGGGTTTGAGTCTTGCATCAGGCTCTGTGCTGGCAGCCTAGAGCCTGTTTTGGCTTCTGTCTCTCTTTGTCTCTGTCTGTCTGTCTGTCTGTCTGTCTGT